>NW_008342393.1:9813975-9826986 GCF_000622305.1 Nannospalax galili | reverse complement strand
ATTTTCTTTGACTTACCCTCTATGTATTAATTATGAAGGGAAGGGACAAAGAAAATCTCTGTTTATCATAGTTGGAAAATAATTGTTTTTGATTAATGTATTGGGGAAGAGAAAATCTTTTCAGTCATTTAGTTTTCCTTTTCTTGCCAGAACTTTTTGTTCCGTTTTTTTTTTTTTTTTTTTTCCTAAATCTGTTCTCAGAAGGGACTTTTCTAATCCCCAATCCCTCTTTCTTCTCGAGAACTTAAACAAAACCTTAGAAAAGGTAGTTAAGTTCAATCCCCAGTCATGAAAAAAAGATCCTCCCAAAGGAAGACTGAGTGATGTTTAATCCATCCAGTCTCTGAAACTCTGTTCTGAAAGCTGACAGGAAATGGATACACTGGCCATTGCATTCATCTGCCATGGATGTGAGATTTCATTCATTCTTTACTAAATTCATACTCAGAATAAAATGCCAGTATTGTCATTTCAATGCCTCAATTAAAATGCGGACCTGGGCTTTGAATGAATTTGAATTTTAGGGTGATTTCTTCAGGGCACTTAACAAAAAATCAAACCCACAGGTGGAAGTAACAATAGTATGTGTTTGGCTCAACCAATTGAAATGTCTGCAAGTGTTGTCTGATCAGGGAGTGGCTTTACCCACCCCTCGGTTTGTTCAATCAATGGCTATGTTTTCCTCCCTAAGTGGAAAGATGGCATCAAAACCTGGGCATGTCTCTTCACCTTCACTCAAGAAGAAAGAATGGAACCACATAACCACTAAAATAAGCCCGTGATACCTCTAGACCAGCCAGACATTTTTAATTTAGTAATAGCAATGGCAGTAACAAAGCTAGTATTCATTGAACACTTAAGAAATCTACTACTCACTGAACAGTGTTTGTCAGACTCCCTCCTGAGAGCTGTTGCTGCACTCTTAATTTCATAGGAAGAAAATGGTGTACGCAAGAGGAAATGGTCATTATGGAAAAAAAAACCCAACTTAATTGTCCATTAATAGGTAAAAGAATAAGAAAATGTGATTTGTACATCCAGTGGAACGCTATTTGCAGTGTGGAACAACACGAGTAAATCTTGGGAACACTGATCAGTGCAGTAAGCTAGAGAAAGTGAATTCTGTATAACTCCGCCTACAGGAACTACAGAAACGGTCACATTTACAGAGCCTTGGCGTGGAATGGTGGTTGCCTGGGGCTGGAGGAAGAGGATGAAGAACTACTACTCAGTAGACATAAAATTTCAGTCAAGTGAGATGAATATGTTCTAGAGGGCCGCCTTATAACAACAGCTAACAGCAATGCATTATAACATATAAAATTTGATATTGTGAAATATCAGTGAATTTTATGTCCAGTTATCATAAAAAATTTTAAAGGATTAAAAAAAAAAACAGTAAAACAAAGCAAAATTAAAGTGTGAGACTACTGTGACCTATTAATCAGTCAAGGGCAACCCCTGAATCTTCGAGGAAGCTAGGGCCCCCAACACCTCTGAAAGCAGAAGGCAGATGTGCCAGATGCAGAACACACATTAGCAGGAGGACCATCACATGGGCTACAGCCTGGAGCTGCTTGTTTCCATAATGATGCGACGTGATGTAAGCACAAAATAAGGCATGCTCCTCTTTCATCGTCCTCGTCACCTTCTATCCCCAAACTTCTTTTAACGCCACAATATTGCATCATCTCCGGATACAGGTGCCAACGCGTCTTGAGTTGGAAGGCATGTAGGTTTTTGGAAAGTGCCAAATGCTTGCCCAGCCTCATTCCTGCATATGGTAGTAACTTCTTGGGCCAAACTCCTTAGATGCCTATAGGTCTGCTGCTGCTTCCCTGACATTTGCAGAGAGGGGTGAAACCATACGTTATAGTTGAGATCTGGAGTGTCCATAGAGTGTTCTATGCTGAAGGCTTGGCTGTTAGCCAGAGGTGCCATTATGAAGCAGTGGAACCTGCAGGAGGTAGGGTGTAGTGGAAAGAAGTTAGGCCATTGGGGAGCATGTCCTTGAAAGGTCTTGGAAATCAGGCTTTTTTTGTTTCTCTGACATTGTGAGGTAAGCAGAGTCCTCCTCACCCTCTAACCATGAGGTACTATCTTGCCTTATGCTGACAGGGTCAGCTGACCATGTACTGAAACCTCTGAGCGGTCAAGCCAAAAATGAAAGTTTCTCCTTTTAAGTTGATTCTCTCCTGTATTTTGTCACAGCACAGGAAGAGCTGACTAGCACTCTTGTCACTTGTTCTGGCTTGTCCAGATCTGCCATCTCTGTGGCTCTCGAATCACAGTAAGAAGGGGTTCATTCCACTTGCACCCTTTCCCAACCCTCGTTTTGTGATTACCTATGTAAATTAAATGAACTGATCTGATGGTTTCCAATTTCCAAACTTAAATCCAATTAGATTTTTATGGTGAGTCACAAACCCCAGAAATGTATGTGTTATGATTTTTGTCATTCTTGTAAATCAAGTGTTAAACTCATCAGATATTATGGATTTGAAATGAATAACTGGTAATTTGTCAGGTGAATGCTAAATATTGCATAGTAATTTAATGCTACATTTTAACATTTAATGCTAGTACTCAATGTTTGCTAACTTGGTAGTTTCAAATAAAATATCTGACAATGTCTATTAAAAGTTACAGAATAGGGCCTGTGCAGTAGCTCAGTGGTAGTGTGCTTGCTAGGCCCTGGGCTCCATCCTCAGCAGTGAAAGAAACTGTTACAAAATATTTGCACTTTTCATATAGCAAAAGTGGGGGAGAAGGGCTAGAGAGATGACTCAGTGGTTAAGATCACTGGTTGCTCTTGTACAGAAGAGGGGTGAGTTGGGTTCCCAGCACCTATATGGTGGCTAACATCCATCCCACGCCCTCTTCTGACCGCCAGGGGCATTGCATGACACGGTGGGGGAGAGGGAGCTGGAGAGATGACTCAGTTTAAGGGGCACTTGCATGACATGGGTGCACTTGCATGCAGGCACTGACACACAAAATAAAAATTTGCATGACACGGTGGGGGAGAGGGAGCTGGAGAGATGACTCAGTTTAAGGTGCACTTGCATGCAGGCACTGACACACAAAATAAAATCAAGAGTATAAAAAAGTGGGGAGAGAACGATCCTGGCCACTGATGTTCATTCAAGACCGGCTTAGAAACACATAAATGTAAACAATATACATCCAGCCATGTGCAAGGCTAAGACAATGCTAGTAAAACCTCCCGAGGGGAATATTATGTAACTATTAGTAGTTCCTTTTGTTTGGAACACTTTTCCACCTCCTCTGCTTAGCGTTTCTGCCAGCTCACTCCCACTTAGCCTTCAAAACTCAGGGTACCCACCCCTGCATTTGGACGCCCCTCATCCTCAGCTTATATAACGTAACGCCTGGGCACACCTCTGTTAAGACGGTTATTGCCCACTGTATTATAACCCATTGACTTCACCTGTCAATCTCCCCTCCGGACTGCAACTCCTTGAGACATAGGTATCAGACAAGTTAAAAATCAGAGGGGGGTGGGGGGTGGGAAATACAGTTATTCCTAACACACACGTTAGAGGTCACTGAGTACAGCCCCCTCCTTTCACGCCCCTCTCATCCCATCGCCACCACCCCAGCGAGCTCCTATAGACAGAATTGTGCTTGACAGCCGTTTAGAACGAGTGTTTTCTGGAGAGAGTGGGTGGTAGGTTAGAAATGGGGACTATGAGATAGATACTCCTGCAAAACTCCGGGAAACATTAATCTCCTTTGCAGTTCCTTCGCAAAGTTTGTTTCTAGACACGTCAGAGCTGCCCGGGGTACACTCTAGGACTGCCAAGCCTTGCTGTGATTTGCTGACACCGAAGGCGAGGGGTGTTCCTTCCTGTCAGGCAGAAGGTTCTGAAGGTGCTCCGCCGTGGGCGCAGCCCGAGCGGCTCTGAGCTGCGAGGCCGCCGTCCCCCGGTGGGTTTGCAGCCAGCTCCCAGCCACGCGCGCCGCGGCCTCTTCCGCCCGCCCGACTCCCGCGCGAGCGCGGCGCAGGGAGGAGAACCGGCGAATCCTCGCGGCCGGCCCACCCTGCCCGCGCCCGCACGCGCCCGGCCCCGTCACGTTGGCTGCCGAGCGCATCCCGGCTGCGCCCCGGCGGGGAGGCGCCCGGGGTAACTAAGGGGAGGAGGTCACGTGAGAGGAGGAGTCTGACCTACTTTCGGCCGCGGTAGGCGCATGCGCACTAGACTCTTGCGCGCCAACCCGAGGCTCACGTGGAATCGCACGTGCCCGGACCGCCCGGCTCCTGCGGGGAGCTTGGGGGGCGGTGTGGCTCGGCTCGGCGGCGCTTTTGTCGGTCTGCGGATGCTGCGGTCGGTCAGCCTGAAGTTCAGAATGTCAAGCTCACCCTTTGAGACTTCAGAGATTCAAAAAAGTTGCATTTCCCTTTGAACTTGGTAACTCGGAATTTATCCTGGGCAGTGAGGCCCCGGGAAGAATGCTTACGTCACTGCCGTCGCGAGGGATTTGAAACGGCCCCAAGGTCGGCCTGGACCGGGGGCTAAATTCATGGAACCGGAGTTAGGATTGGACGGCACCTGACACTGTGAAAATAGCTGTGTAGACATCCCTGCAGAAAAACCTCAAAATACATTGTGATCTTAATCTTCAGGGGTGGGTGCGGGGGTGGGGAGATGCTTTGAACTGTAGCCCAGGCTGGCTTCGACCTCAGTGTATAGCCCAGGCTCTACGTTTGTGTGAAATATTTATATATGTGTAAGTGAACATCGGAACTCTGGAAAGAGGAGGCTTCTGGGAGGCTGAGGACAGAGCCAATACGCTGACTCTACCTGTGCAATTGGAACTTAAATTTTGTACATTACACAATTTGTTTTTTAAATTTTAAAAAGAATGACTTAACACTCGTCGTTGGGCGGCGGGATTTGGGTTTTGGGTTTTATGTAAATCATTTCCTTCTAGAAAGTTTCTCATTTTCATTATCTGTCACATTTCCTGTTCTATTTAGCTTGTATCCGAATGTCTTAAGTTCTGATAAACTGTATGGAAAGTTTTTTTTTAGCTCCTGACATAAACAGCCCAAGTAAGTCTCTCTGTGAGGTCTATTGAGGAGGAGCGCATTAACCGGGGACTCCCAGAGATAAATATTTGCATACTAAAGCACAGCATCTTTACACCTAGCTTTTACTCTCCCAGTTACTCCGTCTGTAGTGCTGATCTTATATCTATCGATACGTGCTTAACCAGCTTGGTTCACATATACATACGTGTGTGTGTATGTATGTTATGTGTACCACCTTGGCTTGGGCGCAAGTAACAAAAAAACAAGCAAAACTGTCTGAACAGGGAAGCTGCTTAAGTGAAGTCCACAAGAGGCTTCCAGGGTAGCTGGATTCACCAGCTAAACAAGGCTTTTCCTTAGTAACCCCCTCTACTGCCCCCCCCCACCCGCGCGCGCTGGAGCTCTCCATGGTTCCAGCTCTGGAAACGTTTCTTCCCAGGGCATCAAGCATACATCATCTCCATACTCACTGGCTGAACCCCTATCAGACCCCGGCGTCGGGTTTGTGCTGATTTATTTGGGTTAACCTACTAGCCCTTGAGCTTTGGGGGAGCAAAAGAAAATCAGCCAAAGATTGGAGTGGTGGAAAGGCAACCAGTGCATCCCTCGGCCCACCCCTGCTATATTTCCAGGATGAAGTGAGTGATGGTCTTAGTCCTTCTGCACGTTTGCAGCCAGTGTCTGCGTTCTTCCCTGAGCTGTACATGTTTCCAGTGATGTCTTAAGAAACATTTCTTTTTGCTACTAAAAGCTCCTCTTGAGTAAGGAGAAGTCAGTGATGCTGATTTGGCAGAATTCTATAAGAGGAAGTGTTGGCATGACTGCAGCGGCTGTTTATCCACCTTTAAGTGAGCAGTCAGTGCCTACTACACATAGAAGCACAGGGGCTCTTGGGAAATAGAAAATCAAAACAAAATGAACCACAAGACATCTGTGACTGAGTTCTTGAAGTCAATGGAAACATAGTCAGGCCACAAGCAGTTGGAAAGCATTAGGACAATACGAGACAGTGTGCAACTAAGCAACTCCATAGAGGATAATGCAGTGTGACAGGTGTTCAGTGCAGAGTCAGAGACGGAGTGAACAGGACAGGAAATGGGAGAGCGTCTTGAAAGATGGCTCAGACTAGATCAAACAAACGGGAAAGGGAAGGACGGTGTAGATGCCTGGGCACTGCGAACAAAACAGGAGGAAGAATCACACTTGGTACACTCAAGATTAGATGCCAGACTATTGGCCTGGTGGGGTGGGAGAAGGGTTAGAGGTGATGGTGGAAGGTGAGAATCCAGGATCCCCAGGCCCTGCCACCTGTGGATGTAGATGCCTCATAACCACTTTCAGGACACTGGCTTCCCTTACCACCTGCTCACTGCTTCCTAGGTCTAGTTACAGCACAGAATGCCCAGGGGCTGTCACATGTGTTTGCAAATCAGCCCATTACAATCACTACCGAGAGTATCTTTCACACTCTTCCTCCCCTACTCTGGTTCCCCTCCTAGCCTACTGAAAGCAGGATGAAACAGGTCTCACTACCACTTGACTGGGTGTACGAGGAAAGGAAAGAATCAAGACTGTTGACTGCATGCTGTCAGCACAGTACACAGAGCATGCTCATAATTGGCAGAAAAGGGAAGGAACCTCACTTAGCACACTGGACGTTTAAATATTTAATTGTTTAACAACTATCGATTCAAACCAAGGTGTGCTCAGAGTAGGACTGGCACTAATATGAGGCAAATGATATTGCTAGGGTGCAAAACTTAAGGTGGCACTCATCTTGGGGGTCATTCAAGGATGATTAACAGAAACACTGTGTCACTGTCTTTGTCTTGTGGGCCATGAAAGTCAATATTAGTAACACAAAAGTGTCTGTTAGAAACTGTAAGACCACAGTAGACTGAGGGCATCTTCAGATCTTCAGGGGGATAGGCAGCAGGGGACTCAGACCATCCCTTTGCATATTTTGCTTTTCTCTCTGTTGAAAGTCTTTATTACCCATCTTTCTATCTGGTAGCTCAGATCTTACTGAATGTGTGAACTCATGTTGATGACATGTAAATGTATCTGTATATTTACTGTATAGTCATCGGCTAATTGCGCAAACAGGCATGGGATATACGAGGATGTTTCAGGAATTCATTAGCTATTGGGACTATGAAGCATATAACCCAAATCCGGCCTTGAAGAGAAGGTAGTTATGATAAGTTAATTAACTTCATTGTCAACTTGACTGGATTTGGAATCACCTAGGAGACACACCTCTGGGTGTGTCTGTGAGGGTGCTTCCAGGGAGGTTAACTAGTGAGAGACAGACACACTCTGAATAGCACCATGCCCAACAGGCTGGGATTCCAGACTGAATCAAAATGGAAAAAAAGAGAGTGAGCTGAGTACTGGCTTTCATCTCTTTCTGCTTCCTGATTGGACATGCAGTGTGACTAACCACCTTCTGCTCCTGCCACCGTATTTCCCCTCCCCGATGGACTTTGTCCCTTCAAGCTGTGAGCCCAAATAAACTCTTCTTTCTGTAAGTTGCTTTTGTTAGGTGTTTTGTCACAACAATGAGAAAAGTAACTAATACTGTAGTTCATCAGGAGGAGACAGGTCAGGCATGGGTAATAAGAAGGTAAACATTCGTCAGACAGAATGGAGATACTAAAGAGCGTGTGGCTGTTTATATCACAGTTGACATCCTACCTTCATGAAACATGATACCTGAGCTAGGTTTTCAGAGGTGAGCCCCCCACCTCCCAAGCACCAGACCTTTTGTTAAGCAATTAGGGTTAGGAAGAGAGGAGGAACATCTAAATCCTGGACCCTGAACAAACTCACACACTGTTAGGGCACAGGCCTGAAAGCAGAGAGTTTCCCAAATCCTAAGAAGGATGACTAGAGGACTCTACTTAGATCATGAAGGGGCTCAAGACTAGGCAAGATGCCTGGTGTGTGGGAATTGAGAGACAAGTTTTGAACATTACAAAGCTGCCCATTCCACAATGCCTGGAGCTTAAAAATGACTGGGTGGGGTTGGCCATATTTGCATAAGGCAAGTTTTTAAAAACTGGAAACTCCCTTTCTCTTTCCCTTCTACTGCTTAATATTATTTGAAAATACCTGATGACTAAGACAGTATTTACTGATACCAGTAGGTTGAAAAGGATAGGACACCCAAACATTATGGTGATAGAGAGGGGGGTTGGTGCTATAGGACCTCAGTTATCAGATTGAGAATGAAGTGTGTCATCAGGCTAGGGTATTTTCTCAGAGGAGGATGTTGGGTCCTGCTCTACCATTCTGTCTTTCTCCTTTGTGGTAGGGTCTCTTCCTAAACCCACAGCTAAACTGGCAGCCAACAAACCCCAGTGAGTCTCTTGTCTCTATTCTCCCTGTGCTCCCCCCAGTGCTGGCCTTACAGGGATGCATGGCCACAGCTGGCTTTTGCTGAGGGTGCTGGAGATCCAACCTTCCAAATTCAAGTACTTATGCTTCCATAACAAGTGCTCTTACCCACTGAGCAATCTCCCCAGCCCCAGTTGGAAGACTCGTTTTGGATTATCAGTAAGTCATGACTTCCAGCTTTGGTGATGCACGAGTGATGTCATAGCTTGTTCTCAGATATAAAGTGATGAGTATCAGTCAGGAAAGGACAAGGTAAGTCACGATAACAAAAAACTCAATCCCAGTGACTCAAAAGAATAAAGATGTATTTTTTGTTCGTTGTGGGTCGGTTTTCCATCTTTGTCTTCAGTTGGGGACTGAGAGAGAAGGTGTAGCCATTATCTGGTCTCCTGGGTTCAGTGAAAATAGAGCCCACAGGGGCTTCACTAGCAATTAAATACTCCATCTTAGAGGCGACTCTTGTTGCTTCTACAACTTGTTGCTTGGAACTAGTCATGTGGCCCCACTCAACCACAGAAGATAAGTGCAATTGTTCCTGATGCCAGGAGGGAGAAGGCCTGGGACGCTGGTGAGCAGATGTAACAGCTACCATATCCTTCGCCACAAGATGGCTCAGCAAAGTCTGCCTTCCGTGGACAAGTTGAAATACTAGAAATGATATCGATGGTAGGAAAAATAATATTAGATTATAATCACTGAGCATATGAAAGCTTATCAAAATAGAGCTAGACCCTTGTCTAAGCACTTTCCCTGTGATAACTTTAATTTTCTCTATGACCTTGGAGACTGAGATGATCACAGAATAGATTGTTGTGGAGTAGGGCAGAGTGTATTCTCTCAACCAGGAGTGCAGACTTAGAACCACATATACTTTGTGATTGGCAGAAAAATTAACTTACTTTATAAACCAGGTTTAAGAAGTGCTATGTTTCAGGCTGGAGAGATGGCTCAGCAGTTAAGAGCACTGACTACTCTTGGGCCAGAGGGCCCAGGTTCTGTTCCCAGCACCCACATGGCAGCTAACAACTGTCTGTAACTCCAGTTCCAGAGGATCTTACACCCTCTTCTGACCTCTGCAGGCATTGTGCACACACAATGCACTAATATGCATGCAGGCAAAAATAAGAACTTTTTAAAGAAGTAGTATGTTTCAATTTCAGATACATGTCTACTTTCACTGTGCAAAGCAAGGATTTCATCTGATAGAAAACAACAGAGGTGTACACTGGAAAGCATGAATAAATTTATGTAGGGCCCTGTTTCTTGTACAATACTGTCAACAATGATAGTAGTTACTCTGTCTGTTCATACATAGTATCTCATACTGGTTTTCTTTATTCCAAGCATTCCCAGGCTCAATTGATGACAAATTCTGCATCTACTCGGGATGATCCCCAGAGCGAAACACTGGAAGAATGATAGCTGTGATGCACTGCTTGTAGGATTCCCTCAGAGGGACAGATGGGAAAGGGGAGTGTGTGTGTGTGTGTGTGTGTGTGTGTGAGAGAGAGAGAGAGAGAGAGAGAGAGAGAGAGAGAGAGAGAGAGGGAGAGAGAGAGAATGCCTGTGCAACTGTTTTTCTTTTGATGGCAGAGAGAGGCAAAGAAGGGGATGTGTGATAGGGCTGGTACAGATTCAATAGGGCTTTTTAATCTATTGAAGGGCTTGGGTTTTAATGGGGAAGCTGGATGGCAGGGGAAGGTAGTGAGTAGAACAGTAGCAGGATGTACTCTCCTGATTAGATGCACTCTGCTAGCTGCTGGGTTGCGAATAGACTGTAGAAAGAAGGGCCAGGCAGAGAAAGGAAGAGTAAAGAGTCACTGTTGCAGCCAGAGGAAAGAATCAGCCTTAGTGGCTGAGTCTAAAGCAGTCTTGTCAACTAGGCATTTCTGTCCCTTGGGAGACATTTGGCAATGTCTGGGCATGGTTTGACTCTTCACAACTTAGGGGAGAAGCAGAGTGGTGTGTATCCCTAGTGGGTGGGTAGATGCAAAAGATGCTGCCACAAAGTATGTGGTTGCCTCTCTTGACAAAGAAATTATTCAGCCTGGATGTCACTAGAGCTGAGGCAGAGACTGGTTCACAATGGTAGCCGGTGGTGATTGGGAGGAATAATCAGTTTCTGAATGTATTGAAGGCAGGACTAGGAGGATCATCAATAGACTGCAGGTGGGTTGTGAGAAGCAGGAAATGATGACTTTCAGTTTGTTACAGGGATTTCTGCTGACAGAGACGGGGAAGACACAGGGTGGAGCAGACCATGGGAGCAAAGCCAGGAATTCCACTTTGGACCTGTTAAAGCTCATCAGCGCAATGCTTCCGTTCCCAGGGGTCTGGTTCCATTTCTAGTGAAAAGATGCATAGGAAATGCTAGTAGAGAGCACGGCCCTCCTCACTTATATTTAAATTTGAATTGCATTGTGTGATACTCTTCCTGCAAGTTCACTGTCCTGCTTGTATTTTGTATGAATGTTTTTAGCATAGACAAAATGGTTTCATTAGGACATTTTCACACGGATATAGCATTGTACTTCTCTCCCATTCGTCCCCCATTATCCTCCCTTGGTTTTCTTCTCCCTCCTCAGTTCCCTTCCTCACCTCAAACAGTCTCTTTTTTTGCTTTATGTATTGCTAAATCTAGATTCTACATATGAGAGAAAATGTGATGCTTGCCTTTCTCTCCCCTTATCCTTTATGGTCCCCCTTCCTAAATGATTTTTCAGTTGCCATCGAGCTCTTTGATATGTTCTTAATTTGTCTTAAATGTTTAAACTGGGGGGACATGTACAAGAAACGAAGGGGGGGCAGGGGGCTTTGCACATGCTAGGTGAGTGCTATACCATTGAGCTCCCTCCTCCGGGTCTGTATTTCATTTATGTGGAATTCACAGGTCTGCAGATCTGCAGTGTGGCCTGCTTGGGGAAAGGGACAGGGAAGCTTGGGACAATGGAGACAGGGGAGCACCAACAACAGCCTCACCTTAGGATCTAAGCTGATCCCAACGGTTATCTTTTCTCTTCAGATCTTCAAATAATACCACCAGACAGTGACAGGTATCATCTCTGTTCATGTTTCATGGTGCAAAGGATGGCCTGTGAACCCTGTCTTTTCCTCAATGTTACATCTGATGCAGATAATGCCTACAAGAGGGTGTCATGGTGAGGAGTATCTGTGTCATGTTATGGGTTAGTGCTCAGAGGGACCAGGAAGGACCACATTCCAGCTTTGCCAGTCTACATCACCACAGCATGTGCCTTACACAAATTCCTTGAGCTTCAGTTTTATTATCTGTAAAATGGGGTTAACATCAGTTCATTCAGAGTTGATGCAAGAATTCTGTGAGTTGTTACGTGTAAAGGGATGGGACAACTGTTAGGGACATAGTAAGTGTCCAAGAGACATTTGGTGACTATTTTATTCTATAGATTGAAGGCTAGGTTGAGAAAGACTTGAGTTCAGATTCCAGTTTTATCATCATGAACTTTTTGAAAAGTTTAACTGCTCTGCCCTTTAGTCGCCGTCTTCAAAATGGCTATGATAAAAGAACGTGTGTTCTAAAGACATGAACAATGTGCAAGGGAATCTACATAAAGCAGGAAGCAGATTACCTGAGCCCTAGCCTACACTCAGAGACTAGGCCTGGATCATTACCAAGTGAAACCAAAGTCTTGGAGGGGGCCTGGAACAGATCTCTACCCTGAATCACCATGGAGACCCTTTACACATTTCTAAGGACTGCTGATAAACTAAGAATTCTGCTAGGAGTCTTTTGCAATACAAACATAATCTGGACTAAAGACTTTTACCTAACCTTGTAACCAAAAATGTTACTGTTTATAGTGTAAACAAATTCACTGAACCTTGTGCTTCTCTTGTGACCCTGGCACCTGACCTTAGTCCCTCAGATCCCCACTTTACCCTCCACCCAGGATAGTGAATGAATGTGGGTGTGCTTGATTAATGTATCCAAGCGCTGGGAGCAATGATTATCTCATTGAAATCAGCGAGAAAAACTGAGAGGTCTAAAATTGTGTGTGTGATATTCTAGACATAAGGATCAAAGGGCAAGGTTCTCTCATAAGGGTGGATCCTAGCTTCTACTTCCCCATTCATAATTCATGCTGGAGATACTGTTTGAATAAAAGAATGAGTGAAGCCTGGCTTGGGAGCCAGTTCTGAGAGACATCAGGAGGAATGAATGCCTCAGAGTTCAGCTCCACTCTTGACCTTAAAACGAATGCTAAGACACGATATTATGTGATTAAATGTTAGAATATGTGTTACTTTTTTTTTTGGTCTTTTTGAAACAGGTTCTCCTTGTAGCCCCAGCTGGCCTGGAACTCACTATGTAGACCAGGCTGGCCTTGAACTCACAGAGATCTGCCTGCCTCTGCCTCCCAAGTGCTGGGACTACAGGCGTGTGCCACCACGCCTGGCTGTGTTACATTATTTTAAAGAGGAAGGAGGCAGAAATAACAATAGTTTGAATCTATGGAGGGAAAAAGAAAATCCAAAGAATTCCTTATATCTGAAGGAAGGGACATCAAGTTCAACGA
>NW_008342393.1:9795499-9813928 GCF_000622305.1 Nannospalax galili | reverse complement strand
ACAGGAAGGAAAGAGGGATTAATTCTAATGCTCAGCTCTCTTTTTTTTTTTTTGGTCTTTTTGAAACAGGTTCTCCTTGTAGCCCCAGCTGGCCTGGAACTCACTATGTAGACCAGGCTGGCCTTGAACTCACAGAGATCTGCCTGCCTCTGCCTCCCAAGTGCTGGGACTACAGGCGTGTGCCACCACGCCTGGCTGTGTTACATTATTTTAAAGAGGAAGGAGGCAGAAATAACAATAGTTTGAATCTATGGAGGGAAAAAGAAAATCCAAAGAATTCCTTATATCTGAAGGAAGGGACATCAAGTTCAATGAAAGCAGACACTTGACTGGACTTGAGTTGGGGATGGAACTCTTGACATCCTTCCAACAAAGGCCAGATGCCATATGGGGCATAGTAGGGTGGCACAAGGTAAGTCATGGGAAAAACACATGCTTCATACTTACAGAGTTCAGAATCTGTACATCCTCAATCATGTATTCAGTCGCAGTCTCTGAGGGCTGGCTATGGACTATGGCTGCACCAGCTGTCTAGGGTACAGAGAATGAGTTAGCACCTGTGCCCTCCGCTGTTTTATAGTACAACGACAACATAGATACAAAATAGGTGCAAAGCAAGGTGGAATTTAAAGTTTTAGCAGAGGAGGCACAGGGAACAACTCATACCTACAGAGAGCCTTCAAATATGAAAGAGAAAAGAGCTTTGATTCAGCCATGGTGCTAAGAAAATGTAGAGATTATAACAATGTAGTCCCTGCCCTTAAGCAGCTCCACAACCCATAAGCCCTGAGACCTGCTGCATGTGGGCCATCCACTTTGTACAGAAAGACAACTCTATCTTTATGTGGACTTCAGGGTCTTCTCAGAACCTTTTCCTTCCTTTGGCCCTCTCCTTGTTGGGGTATCATCTACCCTATCTCCTACCCGTGGTCTCCTCAGGTCAAGAGAACTGCACAGAGACTTTCCATTCAATGGTCTTTAACCTCTGTTCCAGAGGTTCCCAGGGGCTCTCACTGAGGCAGCTGGAGGTGAGGAAATAGGAGATGAGAGGATATATCACATCCTCTTAAGGTCCGTTCACAGCAGCAGGTTTTCATTTATTTCATTGCTCTTCATTTTCACACAAGATTTCACTAAATGATGAGTTATAAAACTAGAGTGGTTCGGGAGGCTCTGATTTTATCTCTGTAGAGGAGAAATCTGGGTGGGAAACCAGAGCCTCACACACACAGAATGCTAAGCTCAAGCAGAACTGTTTTTGGTTTTTTTGTAAATTTTTTTACACATGGCCACTTCACTTTTGCTGTCCTGCCACACCTCACTGCAGTGAGGGCAATTGGCGGTGGGTGGCTCCAGCTTCTAAAAGGGATTGGGTCCTGTAATGGGTTGGCTGCGGAGAGAAAGGAAGAGCAGGGAGGAGCCCTTGTGTGTGAGCTCTGCTTAGCATTTTCCCCCTGCAGGGCAAGGTGGGGTTAGGTGAGCAGGCAGAACGAGGGTGTGTGCCAGGAAAGAACCCAGCACTCACGCTCCTTTTGAAAGATGGAGCTGGGATAGGAGCATCAGGGAACCAGAAAGCTGGAAGGTGGCAGGAATTACTGTGTGTGTGTGTGTGTGTGTGTGTGTGTGTGTGTGTGTTAGTGAGGGGGGGGGGAGGGGGGGAGCTGTGTTCTTTGTGTGAGAGAGAGAGAGAGAGAGAGAGAGAGAGAGAGAGAGAGAGAGAATCCCAGAAGAAACAAAAAGAAGTATTTCTTCCTGGCACCAGGAACTCATGCAGATTTTCAGCTAAGGATTCATTTGCCAAGTGCGACAGAGGAAACAGGGAACTAAAACACTGTGACACAAAGAGGCCCAAGTCCAGTGGGGGGAGTGAGAGGTGGATGTGGACATTTATAGTTATGACATGAGAAAGGGCCATGAGAATTAAGAGAGCATGTGCGTTGTCAGACTCTTGTGAAGAGGCAACCACTGGTGCTTCCCACCACAGGTGGCTCTGAGCTGACACTGGAAGCCAAATAATCCAGCAAGAACTGGGCAAAGGCACTGCACACAGAACAGACGGTACAGGAGGCAGCATGGACAGGAACGTCCTCAAGGCTCAGAATGGGACACTAGGAGTCCTTGGACATGACTTGGGAATGCATACTCTGAATGGTTATTTGGGACTGAAATTCATTCTTTCTAGGACCTGAGGTGGAGTCTTCAGGAGTCCCTGTTCTTTGAAAGCAGATGGGCCTAGCTTCTGTGGGTAGACTGGGGAAATTTGTTTTTACTGGCTAAGGAGAGGAAACCAGGACCAGACAGAGATAGTAAAAGTTTTCCAAATAATGTAGCATCTTGCCTCTTCTACTTACTCCCAGGGGAAGAAGCTGAGGTGATGATGGGGGGCCGCGAGGGTGGGGGTGTAGGGGGGAAGAATCACAGTATCTCTGGGAAGGTGCTGTATGGATGACATTCACTTGGACTCCTGCCCTTTTCTCTTGATTTGCTTGGAAAACAGCCTGAGACCATAAGGCATTATCATCTTTCCAAGTCAGCCTGAAGATGGTGTTTGTTATCACTTTGGTCCTTCTCCAAGTTGGCCACCTGACATCCCTTAGGAGTGGAGAAGAAATGGAGTGTTGTGAACCCCGGCACACCCTCCCCTCTGGAGAGGGGTGCCAAGGTGCTCATGGTGAGGAATGGGAAGGAGACATTTAGAGCTGTCCTTGACTGAAGGGCCTGGATTCTGATACAGTCTATACTGAGAGAATTAATTCACAATTAAAGAAAACTTGGAGGTAGTAAAACACATAGCTTCCAAACTATCTGCCCTTCACAAAACACACAGTTCAAATATTGCATGGCCAGAACGTGTGGCCAGGTGAATGAGGAATCCCACTCAGACTGTCATAATAAGGAACCAGCAAGTCTTCATTCTTTTGAAACAATTCTTATCATTTATTTACCTTTTTTTAAAAAAATCCAAATTATTATGGTTTTGCAAAAGCTGTTTTCTTAAAGTTTAAAGATGAAATCCTTTTTCTGTATCTTTACGAAGTTCCATAGCATTCTTGAATGGCCTTGAAAAAGAATAATAACCTATTTTTATGGTTAAAAAATCCTAACATATTATAAAGCACAAAAAGGTAGCAATAAATATTGCATTAGTTTTTCATCACTGTGACAAAGTTCCTGAAATAAACAATTCAAAAAAGAAAAATAACTGACTGTGGTGGTGGCGGCTCATGCCTATAATCCCAATACTCTGGAGGCAGGATGATCTCCGTGAGTTTCTAGCCAGCCTGGGTACCAGTCAGTCATAACAGGAAAAAAAAAAAAAAAAAAAAAAAAAGGAAAGAAAAATTATATGTTTGTGGCTTCATGGTTTCAGAGATTTCAGTCAAAACTACCAAACTATTATATGGCTTTGTAACCTTTGGGTAAGGCAGAATGTCAGGACAGGGAGGGCATGACGGAGGAAATTGCCCACCTCATGCTGACTAGGAAGTGTGTGTGTGTGTGTGTGTGTGTGTGTGTGTGTGTGTGTGATCAGACTGACCAGTGTTTCAAACCTTATGTCCTTGTCTATAGTCAGAGAAGGTGTGGTTATGGCTCCCAGCAGCTGGGCTCAGAGAAGATGTGTGTAAACCAACACCACTTAAAAACAGGGGCATGAGGGTCATAGTGGCAGAGGGGAGTCCACATCTGGGGACAGGAACTGAGACTGTAGATTGTGCAAAGTACGAGTTACCTGGTGGCCGTGGCTATTAACGCAGAGACTTGGGCTGGGAGGGCATCGGGTATCCTTAGTTATGTAGCTTGGGAATGGTTTGGGCAATTTAGAGGAACTTAGCTGGGTCAGATGTATTGAACACAAATATATTTATCTCTATTAAATTCAGGCTTGCTATATTCAGCCTCTTGTTAACGTTCATCAAGGATATCTGTGGGGCACGATTCTTCCACATGTGCTAATTCTCACTCTTACCTCTGTGGTCCTGATCTGATCAGTGTGTTTGCCTGGCATTCATGTGATCCATTGAAGTCCATCACCAAAGACCGCTGCTGCATCCTCCAGGACAGCTTTTTAGTCCTAGGTCAGCTCAGCTACCTTTTTTTTCTTGTTTGTAAGGAAAATCCTTTGCTACAGAACAGTCCTCAGATACATCAGTTGAATAACCCTGACCAAAGAAAACAGGAGATGAATTTGACAAGACTTATTTAAGTTAGTAGATAATATCTCACCTCAGTGTTTTCTCCTCTGTGGTAAGTAAGCCCAAGAGCTCTAAGGTTATTTTTTCCTGACACCAGCAAGGTGTATAATGAATTGTAATGTGTGGCAATGAGCTAAATTCATCTCCACAGAAGTGTCCAGCATTTGATTTGTGAATTTCTATTGATTCCTAAATATTTTTTATGGTTGTGTAGTCACAGTGCCTATGGTTCCCAACTGTTTGGCTACCCAGTTATCTGACCTTGGCACCAGACTTGGCTACGAATCTGCCAATTAACTTTTTTGGCCTAGAAATTCTTTGCTTAGTCTCAGAGAACCGACAAAGTCCAGGAAAATCAGCCATCAAAAAACATCTATCCATTCAAAAATCTGTTTATGCATTGTGAATAAAAAGTGTTACTTGAGTTTCACCTTAAAAAAAATATTTTAGCTCTCTACCAGATTGCCGCCAACATGGACATGAGTCATATGCAGCCCATTAAGCTGGCGAAGGTGACCAAAGTGCTGGGCAGGACCGGTTCACGGGCACAGTGCATGCAGATACGAGTAGAATTTATGGACAACACCAGGAGCTCCATCATCCACAATGTGAAAGGCCCTGTGTGCGAGGGTGATGCGCTCACCCTACTGGAGTCAGAAGGAGAGGCTTGGAGTCTGCACCAAACCTGGCTGCTGGGTCCTGGATATCTACCATTTGACCCATGAGATGACCTGTTACTGTTAAATAGTGTTTGTATTGTTAAAAAAATTATTTATTATTTTTATTTTATGTGAACAAGGGTTATGTCTGCCTGTATGTAAGTGCACTGCCTGAACTCAATGCCCTGCAGAGGCCAGAAGAGGACTTTGGATCTCCTAGAAATGGAGTTACAGACAGTTGTTAGCTGTTGTTAGCCACCACGTGGGTGTGGGAATCAAACCCAGGTCCTCTGGAAGAACAGCAAATGTTCTTAACCACTGAGCCATCACTACAGCCTTAAATTTCTCCTTTTTGACTGGCACTGTTCTGGCTGCTGGGATACAGCAGCCAACAAGATAAAGTCTCAGATTTTATGGTGCTTTAATCAATGAGAACAATTTCATAATGAACCAGGAAAGCGAGTAAATAATAATATTTTAGCACCAGGGAGATAGCTCAACCCATAAAGCGCTTACCTTGAAAGCCCAAAGATCTGAGTTCAACCCCTGGTACCTATGTAAAAATGTTGCATGGGGTGGGGTGCCCTTGTAATCCCAACGCTGGGGAAGCAGAGACAACCTTGAAAGCCCAAAGATCTGAGTTCAACCCCTGGTACCTATGTAAAAATGCTGCATGGGGTGGGGTGCCCTTGTAATCCCAACGCTGGGGAAGCAGAGACAGGAAGACCCTTAGGGTTCACTAGTCAGCCAGCCTACCCTGTATTTCAAGAGACCCTGTCTTAAAAATAAGAAGGTGGATGGCATCTGAGCAATGACATCTAAGGTTATCCTAGCTTCCACAAGCATGTGCACACTCATGCACTCATACCCGCATGTGCAGCCACAAATGTGAACATGCACACATGCACACAAACAATAATAAAATTTTAGTTAGTTGCAAATGCCATAAAGAATAATTCAGAGTAGGGCATAGATTGTAACTGGCAGAAGGCTGGATGAGCAATTAACCATTTCACCATGTTCATGTCCATATGGATTTCTCCGGTAGAGGGCCTGAGATTTTACTTCAGGACATATTTTTTCAGCTCTGGAGAATAGGAAACTAAATAGAAGAAAAATAGTTAACAAGTTTATGAAAAGGATGCAGTAGGCTATGGCCTGTCCTAGGCATGTGAAGCTGCTACATAAACATCAGGTGAGTGAAACGTGGAAGTCCAAACACTACATAACTGTGGCTCAGCAAGAACATATCTATCCGGACTGAAATGGCATCTTAGACACGATCTGAGGTAGCCCCTCTCCCTTCCATCAACTCCAAGTTAAAAGCCGTGAAGACAATGTGTATGTATAGTTCTGGGCTGTTCTGACTTCCCAACTCCCAACTCTGTGTGGACTGACAAGCCATCCCACCTTGGGTGTGTTGTTTAAGAACCTGGAGGGATCTTGACACCTGCTCGCTTGTATTAGTGTGTATGCCACTCACTCACCCCTTGTGCAGTGCTTACTGGCTAATGTGGTATTTTTTTAAGATAAAGAATGAAATAACAGCTGAGTTGAATTTACCAATCTCAGTATCTTCACATTTGCACAAGCCTCAAAGAACTCTGGTCTAGCTCAGAATAAGAACAATCAGAAAAGAATGCAAACACTTTCTTACATCAGGAGCTGTTTGACATTTTTTACATGGACTCCTGTCTTTTACTACAATTAGATCTAAGGCCCACTTCACAAGATGGAGTCCACACCTGACTTCTATCAGGGCCAAGAACCTATGGCTAGACAGGTCATAAGCCATAGGGAAAACCTACTATCATTAATGTGCTAATAGGCATATTAAACTGACTCCTAATGACTTACTGTTATACTCACAGATTACTACATCTCTCAACTCTCACCAGAGAAGGTTCTTGCAGAAGATGGTGATTAATACAGAGTCCCACAAATGATCAACATGCTGAAAACAAGAGACGGTGAGGTCCTCAGCCCTAAATGGGACACTTGTATCACATCCTCTTCTCCCAAGGCTCAGGGATCATTGCAGAAGAGGAAGCAGAAAGATTGTAAGAGCAGAGGTGCAGATAAATATGAGGAAGCTGTGTTATCTGGATACCATAGAATAGTTGCACATATGAACCCACAGTGCTTATGACAGCATGCACTAGACCTGTGCAAACCCAAGCCAGACAGGGACGAACATGGATGGGGGAGGCAGGCAGGAAGCTCCAGCTCTGATGGAGATCTATTGACAATTGATAGATGCTGGGTGAATGAGAGTCAGTTTTCCTTACTAGTGTGATACCTGCTAGACTGACCAGACTCCAAGAGATAGACCCACACCCCCAGGATACTTAGGAAACACAGATTAGATTCAATAACTTTAAAAAAAATAATTGTAAAAAGACAAATAATAATAGAGGACATGAAGTCAGTTGGGGAGGTAGTAATGTGGAAATGGGGGGAGGGAACTGAATATTATCAAAATACATTGAACAAAATTCTCAAAACAAAAATATTTAAAAATAGCTAACACATTAGATAAGATACTCAAATCTGTGTTAAATAAGTTCCTTAATGAGAGCTGATTCCAACATGGTAAAGGGCTCTGCTCCACATGGTCATTCAGGTACCTAGGGTGTTGGGTGCTCTGTTACAACCTACAGTAGACAGGAATGAGAGCCGATTCCAGCGTGATAAAGGGCTCTGCTCCACATAGTCACTCAGGTACCCAGGATGTTGGGTACTCTGTTACGTCCCATAGTAGACGGATAAAGAAGATGGAACATAATGTTGAGGAAGATTTTATGTGTAAGACTCAGAAAGTTGTATTTTACTTTTGCTCATATTTCCTTGGACAGAAATTAGTCTCATGGTCACTCTTAAAATTAGAGTTGACTGGGAAATGTAGTCTGTGCACAGTGTGGTCAGCACAAAGAAGCCACAAAGAACTGTTATTACTGTCTTGATTTTTTCGGATGAAGAAACCAAGGATTAGATAAGTATCTAATTATGTAAGTGAGTCAGGGCCCCAATATTCAAGCTGGATAAATCTCACTATCCTAGAGACTGCTTAATCAAATGCCATATGCTCTGTTGAAAGATATTACATGAGGGCTCTGGAGCATCTTCCCTGGGAAATAGAGTACGCAATGCCAAATTTTGCCTTTCGGATCTCCGTTTCTCTGTACCCTAGATAAACAACCCTCCTCTGTTGCAGCGCGTGCTTAGGTAGGTTGCTGTCTGTGAGGCTGGGATCAAGTTGTCTTTTTGTTTGGGTTGGAACATTTTTCATATTGTATTGGAATACAATCCTGCATAGATTTTGCTCTCAAGTCCTCAGAACTCTCGGTTACATTTCACTACTTTTCCCATATAGATGTTTTTTCCTTTTGTAAATAAAATCACTGCAGAGAATTGGCGGGCTTCTAGACATCAGTTTTATACCTGGGCGTTCATGGCGGTCAAGCCAGCCCTCCCCTTTGCTTCCTCTATTCATAGCTTTACCCATCCGAAGTCCCTGGATAGCATGGACCCATCTGCTCCTGTTTAGTCAGTTTTACTGACCTCATGAGTATATACATCCACCATCGGAGTAGACAAGTCAGTGACAGCTCTAAGGATTATACTTTCACAAAGGTTTACAGCTATTTAAGCTCTGGTCCTGACCACACTGTAGTTCCAGTTCTGGAAGCATGCGCCCCTCACTATAAAACCTATGTCTCACAGTCTGTAGAAGGAATTTCATGATACAAAGGAAGAACAAGCCTTCTTACTGCTGACTGTAGTGCAGGGGTGTTTGTTGATGAGAGTCTCGTTTGGTTATGGAAGGGTCGTGCTGTGCACTGGTTGGAGCAACTGACAATTGGCTGCTGTTTCCAACTTAAGCTTGATGTCCCAGCCTCCTTATCCCAGAGAATGCCCAGAATCACAGATGTTCTTCACAGCATGAAAAGAATAAGAAACAATGGTCAAGAGTAAATTACAGTTTCATCTACCTGTGCTTGACCACAAAATTTCTTAAGACAAAAAGGAAGGCTGGTTGTTCCTGCAATGTAGTATTTTAGGGCAGAGATAAAGAACTATCCTGAAGAGTTTGTGACATATACCTGTAACTCTAGCACTTGAGAGGTCGAAGCAAAATGACTATAAATTGGAAGCCACCTTGGGCTACACTGTAAGATCCTGTCTCAAAGGGAAAAAACTATCCTGAAAAAAGAGGGGTAAGGAGATGAGTTTGGAGGCCCTCCCTCCTTAACCTGGAGAGCCTCTGGAGTTCATCACAGTTACACTTGTTAACTATTGTATTAGTCACTTTTCTGTTTGTGTGCTAAAATACCAGGATCAAAGGCAACTTAAGGAGCAGATAATTTCGGCTTAGGGTTCCAGAGGGCTGCATGTCCATAGTGGTGGGGAAGGTATGGCAGCAGGAGCAGGAAGCTAAGAGGTCACATCTCAACCACACACTGGAGGAGGGGTGTGGCTGTACATTATGAAGCTCACCCTCAGGGAAGTACTTCCTCCAGTAAAGCTGCACCTCCTAAAGGCTCCATAACCTTCTCGGACAGAACTACCAACTGAAGGCTAAGTGTCTGAATGCCTGAGCCTATGAGGGAAATTTGTCATCCTAACAACTACACCTATTATCAAAGCTCACTAAATGGTAAATACCTTTTCCAGGATAAGCAAAAAGCTGGTTTTATGGTTGCTTTCTAAAGTCACTAATGGATTCCTTACTAATGAACTCTGAGAAAAGTGAGCAAAACATAAAATACATCCTCTGTTAATTCGGCTATTCCTTGCCTGCCATTTTTTTAAATGATGCAAATATTCAGGTCTTGAGTTTGAACACTGTTTCCTATCATTTCACATATAATCAGTCTCTGAACCACAAGGACTGATATAATTCTGTTTTCGTGATGATCCTCTAGCTGTCGTGGGAGACCTGGTGAGAAGTGGATGGAGAGCTGAGTTCTGTGATACAGTGATAAAAATCTTTAACAAAGTTGCAGAAAAATGGAAAGTGCCTAAGTGAGCAGGAAGTCCATTCCAAGGTGTCATGATGAGAAGCCCAAGACGCTGAGGCGTGATGAACAGTTGTGGAAGGGCCGCCACACGTTTTTTTGTACTTGAGCAGCTTATTTGAATGAAGTTCAATAGAAATATCAGATATGTGTTCCACTAAGTCTGTGACTATCGCTGTTTTGCTCTCCACTGTGTCCCAGACGCAAGCATAGCACCTGACATGTGATAGTTGATAACGGAGTGCTTTTTGAACGCCTGCTGCATGCAGGAGTGAAAATGTCAAGAACCAGGTGACTCTTAGTTGGTAGTGTAACAGCAAGACAAAGAAGCTATCGTAGGGCCGTCTTTGGGCAAGCTGATATCATACAGCACAGAATGGCAAGGCAGGTATCAGGAACCAGTATCTTGACTTTTCCCAGGGTCTGTCAGGGAGAGGAGTAGGCTTGAGGATTTAATTTTACTGGAGACAGTATATCAAAGCACTGGCCGCTACCTGTGCCTCAGCAGTGACACAACCTCTCTCATCTCATTCTCCCCTTCTTTCCTCCTTACTTTTTCCATATGAGCATGACTTTGGAGAAATGAGAGTAAGTTCATGAATTTTAAAAGAAATGCCCAGGCTGGAAGCTCACTGCTAGAGCTCTTGGCTGGCATGCCTTCCTTCTCAAAACGGAAACCCGATTCTTCCTCATGGAGGGAGACACCCAGAGAACTCTCATTTCTCTCTCACATGTTGGTTCTTTAACTTTTTTCTTATGCTTATTTTATGTATATGAGTGTTATGCCTGCATGTATGTAAGTGCACCCATGTCATGCAGTGCCCGAGGAGGTCAGAAGACAGTGTCCAATCCCTTGGAACTGGTTATGAATGGTTGTTAGGTGCCAGGTGGGTGTTGGGAATTGAACACAGGTCATCTGCAAGAGCAGTCAGTGCTCTTAAGCTCTGAGTCATCTCTCTAGCCCATGCTGGTTCTTTAAATGGAGAGATAAATGATTGGAATTTCCATGTTCCTTTGATCACAGAATGATCCAGAGATTATTGCCCTCCTTACAATTGTTGTTGCTGATGACCTTTAAGCCATACCTTTGAAACGTTCTTCACCTTCTCCAAGCTCTGAGGAAGATTTAATTGGAATAATTCAGGTAGGATCTTGTACTCCCCAGTTCACTTTCTAGACAATTCCAAAGTCATTTCAAGTTGGGGGCGTGTTAATCTGTCTTTGCTATAACGTTAAGGATGTGTTCACTGTCCAGGGTGTAGGACTCCTAAGGACGGAGTTTCTTCATTGTGCATTTCACATTGCCAGATTTATAAAATTAGAACTGCATGTGGAGAGGTCATTTCTTCAATATTCAAAACTGGTTGTGAACCCTTTGATAATTCTTTTTTGAGTTAGACTGCCCTTATGCCTACCCTTCATTTCCAGGCTGTAGGGAGCAAAGATCTGGAAGGGATGCCTCTTGGCTGACCTCCATCACTTCAGTTCTCCTCTAAGTGCATTTTGGCAGCTGATGGAGATGTGTGTCTGGTGCAGATAGTCTCTTTCTCCAGCCACAGGCTCAGGAAACTAGAATTCCTGGCTTCCTTCTGACTGGTTTTGAGTAGAAAGGAAGTGGGTGTGTATGTGGTGACTTTTGTTTATGGAAATCTGAAGCATACCTGTTACAAATAAACATTTAGAAATATTGCATTCTGCTTTGTGCTTTCACACTGTGCCTCAGGTACATTGATTGACTTAGTGATGTTAATTGCCCCAGAGAATTCATTGAAAGGAGACAGAAAGAGGAGAGACAAATCCTCCTCCCTCTCCCCCTTCTCCTTCTCCTCCTTCCTCCTCCCCCTTCTCCTTACGCTTCCCATGCCCTCATCCTTTTCCTCCTTCTAAACGCACTATTTGAACTCAGCTCTGGTCTTGAAATCTAAAGCTTTAGTTTGTGCAGGGGTCACAATAGATGAGCTTTGCTTGTTTGCTTAATTTGCAAAGGCCAAGTCTTTGTTGGAGTCCAGGTACAGAATTCTCTGCAGAGGTTTTGTGTGTGTGTGTGTGTGTGTGTGTGTGTGTGTGTGTTTGTGTAGTCATGAGTTTTATAGCCTGATAATTAGTGCCCATCAGTTAGGTTAGGGATTCCAAATTCCAAAAAGGCGATTCAATAACCTCTGATTTTATTTAAGCTCCTTTCTTAACAAAGGGTATTTGTGTTGTTTTGTTTTTGTTTATGGTGGTATTGACGCTAGGGCCTTGTGTATGCTAGGCAAGTGTTCTGCCACTGAGTTAGCCCCAGTTCACAATGGGGCTTCCAGCTGACTTAGAGTAGGTATAATTGTAACTTATAGACAGAGAAAGGAAGTTGATAACATTGAGGGGCCATTCCTAGGTTCAACGTTTACGCACCTCTACAATGACCTGTTGCTGTATAGACAGACTCCTTGGATTCATCAGTTGGATTTCAGTTTTCCAATTTGCTTAACCTCCTTCATTATTTCTTTTATATTGTGGTGCAAACATTGCAATTTAAACAAATATTAACTGGCACACTGAACATCAGTATTTGAAAACAGCAGAGATGACTTATTCTGTTTTTACACCGCTCCTGCATCCTCCTTTAGAAGGAGCACTCTTCTCTGCCCTTTCACATGACTTCTGAGGTGGGCCCTGTAATGCTTCAGAACTCTCTCAGATCATCTAAAGGTCCTCAGCTCAGTCCTCAGTTGAAGTCAAAGCAACTTCTCCCAGCTATGGGTGTGGGTTTCTATCCCTCCACCCTTTCAGTCATAATGGGCTGGGAACATGGTGGAGAGGAAAGAGGTGGGGTCAGAGGAGCATGAAATATCTTATTCAGTTGATACTGTGTATCATCACTCTCTAGCTCATGTTTAAAGGAAGACTCCCATTGGAGTACTCCATGGGCATTCTGCTGATCCCCTATCCCCGATTATAGGATGTACTCTCTGGACAGCTAGCTGAGCCCTTCCCTCAGTGCTGGGGTGTCATGCTGCCTGCTTCCAGCATCTTCTGATCATGTCTTCTTGCGCTGCCAGAACATCCCATTGATTCTCACGTGTGACTTCTGGTCTAATGATTTTACTCAACCTTGCACCAAAGCTACTGTATATAATGCAAACAAGCTCACTGAGCCATATGCTCTTGTGACCTGGGCACTTGACCTTGATCCCTCTGGACCCCCCTCTTTTCCCTTTACCCAAAAGAGTAAATGAATGTGAGTTTGCATATTAAAGCCCATTGAAGACAGTGAGAATAATTGAGGACAATGTTTGACATTGTATGTATGAGCTATTTTAGGCCTAGGGATCAAAGGGCAAGATGCTTTGATAAGGGTGGATGCAAGCTTGTAGTTCCCAGTTGATGCTGGGAATGTGATTTGAATTAAAGTATGAATGACGCCCAACTCAGGAGCACAGTTGTGTGAGACATCAGAAACAACAGGTGATCTCAGAGTTTGGGCCCATTCCTAAAACCAGTGCCAAGAGTCAGGCGGATTATTTATTCAGGTATAACTGCAATGTAGCCTGAAACATTGCAGAAACATACTTCTTAGATCTGCTGTTTGTGGGGTGTAGTCTCTTTCCAATAACAGTCAGAAACTATCATCCTCAGGCCTTCTTCCTCAGCTTCACGAAGTCTGAATCAGATTCTGTTCACTTGGATCCCCAGTTCTGGGGCACATGTACAAAGCTCTCTGAGTTCCCAGGGAGGCTGGTTCTTGAGTAGAGAAGGAAGTATCCTGTACCTTTCTCCACGGTGTACAATGTAGGGGTGTAAGGAAGGATGTAGAAGGGGTGTTAGGGGGAGTTAGGAGAGGACCTGAAGTTGAACGCAGCACGCAGACTTTCTCTCCTGTAAGGGAACCAGTGTCCAGACTCCCGTATTTCCCAATTTCAACCTGATAGAACTCACAGCAAGTTTCCTAAGTGTGTAGGAGCATTTCACAATGAAAGCTCTAAAATGAACATCACTCTAAAAGTAAAATTTTCATTGCTAAGAGTTTAAAGACATTTCTACATATCTGATGCCAAAATTATATCTTAGCAATGCCCACTTCATACCAAGTGATATAATTGGACATCATCCCTGAAGACAATGATAAATAGCTCTTAAATTAATGATGATTTATGACTATCCTAGACCAGGAATCATTTAGACATTATAA
The DNA here is from genome assembly GCF_000622305.1 of Nannospalax galili. Taxonomy (NCBI): domain Eukaryota; kingdom Metazoa; phylum Chordata; class Mammalia; order Rodentia; family Spalacidae; genus Nannospalax; species Nannospalax galili. The sequence continues at coordinate 9,799,887 of NW_008342393.1, read as the reverse complement.
ATTTTGTATGCACAGAATAAACTCAATGGAAAAAGCAATCATAACAAATCATAACAATACAAGATTAAATGCAAAAGAGAAGACTACAAATGTGTGCACAGTGCGTGACAGCGATTTTACAATGTGCATAAATATTTGTGAGTTTCCATGTATATGTCTTCATAAAGTTATTAGAAAGAAACATGCCCAGTATATACAATTCCATGCATGTTTTCAGTGTGTGTGTGGAGGAGGGGGAAGTCGACCCATCAGGAATCAATGTCTTAATCTTTCTAATTTTGTGGTTTTGTCATCTGATAAAAACATTATGAACTGGCACAGCGAGTGGGACCGTGATCTTGTCTTTGGCGCTGGTACTTCTCTTTTGAGCTCTATCAAGAGAAGCACTACTGGCCATTTAGATGGCAGCTTACCAACACTGCAGATCAGGATTTTAATGAACTCCCTCCTTCTGGGGCCTAATTTAAGCCCAATTTAAAATGAACAAAACAAACATATTACTCCATAAAGGGAAATGAGAGCTCCTTTGTTGTTCTGGCTTTGAATCTTGGATCTCTTTAGAAGAAGAAAAATAGAGCAAAAAATGAGCTTAATAAGCTAGACTCTTCTGTTCAGGCTTTTCTCATTAAGGTTTAATGACAGAAAATGCTATTTTAAAATTTAGATTTATATAGTCCTTAATTCAGTTTCTTCTCCTGAAAGTTGAGAAGGGGATTGGTGTGTCTGGGAGATATTCAGGCCACTCGGTGTTTTCAATCATTTTTATCTAACCTCTTTCCCTCCACTAAAGATACATTCACAGACACAAACATGACACAGCCACACACACACCTTCTTCTGTATGTGTGTGAATATATCTACTACCAGCCAGTCTTGAAGACTGAGTTCCACACAATAATGTGCCTGACTGACCCCCAGAAGGAAAAGCTCCCAGAAGAGGATTGTAGACGGTGAGATGGAAAGCGCCACATTCACGGGCTGCAGTTCTCTTTCAGCTGAGATGTGAGCAACAGAATCATGGAAAGAAGATGTCTCACTGTCCACAGTACCAACATCAGATGTGAAACAGCATCAACTGCTTGAACATCAGGCTGAGGCTGTTCCCACTATACTCAGGACAGATGGGATGTTGTTTACAAATAGTGTCCATGCTCTGATGGTGTGTACCTACCAAATTGTTGTCCTAAGTTTTTATGACCGAGGTAGCTATTCTGGTCCTAAATGGACAGATAAAAAAGGCAGACCCACTTGCCTAAGTAGTTTGCCCAGCATTTGCTCTTCCATCAGCAGAGGGGACAGGACTGGGTGAGCCTCAGCTGGGCTGAGCTTGACATGGTGTTTCTGTTGCCTCCAAGCCGTCTTCGGTACACTCTTCCACCCACAGGCCTGACCTTCTCCCAGCTCTCTTCCTTTCCCAGACAAGTGATTAGACTGTGTTCCAAGGTTATTTCTTCTTCTATGGGTCGTCAGTCTCCCTATATGTCCACTATTTGTCTCTCAAGAGTTGAAAGAAAGTGGGATCATTTTTCTTCTGAACCTCAGAGGCCTCTTTCCATCTTCTCTTCCTTCTTCATGGCTTTCCATTCCTATTTTTTATAAGATTTTAATGGAATTTTTGTGCATTTCATACAGTACTCCTTTTATATAAGATTTGAAACTTCTAACTTTCAACAACTGATTTATACATATATGTTATCTCTCCCAGGTCTATTTTACTTTCAGGATTCTTGCCCTTAATTTTGGAGGAATAGTTTGTTCGCTATTCAAAGATTTGTAGGCTCATAAAACAGCATGTATACATTCTAGCCCCTTCTCTCTCCTCCTTCTCTCTTCTCTCTCTCCCTTCTTCTATCCATCCTTTCCTCCTTCCATCCCTTCCTATAACTGGATGACCACACAATCATCTTTCCCCGCAGCAGTCATAATGTTCATGTGTAGTGCCTGTGTGACTTGGTAACACCTACTTGCACTATCAGGAGTGTCCTGGTTTGACTGATAAATTATGTGTCAATAGATCCAAGCACCAGCACATGGAACATTTAGCAGACATCTGCACAGGACCCTTCTTGGTGCTCCAGAAGCAAAGGGGTAGTTCACAGTCTGTAGTCGAGCCAACAGCCCTGAGTGTCCATTGCCTGTCACCTATCTAATGTGCTGCAAAGGATGAGAACACATTAAAGAACTGACGTGGATTCTTAAGTGGAAGGCAGCAGTTTATCTAAGCTCAGCACAGATTAGAACATTGGCCAAATTGGTCCAAGAACTTGTTCCCTAACCTATGGATGGCAAGGGTGCCACCTCAGAGATGTGGACACATGAACACTGATAGTGTTGGTAAAACATGTGGCACAGAGCATGGTGTTTTGAAACTTGAAAATGGATGCTGTTATCAATGCTTTATTGTTATCATTACCATTATTATCGGATGGGCTTCATAACTGCAAAAGCATCACATGCTTGTTCTAAGCAAATTCATCAGTACGCAGAGACAGGGAAAGTCACCGTCTATGCAGGTCCTCAGTCCCACTCGAGTTATGATAAGAGTCAATGGCTTGTGGATATCCTAGATCTTATTTCAGTCAAGTATATTTTTATATATGCATGAAAATGTGTGGAGTACAAGTGTGACAGATTGCTAAATGGGATAGCTCCTATTTTGGATTTGCAAGTAATATGCCAAAGTTGAAGACAACTGGTGATAAGAGTTTCCACGTTATGAAGAGGGCATGAAGTGCACCCAGAGGCTGTGCTAAAGCACACATTGAGACCTGCAACACTGGCACTAACAGCCTACAAACTAGTGATGAATTTAAAATGTGGTTCTTTGGAGGGATTCTGTAGGAGCAGAGAGGTCACTGGGTTTTATCCACACACTGTTTCTGGTCCAGTTAGTCAAGTGGCTCCCTCCTGTGACAGAGGACCAGTTCCGTTCCCCGGCCAGATGCCTTAGAGCTGGGGTTCTGTTGGTTCATCTCAGGCAGGGCAGTGAAGTAGAAGGAGGTTTGGAAGGCTCTAGGTGAACTCAGGGGCATCCCATGAGGTTGGGGAGTAGGTGCACTTAGGAACTGCTGACTGCTTTCCTACAAGAGACGTCTGAGGGCAGAAGGGTCCTCAGAGCTGCAGGGGCTGGCATAGCCTGGTGTGGGTCTAATTTCTGGAAGTTGAACATGGAAGTGAAAAATGTGTGAGATTTGCATGTGGAGATCACTGAACTCGACGATCTTGAGGGACTCTCCCCCAGAAGGTGACCTATTAGGGTACAGGAAACCCAGATAGAAGAGGCTGAAGACAGAAGTACTGTGGAGGCTTCAGGAGGACATGTATAAAAGGACTCCCTTGTATCCTGTTAAAGGTTCCAATAAAAGTTTCCGAAGAGCTTACAAATATACCTCCATGGTAGCCAGAATTTAAACACTTGCCAGTACAGAAGGCACAGAAAGGACACCAGTATAGTACAGCCCTGTTCAAATAAGACATTTGCCTCTTTTACTTTGAATTTTTTTTTCCTTTTTGTCTTTTTGAAACAGAGTCTTCCTGTAGCCCCAACTGGCCTGGAACTCACTATGTAGGTCAGGCTGGCCTCGATCTCACAGAGATTGGCCTGCCTCTACCTCCCAACTCCCAAGTGCTGGGATTAAAGTTGTGCGCCACCACATCTGGCCAAATCTTTTTTTTAATGTATATTTTTAATTGAATTTTTGTGCATTTCATACAAAACATCTTTTTTTCATTTTTTATATTTTTGAGTTTTTTTGCATTTCATATAGTACATCTTAATCAAATTTAGACTCCTTTCTCCATCCCTTATATCCACCCCCCAGATTTCAGGTGTTCTGCCATATATGTTAAGTCCTATCCAATCAATCATTTCTATCCTGGGGTCCTTCCGTGCAAGTTCAACCATGGAAGTCTAGTCAGAGTATCTAGAGTCACTCCCTTAAAGAAGATCTACTCTCCCTTATCCCACAGTAATCATTTGCCAATAGCTCTGTGGCTGGGGTTGGGGCCTGCTGCCCATTTCCCCCGTTCCATGCTGGGTTTTTGTCTGATTGAGTGGGCACGGGTCCTGTGCATGCTGTCAGCATTGCTGAAATCTTTTTTATGACTGAATCCTGTTGAAGTCATCATCAGAGGTCAAAGGAAAAGAAGGACCAGTGAAAGGAAGAATGTGCTTGCTTTCTCTACCCCACTGCAGGTCCCCAAACTACAATTAGGCCTGTGCTGAGAAGAGGGGAGAGATTTTAAATGAAACGTTGAATTGAACCTTTGCTTTAGACTGGCTAGATTTCTTAATACTCAGAGGTGTTCAGAAAGGAAGCTGTTTGCCTGCTAAAGTGTCATACCGTCCTTTTCTCTTGGTTATTGAGCTCAGCTTACCCAGGAAAACA
>NW_008342393.1:9780712-9795485 GCF_000622305.1 Nannospalax galili | reverse complement strand
GAGAGAGAGAGAGAGAGAGAGAGAGAGAGAGAGGGAGAGAGAGAGAGAATTTACAGTAGAGGAGGCTTTTCAAAGATATTATACAATATATATTAGATATATACAATATACAATATATATATGTTCCCTCTATGTGAATGTGTGTGAATGTATATGTTCTGTATATGTGTGGTGTATGTGTATGTGTGTGGGAGCTAGACAGCAAGACCCCAGTGATCCCCCATCTTGTTCCCATCCCCCCTTTCCCAGTGTTCAGATTACCAGTGTGTGCAGCCATGCTAGGCTTTTTACATGGGTGCTGGGGATCTGACCCAAGTTAGCTGCCATGTGGGTGCTGGGATTTGAACCCGGGTCTTCCGCAAGAACAACCAGTGTTCTTAACCGCTGAGCCATCTTTCCAGCCCCACCTAAAATCTCTTATTACTTGCTTTTTCACTAATCAAAATACTATAGAGTAATAATTATCGACTTGCTTTGTATTTTTAGTATATACTCTGTAACTTCATATATGTATGAACAACAATCATTCCCTTACTTAGGGACAGTTAAGTAACTAATTTTATGTTAATAGAAATGATACTTCAATAGATTTCTTTTTATCCAAAGTACTAGATTTTTTGTAGAAGAAATTCCTGTGAAATAGTATGCTTCTTTTAAAGTTTGCCCCATTTGTTTCTGTAACACATATCAATTTATCTCTCTACTATGTACATATAGAGCTTCTGTCTTCACACCCTTGTCAAGAACTTGCATAAATATTTGTTCATCTGAAAGATTTAAAAATTAGAATCATTATTTTGTTATTCAGATTACTTAATGTAGTGAAGCTGAGTGCTTTTGAATAGGTTTGCTGTCTGTTTTACTTCTTTGTATACAAACTGCTTGCTTACCTGTTTGACTTTTCTATCGGCTAGCTTGCCTTTTCTTTCTTTCTTTCTTTCTTTCTTTCTTTCTTTCTTTCTTTCTTTCTTTCTTTCTTTCTTTCTTTGATCTGCACTGCCATTGTTTCTTGTCTCTGCCTCCCTCTAAGATGGGAATATGAGTGTGTGCTGCATGTCTCTCCACTTTGTTGTCATCTTTCAATACTGCTCATGGAATCTGAGCAAGATTTTTCTATTACTTGTTTAGTCTGCAGACAAATTGGTGGGCTTCATTATGACATTTTCACACCTATGTCCTTACACTTTCTCACTCCCTCAACATCCTCCACTCCTTTCCCTCCATCCCTCTGGATGGCTTCCTCACTCCAAACAGCCCTCTTTTTACATTCAGGTCACACGCATATTTAAATCTAGGTTCTGAATACAGGAGAGAACATATTTGTCTTTCTTTCCTCCTTCCCTTCTCTTTAGAGCCCTTGCTTTGTCAATATAGTGTCCTTTTGACTTCATACTATATATACAGAAATCTAATTTCCACATGCAGGAAGACACTATATTTTTCTTTTTTACCTTCTTTTATTTCTAATATTTTACATACAAAGTTACAATAGGTTTCATATGACATTTGCCTGTGTATATTTAATTTTACTGTTCTCATATGTGCTCCCCATTCCTTCCCCTTTCTTTCTCACCCATCTCTTTCCCTCCCCCAAATAATACCCCTTTTGCCTTTGTGTCTCACACACACACACAGAGTTAAATCTAGATTCCTTATATGAGAGAAAACCTGTGATATTTCATTTCTTACCCCCAATAACTCTATTGTTCTCTCTTCTCTTTTCCTTTAGACTCCTTCCTCCCCTTCAAAATCCCTCTTCAATTTTCATGTCACATATATACCCTATATATTTATATTTAAATGTCGACTCCAAATACTAAAGAAAATATACAATATGTGTCTTTCTGAGTCTGCATTTTTCTGCAGATCACTTAATGCTGTTCTTCTCCATGATGGAATAAAACTCCACCCTGTATACATTCTATGTTTTCTTTACCCATTCATCTCCTGGTGGGTGTTTTTCATTCATCTCTAGGCTGTTTTTATATCTTGGCTATGGTATTGTTTGGTTCACAAAAGTTTTATTTAATATTGATGAATTTGTTGTTAGGTTTTCTTGGTGTTTTGTTTGTGGTACTGGAGATAAAACCCAGAGCTTTGCACATGCTCGTCAAGAGCTGTGTCCGTGAGCTCCATCTCTAGTCTTTGCCATTTGTTTCCTCTATGTGTGCAAGCCAAGGGAGAATTGTTTTACTTTAACATGACTGCCTGAATGTTTGGATATTTAGATCATCTGACATTCATTTTATCATGTGCAGTATTTCCTTTACATATAATATATAACAAGTACTATGATAATATAGCATGACCAAAATTTCTTGATTTTTTTTTGTTATATGAATCTATTTTTTCATTCCATTTTTACTTTTCAACAGGTTGTTTAATACACTTATGAATAAACTTAGATGTAATTTGCCATTTTAAAGGCATATAACATTCAATTATAAGGGAACATTACTATTTAAATATCTAGTAACAAAGTGATGAACTCTTGAGTTTAAAGCATCCTGTCATAAAATTTTATAATGGGTCAACCAGTACAAATTGCTTACTCTCTGCATCATTTAATCTTCATTAATTCTCTGTTAAATATAAATGTAAATTATTTTCATTTATTGGGATTTTTACAATTCTCCTATAGCCATTATGTGGATTCAGGGCGAATTTCCAAGTGTTTCCTTGGCTGAAATTGAGACAAGATTTTCCTAAGACTGTAGGGAACAACGTGGAGACAATTATTTCCTCAGTATTGTTAATCCTCACGTAAAGTAAAGTGCTACGTGAGCCTTTGTCGGCTCTGCTTTTCATGTATCTGCTGTCCAGAATCAGGCCATTGTTACCTTAAGCAGAAAGCATTCCAATAGTTTCCTTTAGTAGCCCTGTCTTTTCAAGTCTCCCTCTAACAAGATAAGCCATTCACACAGAGGGCTTGGTGGTGGGAGTAGCTAGGTCCATGGCAACAGGAGTGCAAGGCTGTTTGTTCACATCTTGGTGTAAAAGAAAGAAGAGAGAACTTAGGCTGGAACTGGGGTTTGGGATATAACTCATAAGGCCTGCACTCTAATGTCCACGTCCTCCAGCTATAAGGATTCCATAATCTCCCCCAAACACTGCCACCAGCTGAGGACTAATTTTCAAACATGTGACCTATGGGGGGACATTTCAGATTCAAATTATAGCCAGACCCCAGGAAGTTAGAGATGCCAGGAATGTGGGTCACCAGCCCAGGAAAGCTGTGGGCAATGAGTGAAATGAACCCACAAGGATAGCCCTGGGGGCTGCATCCAGAAAGGCCCGTAGGGCAAAGCCGCCAAATCCTTTGGAGCTCACATTGTGCCACTGCATGCTTTGGCTGTCAGACCTGGACCTAAGGATTTAATGTTTACCCTGCGGGGCTTCCCTCTTGCTTTTGTCCAGTGCTTCTTTGGTTAGTCTCCTCCGCTTCCCTTTCAGAATTAAAATGTTTTCTTTTTTTTTTTCAGTGATCTATAACTAAGTTTGTCTTTCATTCTCAGAGGAGACTTGAATTTGAACTTTTGAGAATTCTTGGAAATATCAAGATTTCAGAGACTTTTAAAGATGGACTATGTGCATTTTTTTTTCATTATGAAATTGACATGAGTTTTTAGGGACCAAAAGAAGAATGTTGTGCTTTGGATAAGTTGTGATTTGTTTTGAGATAGGGTCTTACTATGTAGCCCATATTAGCCTCAAACTTATAATCTTGTTGCTATTCAAATACTGAACTCACAGTTATGTGCCATTATGCCTGACTTGTGCTTTGTGTATGAGATGTCCCAGAAGACTCATTTATTAAGTGCCTTGTCCCCATGGCAGCAGTGTTTACAGGTAGAACCATTAAGAGGTAATGTTGTGTCTTTCCATAGGCTCAGAAGCACTGGAACTATCCTAGCCCTGGAACCATCCTACCACTGACTGAAACTTATGAAGCTATAAGCCAAAACAAACCTTTCCTTTTTTAAAATTAGTTTTCTTGGATTTTCTGTTATAGTAATAATGAAAAGTTACTAACAGTCTAGTCAACTTGATTTTTTTAATTTTTAAATATTTTTATTTTGTGTGTGCGTGTTTTACCTGCATGTGTGTAAGTGCATCCATGTTGTGCAATGCCCAAGGAGGTCAGAAGAGGGCATCAGATCCCCTGGAGCTGTAGTTAAGGACAGTTGCTAGCTGCCACATGGGTGCTGGGAATTGAACCCAGGTTCTCTGCAAGAACAGCCAGTGTTCTTAACTGCTGAGCCATCTCTCTAATATCTTGATTTTTTTTTAAATCTGCTTGAAAATATTGGAAAACTATCAAGCCAACAAGAGAGACAGATATAACTACAGATAAAATTTTGAAGAAAAATGTGTTTATGTGTTTTTGTGGTGTGTGTGTGTGTGTGTGTGTGTGTGTGTGTGTGTGTGATGGTGAAATCACTGGAGAGCTACCAAAGCAACAAGACTTGAGATAAGACCCAGAGAAGAGGAAGTTCCATAGTTGGGTTCAGTTGATGTCAGTTGGTTGTTGAAAAAATAATGAGAGTTTTCTTTTTATTCCTATGGAGGAGATAGTGTCAAAAATTGAAGTTAAGCCCCAACAAAGATGACTGGCCTTGGTAAATAAAGAGAATATACCAGGTTTTACTGTAGGATTCTTGGAGAGCTATAAGTTGGAAACAGGTAAAGAAAAGTAGAGATATCATAGCTCTCACTAAGACTGATGCCCAGTTATAAAAGATTAAGGAGAGCGAGGTGATATTCCTCTATAACCATCATCACAAGAAAAATCAAATCTTTCTACAGCCTGAGTTGGTCCAGGTTTTTCAAGCATAGTATTTAAACTTCAACTATAAAAAAAAAAAAAATACCCAGGTTTGCAAAATGATGAGGCTTAACTAAAACAGACGGTTGATGCAGACTACAAGGTGATATATATATGTTGGAGTTTGTAAGATGTGAACTTTATAATTAGAATGTTCAGGAAGTTAGATGACAAATGGAGAATTTTAGCAGAAAAAGGGAGTCCATAAAAAATAATAAAATAAAAACAATTGAGCTAATGAGGTACAGGAAATGAAATTAAGCTAAATAATTTCATAGTGAATTATTCACAGCTAAAGGGGAAATCAGTGAACTGGAAGACAGATCAGAAGAAAGTATTGACAACAGTAAAGACACAGATAACATTAAGGTTATTATTATTATTATTTTTTGTCTTTTTGAAGCAGGGTCTCCCTGTAGCCCCAGCTATCCTGAGCAGGCTGGCCTTGAACAGAGATCTGCCTGCCTCTGCCTCCCAAGTGCTGGGACTACAGGCATGCACCACCATGCCCAGCTAAAGGTTATTTTTAATGGCAGGAGTACAGATGATTTGGTGGACATGTTAGTGTACAGGTAGCTGGAGTTCTGGAAACAAAGGGAACATAAAATCAGGTTCAGTGTCTCTGAAGAGGCAGTGACTGAGATTTCCTAAAGATGCTTTTTAAAAATGAAGTCATATTTTTAAGTAGTGCTATAAACACCAATAATATGTATCAAAGAAAACTAAATCTATACAGAACTGAGTAAATCTAATTAAAAACAGTGACAAAGAGAACATCTTAAAACAGTGAAAGGAAGACACAAAGGAGATTACCTTCCAGTTCATCATGAAGACTGCTGGCTTATTTCTGAAGAGTGAAGAGGCTGGAAGATGATGGACTAGCCCCTCCAAAGCTTCTCACACATATATCCTAGCAGCTCTTCCTTGAAAACCTGTAGTCAGATATGAGATAGTTTCATTTGGGGCTGTGTATAATTGATATAAATGAAATGAATTTAATTTATATAATAATGTTAAGATCATCTGCTTATAATGTTCACTGGTTCTAATTTTTCCCATGAGAACCTCATGGGGAATAGAGATTGTTTTCAATGCTTTAGAGTTTGAAAACCTCTTTCAACTTGCCTTCAGTGCTCTATCATCCATTCATTCTATAAACACTGATCAGCTATTATGTACCCGCTGCTTTAAGTGATACTATTATAATAAGAACTATGACATATTCATTTTTGGTGAGACACTTCATGCAAAGGGTAGGAAAGACCTTACAAGTGAGTTTAGTGCTGTGTGATAATGTGAATTATGAACATGAGATACCAGAGGAGTATACAGCAGGGTCATCTAACTCAACATCTAGCTCCTAAGGGATTGACAAATGTGATGAGATTAAGAATCAACTATGTTTTCTTTTTTGGAAGGAAAAAGCAAAACAAATGTTTAAAGCATGGGAAAAAAAAAAAAAACCTTTCTTGTGCAAAGCATGAGGAGTGAAAGAATGAGTCATCGGATCCTTCGTCCTTGTTCTCTACTACAGTAGATGAGCCTCTTCCTGCAGTCAAGAATATAGCTTTCAGCAGTTTGAGAATGGTAATGCACCAGTTCCAGCTTAGCAAAGTCAGCGGCACGACGGGGCTATTTTCTTATCATTTTCCAGAGCTGAGTGTTGAATGCCCTTGCTTCCTAGGTACCCATGCACCCGCCCTTTCAGCTATGGTAGATGAATGGCATCCCAACACTGAACAGCTTGGAAGCACGTATATACTTACTTAACGGCAGTGTGGATAGAAAAGGATCAATAATCTCCACCTCCAGTGGACTAACACACGGCATGTGTCTCATGTTTCTTTCTGTTGCTGTGATAAAATGCTAACCAAAAGCAACTCAGGGAGGAAAAGGTTTCTTTGGCTCACATGTCCTGATCACAGTTCATCATTAGGGAAGTCAGGGCAGGAACTCAAGGCAGGAACCTGGAAGCAGAAGCTGAAGCAGAGACCATAAGGAATGCTGCTTACTGGCTTGCTCTCTGTCCTGTTCTCAGTTTGCTCTTTTATAAGCCATAACCACCTGCCCAGGGGTGGAACCATTCACAGTGGGTGGGGCCCTTAAAAGTCACTCAACAGTCAAGAAAATGCTTCACAGACATGCTCATAGGCCAATGTGATAGAGGAAATCCCCCAGTTGGGATTTCTTCTTCCAAGGTGTGTCAAGTTGACAACCAAAGCCAACGAGGACAGTAAGGAAGCTATAGGATTGCAAGTGATAGAAGGCTCATCAGAAGTGAGTGAGGCCCATTAAACCCTTTCTGTCCATTTCTAGTTAGAGCTATTTGCAACTTCCTTCTCAAGGATGTTTGTTTCACTACAGTAAGAACATGGAATTTGGCACCTGCATTTCTGAGCAGTTTTACTACTTACCAGCACCTGTATCTCCCTATGCAAGTCACTTCAACTTATGTCTTTGTAAAAATATGTGCCATGTCCTATTGGCTAGATTCTTGAAAAACTAAATGAGATCATCCATACATACCCTCTGACCATTTCCTGTATATATAGATGTCCTTTGATTTTTGCTTGGCCTCCTGGGCATCTAAGTGCCTAGGCCTGTGGGTGAGAACTGTACATACAACAGAAGATCCATGGGCTCAGAAGACCCACAGTCTGCACAGAAATGGCTAAGCTGGCAGGAGAGGATGGAAAGTTGAGTCATGGTGACAAAAGGATGCAGGCTGGGGTGAAAGGAGCTTTATCTGGCTTTTGAGTTGGTGGATTTCATCCATCCCCACGGTGTGTGTGTGTGTGTGTGTGTGTGTGTGTGCGTGTGCGTGCGTGTGCATGCGTGTGTGTATGTGTGTGTATGCACGCATGTGCCCATATCTGTTTCTCTTGATTGTATCAAACAAGTCAAAGGAAAAATATTGTTACTACAAATGATACCAAAGAATGAAGGACAGGGACAAGGATTCCATGATGTAGTTGGAATCCCATCCTGGGAGTCGTTTACCATTTATGCTAAATATCTACAACAGAATACAGACTCCGAGCATCCTTGGGAGGCATGCTTCTGAGTGTTCACTGCAGGCTGCTTCGATGGCAACAGTTGTCTGTATTTGTCGTGCTCAGCTCTGCTGAGCTGTGGCTCTTGCGTCTTGGTTCCTCTGTTTGAACACCTAACAGAAAGAAAAACTGCTGAGGAGGCAACTGCAGATGGAGCAGATGTCCTAGCAAGACCCGACTGGGTCTTCCCTGTCTTTGCTGTGAACAGTTCTTCCTTTGTGACCTTGGCAGTGGCATCTTGATTGGATTTCTTTCCTGGAGTATGTTCAAATTTCCTCGGCATGCTGAGAAGAGAATTGGAAGCTGATGGGAATGAGAAATGCTGTAATTACGAAGTATCTTAATATTGGAAAAGGAATTAAATCTTTAAATTTATTTTCATTATTAACACAGACTCTAGCATCCTTCTTTATCTTCCCCTCTTCCTCCATCTACATTTTCCTCTCCTCTTGTCCTTCCTTCCTTCCTTCCTTCCTTCCTTCCTTCCTTCCTTCCTTCCTTCTTTCCTTCCTCATTTTAATCTCTCTTGTTTGAATGAAAAGCAATACCAAATAATAATTGGAAATAGATTTATTATTAAATACAGTGGTGCAATGATAAAAATAAGAAAGACTTAACTGTCTTGAAAAATTGCTCTTGTAATCATTACTTTCAATACCAGTATGGCTGTGGAAAGGAAGTTTGTTTCTGCAGCTACAGCTTACACGCTTCCATGGAAACATCTGGGCTGCAATGTTAATAATGAAGCTTATCAAAAAAATCAGCTTTGGCATGGGGATGTGACAGTAAATGGAAAATAATTTTCACCATATAGGAACTTCCATTAAGCAAAGCATAAGTAAAACCGTCTCTGGAGACAGAAGAAAATACAGATGTGTCTCTTTCCTGTGACTGTCCTTATTAAGATGGATAGCACAGGGAGTACGCATGAGAGAGAGAGAAAGAGAGAGAGAGAGAGAGAGAGAGAGAGAGAGAATGTCCATGACTTCTCTTCCATGGACATGTTTGCTTGCAATTATTTTGTTTTTATTTTTCACATATGCACTGCATTTGTTGTTAGAAGGACTCTGAAAATGCATTTCCTCTAGCAGCCTAATTTAGCTGTACATTTAATCAAATTTGAAACCAAACCGTATTACTTCTCCTTTAGGGTAGATTCCTCCAGAAATCATCTCCAGACTTCGGCAGGAGGAATTTGAGTGCAGGACAGGGAAACTGATGAGGCAAGGAGGAAGGCTGGTAGGGGACAGGCCAGAGTCCTTCTGCTCCTGCGAACGGATGATCTCGGGCCAATGAGGAAGAGAAGGGACTCTGTTCAGTGTCTACTTTTTCCCTATAAAACAGGAAAGGCAAGAGGGTAAAAGCACAAGGAAATGCTTAGTGTGTTATAACATGTCACACAAATGGTGGTTATTCCTGAAGCCCCTTGAAAGCATTCCACTTTCTCTTCCTGGGGAAGGAGCCTGATCTACAGAGGACTGGCTGAGATGTTTGTTTTCCTTGGCTACCACGGAGAAAACAAGGCCACCTGCTGCACTGTAAAGCATGCATTGTTGCAAAGTGAAGGGGTGAACCGCCATACAGTCATTTATTCTCATAGATGGCTGAGGAAAAGGTGCTGTTCTAGAAACGAACCTGTGTTCAACCTGAGGAATGGGAGGCTCTGCTTCCTGGGACCTTCCTTTTCATGGTAGACAAAGGGAACAAAATCTAAATTGTAAACTGTGGTGAGTGCCACAAAGAAAAGAAAAAGGGGGAGCTAGGGGAAAGGGGGGCAGATAGATACGGCAGAAAAAGGGCTGTCAAAGGACAGGGGTAGAGAAAGTATTCAGGAGACACAACCTGTGCCAAGGCCCAGGAGTAGAGAGGAGGTTGGCTCACTGAAGGAGAACTGAAATAGGTGCATCTGGGTGTTAGAGCCAAGGGAAGAGGGACACAGGTTGAGATGAGGTCCAGGTGTTGCTGGGCTCCAGCAACGTTATTGTGTGTGCCATGGATAACCTTTGAAAAGGTTTGTGAGAACGAAACTTCCTGGGCTGTGACTGAGTCTTTTTGGGGTTGAGTTCTAGCTATTTTGGGAGTACCTTAACATACTAGAACATACACATTAAAATAAACTCTGGCTCTCACTCCTAAGGGAGATGGAGAGATTGGGCTGAGCTCATTTTGCAGTAGACACAAATTTAGGAAGTGGATGCCTTTTTCGAATTGAGGAGCAAGAAAATAAAGACAGAGGCTTTTTCTCAGGAAAACAAGTAGAGAATGAACAGAAACTCTCTGAACTTCGCTACATGTGGGACAGCACATGGGTGGAGGACTTCGATAGTTTTCTATATTTTTTCCTAAATTATTCAAGAATTTACTAAGTACTGTTTTCAGGAAGAATATGAATAAAACTCTGTTCCTTTATGCTTTCTGTTTTAAAATTTTTGTTCTGGGCAGAGTCCTGTCACTGAGGAAAAAAAATGCTAATTGGACATTTGGTTCATCTGGCCAGCTGCAAATGGAATTTCTGCTAACCAGCAGCAGATGTAAACTTGAAACAGAGCGGCAAATGGCCACTGGCATGGACAGGAGGCTACCTGCATGTGCCAAGCTCTGATCCACAAACTTCTCCAAGTCTTTCTCTTTATTTTTCTTGAAAAAATTTGTATTAAATATTTGTATAAATTAATCTTAGTCATTGTAAAGGGACATGCCAAGTCCTCTGGCTTGGAGACACCCTGCCATAGCTTTTACAGCACTTGGGAAAGGGACTCCATCGAGCTGGATGGGGAGTGCTTGTTTTCCAGTTGGAAACACAGAGCAGGTGCTGGCATTCGGACAAGAGTGCTGCTTCTGTGCACGTCACGTCCTGGCTTGAGTTGTCCACACTGGTCTCCAAATAATACTCCTTGGTTTGCTTAGACATAAGTGCCTTCAGTGGTGAGCCACATCAGAGCAGGAATTCTGGATGCTGAAAAGGGGGTACTGGCCTTTCTAGTTTGATTTTAAGTTTGGCAAGTTGGTAAATCAATTTTGTGTGAGATGCTGGTGTGTGTTAAGTAGTTCTAGTGAACCACGAATGAATCCTGAAAATCACTTGTGGAAGTTATAGTACAGAATAAAAAGACACAGGTTCTGTTAGACAGTTGCTTTCTGATTCAGTCTTCAGATGATTTTGAAGTGCAGCTTTACTTAAGGCTCTCTTGTCAAAACAAGACTGTGGTAAGTCTCTGAACTCTAACATTAGTTCAAAGTGGTATGAATGAGCAGCCATAACCCATGGGCAGCATCGTGCATTTCCCATTCTGAAGGGAGTCAAGAGGAAATGAAATGATTTGGCATCTCAAGTCCAGCTGGTCTGTCTGCTTTCCCCACAATGCTCTTCACTGTCCAAGCCTTGATTTCTGAAAGCAATCAAGACCTTGCCACTGTACGTTGATGGAAGCCATAGCTGGTGTCCTGTTGTGGAGGCCGTCACATTCCTACTCCTAGGCTTTGTAAAACTGAAAACACCAGTCACTTCCTTTTCAGGGGAGCCAAGTTTTCCTATGTCCACCTGAACCTCTGGAGAGCTCCCTCAGGGCAGAGCTTCTGAACAAGGGCTGCCATGCCATTCCCAACTTTGTCAGCTACTCATACCACATGAAGAATTTTCCTTTTAAAAACCAGGGGCTGGAGAGATGGCTTAGTGGTTAAGAGCACTGACTGTTCCTGCAGGGGACCTGAGTTCTATTCCCAGCACCCACATGATGGCTATGAACCGTCCTTAACTCCAGTTCCAGGGGAATCCGAAGCCCTCTTCTGACCTCTGCGGCATTGCATGACATGGGAGCACTCACATACATCCAGGAAATACACTTATACACATAAAATAAAAATAATAAATAATAAAAAAGAAACAAGCAAAAAACAAAAAAACAAGCTTTCCCTCCCTATGCCCAAAGAGAGTCTTATTTAATCGACTGGGCTGAGGCGTCTAACTTTTAATATTTTAATAGTCACCTTGGTGATTTAACATGTAGCCAAATTTCAGACCCACTGGGCCATAAGCATCCATTTGCTCTCCACAAGTCTAAGGATCTGGGTTATTGTATTAAGGATTCAATAAAGAGAATTTGATTTTTGTTCAAGCGCTGGCTGGATCTGCCAGAAGCATGCTGGAATGTATGCTTGTTCTTCATCATAATATTATTATGACTTAGCTATTTATGTTATTCTGCAGATCCAATTGATTTGTCTAACATCTGTGGGTTTAGACTTCAAACCTCAGAGAACTGTCATCAAATCTAATCTAGCATAAGGTAGAGCTATTCTTTTGGGGGGTTGGAGGAGGCTATTCTTGTAATAGCCATCCATCTATTCTTTGCTCATTCATTCACCAAACAATTACTGAGTATTTCCTATGTGCTAGAAATGATGGCAGATGCTAGGGAGATTTGGGGTGGGATGTATCTCTGTGTGTATCTGTGTGTGAAGATGACCAGGGAGGCCAGGAGAGAGTGTCAGATTCCCTGGAGCTAGAATTATAGGCAGTTGTGAGTCACTTTATGTGGATGCTGGAAACTGAACTCTGGTCCTCTGCAAGAGTAGCAAGTGCTCTTAACCTCTGAGCCATCTCTCCAGCTCATAGATACATATGTTTTTGAGGAATTTACAGTCAGGATGTGGAGAAGATATGGGCAAACACATAGCCATATGTCTTTTTTTGTAAATTTTCTTATTGACTTTTTGTGTATTTCATACAGAACATCTCAATCAATTTTAATCATCTTCATACCCCCTTTCCCAATAGCACCCTCCCACAGCACCCCCACTGGAATTCATACATTCTGTCATTTGTGTTAAGGTCCATTTTGTCAAGTTAGTGTCCCAAGATGTCCCTCAGGTCTTGTGCATGCTGACACCATTGCTGTAGGTTCACATGAGCAGGGTCCCAGGAGCTTGTAGGACCCATTTTCCATATGGTCATGCACCTCCTCCCTGGCTCTTACTATCTTTCCACCCGTCTTCTGCAATGGTCCCTGTGCCCTGGGTAGGTGGAGTTTAATATAGGGGTCCTGTCCAAGGATCCACACTCTGCAGACTCTTATTCTCTATGCTTTGGCCATTTGTGACCTTTTGTGTTCCTGGCCCTCTGCTGAATGAGGGAGCTTCATTAATAAGAACTGAAGGATTCATTAGTGTCCTCTTTATCCCTGTTATATGTTCTGTGAGTCATAGGTGTAGAGGTTGCGTTGTAGATGTGCCACTTAGGCCTGGGCAATTCACAGACATGTCTGTGTGTGACCAGTTGTAGAACTCTGTAATAATCTCTGTTGCAAAAGAAGCTTCTATGATGAGTGGTGACTGGGACACTTGCCTGTAAATATAAGGATCCATATTTTGCATATGATAAGAAATTATATTTGTCTAGGGATGGGACAATCTTGGGATTTTCTCTAAGATCTATGACCTCTCTGGCTATGTGTTATTTGGCTAGGTTTACAATGCTACACATGAGTTTCCTCCTATTGAGTGGGCTTAAGGTCCAGTGAGGTAGCTTTTGATCACCCCCAAGATAAAAGTGCTACTTCTGCACCAGTGTCATTTGCTGTGCTGGTCATTGATGTGGTTATTCGGCCTTGATTGATTGATATTCTTCCTTAGCAGCTTGTGTAGTGCTCTCCAAACCTATGAGAGCTAGCCTTCAGGGGAGGTGGCTTCCAGGTCAGTTCCGGCTCCATTTCTCCACATCTGATGTTTAAACCATGTCCTATCTTCATAAATAGGGTCTTACCTTTAAGTTCTGGGAGGCGATCAATGGAGGTGGCAATAGCCTGTGTAATTTTGGGAGTCTCTTGGACTACCCTGGCCAATAACTCAAAGGAAAGTTTCTCCTGTCTAGCACATTTCTTATTATGTACTCTTCAGCTATATCCATGGACTTAAGTAGAGAGATTGTACGTGTAATTTATCAGTAAGCTTTGATTCCTTCTGGTTTTGTACAGTAGCTAGGAATTATTTATCCCTCTCCTCTGTCTCTCTCTCTCTCTCTCTCTCTGTCTCTCTCTCTGTCTGTCTGTCTGTCTAACTCACCCTCCACACTCTCCCTATTTAAAGTATGCCCATTTCCCCAGGTTCTTCCTTGAAAATATGTCTTTAAAATACTCATGGAGCTAATGAGATGGCTTGGGGGGTAAAAGCACTTGCTACCAGGCCTTACCACCTGAGTTCTAATCTTGTAACCCACATGGCAGAGTGAATGAACCAACTCCTGTATGTTGTCCTCTCATCTCCCTTTGTGTGCACACATGCATGTGCACACACACACACACATAAAATGTAATAAGAAAATTCACCAAAGAAAACCTGATCGGTTCTCTATGGCAGGTAATTGATGCATAAAAATGGACAAATTGACTACTATCCTCAGGCCTCGTAACCCACATGGCAGAGTGAATGAACCAACTCCTGTATGTTGTCCTCTCATCTCCCTTTGTGTGCACACATGCATGTGCACACACACACACACATAAAATGTAATAAGAAAATTCACCAAAGAAAACCTGATCGGTTCTCTATGGCAGGTAATTGATGCATAAAAATGGACAAATTGACTACTATCCTCAGGCCTCTTGGGGTAAGTCTGGACTCCCTAAGCCACATTCACCCTTCCATCCCCCCCCTCGCCGTTCTATACTCCTAGTTTGAGCCCTGCGCCACTCCTAGTCTTGGGGCCCCAGACACCTGGGGAACCAATACTGCTTCCTGACCCTTCTCACCCAGAGCAACCCAGTCCCTTTCTTGGGCTCCAGGAGCACCACTTCTGGTCCTGGCCCTGCCCTCACCTCGCTCTGCTTCCCTGGGCCTGCACCACCGGCTAACTCTCCTAGCCTGCACTACTATCCTCAGGCCTCTTGGGGTAAGTCTA
>NW_008342393.1:9765362-9775019 GCF_000622305.1 Nannospalax galili | reverse complement strand
TAGTAGCAAAAACTGAGTCTTTTTGTAAGAAATAGTATATTTTAAAATGAAATGGAAATCTTTTTTAAAGGCTAAAAGCTCATTCAATTTTATGTCTCACAGGGCTTATATACTGAGTTCAATATTATATAACTATTAATTCAACTGTGAACTTAAAAATTTACAGCCACATTTGAAAGAGATGCATCCTACCTCAGGAAAACGTTATTGAATATGTCAATTGTGTTGTAATGATATGCTTCTTCTAAGTATGTTGTTATTAAATAAATCATTTTTAAAAATTAAAAAAAAATGGACAAATTGCTCTAGGTGAATGGAACACCAACAGGTAAATAATGTAGAGATGGACAGGAAACTCTCAGCAGAGGTAGGGAGATGGCTCAGTGCACAAGCCTTAGAATCTCTAGAATTCACATTTTTAAAAAAAGCTGTATGTGCTTGGTGGCCTGCCTGCTTGTAATCTCAGCATTGGAGAGGCAAAGACAGGCGATCTAGGGCCAAGTCAGTCAGCTAGAACAGCTACATCAATGAGCTCCAGGTTCACTGGGATACAACTTTCTCAGTAAATAAAGTGGAGATAGATTGAGGGAGACACCCAGTGTCAACTTCTGATCTGCGTGTGGGCATACGCACATGCATGCACACCTGCACACACATGTGCCCATACACATAACAACATGCATACACACATGCATGCATACATACCACACAAGTCACAACAAATGAAAATAAAATGAAAATTCTCAGAAAGGGTAAGATAGTTTATAAAGCTATGAGAATTCTCATTGGCACTGTATATATTGTAAACTGAATATAATTTGTTGGTGTGGCCTGGAGTCTGAGGTGTGTGGATGGGTGATTGCACATAGTAGGCATGAATGGATAATGGAAGAACTTACCCATGTATAAGCATATTTAATAAGTTTTATGTGGCCCAGGAGCCTTCATAAGGACATGAAGACCCCCAAGAAGAAGGTATACCTGAGTATATTATATAATAGATTTGGTGAAGAGTGGATTTTTGTGGAGAAATATGGTGGAGGTCAGATGTGGTCTGATGGTGATAACTGCAAGGCCTGATCTGACTCGTGTGTATCTCCTCATGCCTTTGGCTTCAGAAATGAGGATGTTCCTTTACTCTGGATATAGGAATGGCACCTTCTACTTGAGGGTCAGGTCCTGTTCTGGGGAAGGTTAGAGATATCCTTCCTAGGTTTTATGAGTGATTCATGGAAGAAAGGAAAGGTGAAAGGCAGAGGAAATCTTCCCACCTCTGCCAGGTTTCAATATGCCAACATAATATATTCGGGGGTTACATGTTTTGAATCCCATCAATATCCTGTTATTTTACTCTTTGATGTCTTGTTTTTGTCCCAAACCAACTTGTATAGCATTTCTAGGAAGGTGACCCTGAAACACAGAGCCTAGGGAGCACGCAGGAGTACTTAATGAAGAGGTGTTAGCTGGTCCTTGCTGTATGTACATGGAAAGGCAGCATAGTGCTTTGGTTTTTGCTTAGGAGGCAAGACACCATGGAAGATGAAAATGTGAGCAGTCAATCAGGCCCCTTTGCTCTTGGTTCCTGGCATACAGAATCTAATAATTCTTGAATTTTCAGAGTGGTAAGAGTGTCTTGTATATGCCAATGAGACTGGTGACTGAGGTTCCTAGCTTGGAGTGGGGAGAGGGGCTGAGGGTTAAGATCAATCACAAAGTCTATTGTTTACCCAATCATGTCTGCATAATAAACCCTATTTTAAACCCTCTAAGCAATAGGCTTTGAGGAACTTCTGGGTTGGTGATTCTGGGAGACTGAGGTGACTAGAGGTTGCAAAAGTCCCATGTGTTCTTGTCCTGTACACTGACCTATTTGTCACTTCTCTGATAATGGTGTAACCATTTTATTTTTGAAGTTCTATGAGATAGTCTAGCTTTTCTTTTTTTCATCTGAGGGGATTATGAGGACCTATACTCAATAACCAGTCAGTCAGACATATGGAACCCCAGGACTTTTGAATGGTGGCTGAAGATGGATAGAGCCTTGAGGACTAAACACTCAATTTGTTGAGTCAATTCTAACTCTGGGTAGTTAGTGTCAGGATTATACCAGTCATTGTTCAGAGAATAGAAGAATTGGTTGTTTTACTGGAAAAGACCTCGACTTGTCATCGTGAATTCAAAGACGTTGTTTACTGGTCAAACAGTGACAGCATGGAAAAGTTAGAGACTGAGATTCAGAAAGGGAATGCAAGAAAGAGTTCAGAGAAAGAACTGCCATCGTTCCACTATAGCAGAGAATGCCCAAGGCTCCAGAAACATCGAAGGGAAATAGGTAATGTTTGGGTAGAAGTTGTTGGACATGATTGGTATCTTGAAATGTGAAGGATCATCCACTGTCATAGCCATTGAAATAACTCCCCCCCCCTTCGTGATATAGAGACTAAAGTTATCCCTCGCTGTCAGGAATGTCCTTCCCCCCGTGGCACAGGCACCCCAGAGCCAGCTAGAAAGGCAAGGCAGGCTCTTAAGTCTCAGCCCAGGCTCATGACTCCCATTCTGCACTGTGATTCTCAGGTGTCTCACATGTCCACTGTAGTTTGGGAAGCACTGCCCTTGTACGTTAGGAAATCATTAGAGTGAAAACCAGAACACAAGTTCTAACACACTTCACCATTCCTCAGGCTTCAACCAGATGACTCTAGAAACTGCCTCAAATCCAGGGGTCTTATCATCTTTGTCCATGTAATGGAAATAAAAGACCTGCAAACCCCATTCTTACAATTTGTTGGGAAGAGCCACTGACATTTCAAGGTAAAGGTATTTTGGAAGCGGCTGGGGAAGAAAGCTCAGTAGATAAGAGCACTTGCTGTACAAGCATGAAGACTTGAGTTTGAATCCCCTGCACCCATGTTTTAAAAAAAGTCAGGCATGGCTGTAACGTGAACACAAGGGGGA
Organism: Nannospalax galili; assembly: GCF_000622305.1. NCBI lineage: Eukaryota > Metazoa > Chordata > Mammalia > Rodentia > Spalacidae > Nannospalax > Nannospalax galili. The sequence continues at coordinate 9,772,064 of NW_008342393.1, read as the reverse complement.
GGGAGAAAGTTGGATCCTAGGAGCTCTTTGGTCAGCCAGCTTAGCAAAAACATTGAGTTTCAGGTCCAGTGGAAGATCCTGTCTCAAGGGAATGGGGAGAGTGATAGAGCAGGACACCCGACATCTCCTCTGGCATTCATGGGTGCATGCACATACAGGTATATACAGTATACAGGCACACACACACACTGGTCCCCACCCAAGATCCTTACAAACATACGCTGAGAACTGGAAAGGGCCATGAAATGGAGGAACTCTGGTTGCTTAGCTCGTGATGCTGAGGAGGGGACACTCACTTCTCCCTGGCTATCACTTACAAGTTTAAATTTGTTGTTGTGTCTTTCTTTCTGGGCTCTGTGTAAAGCTCACCGTGAGCAAGTCAGCAGACGATGCCTTTATTTTGGAGCACGTTAATTTCTTTATCAGCTCTATTTTCTGAGGGCATCACTGTATTACATTAATGCCTTGAGTTGTTAACAACACCAGCTGGTGCTGCGGGCATCACTTACGTTCACAGTGTAGAAGCTCAGGGGATAGCTTGAAAGTTGTCACCCAGTCTGCAGTGCTGGACCACCTTCGGGGTGTACTTGGGGACAGAGCCACCATTTTCTCCTCGGTTTCTTTGGGCTTTTATTTATGATCTCATTTGGCATGAGTGCAATCTATTTTGTATCTCTTCTGTGGATTGTGAGGCCTTGGGAGGGCAGAGACATCAAATTTTCTTTTCTATCTCTGTCTCTCTAGAACTTGGGATATAGTAAGAATGTAAGAAATACCTGTAGACTGGGAAGAGGCATCAGGCTTCCAGGTTTCATGAGCTGTCACGTATGCTGAGGTGGGCTTTTGTTGATGCAGCTATTTCTTTTCCTGTAATGAACCCCTCACCCATACTCCTCTAAGTAACCCCAATAAAACTCATTGGCTCACCAAAAAATAAAACAAACAAAACCTGTAGAATTGGCTGTTGGAAATAAATACAAAATCTGCCATTTTACCTTCGTTCAGTCATTATCAGGATCACTGGGCCTTGTCAGGTCAGGCCATCCTCACAGGATAGATTAGACCCTGGGTACCCAGAGGCTTCTCTGGAACCCTTTCAAAATGCTACCAACACATTTTTTTTTTCTGGCAGGGTCTCATGTAGCCCAGGTTGGGCTGAGGGTTACCTTGAATGCCTAGTCCTCCTTCTTCACAACCTGAGTGCTGGGATTGCAAACACGCACCAATATGCCCAGTTGTATGCAATGCTGGGGACTGAACTTGGGGCTTCCTTTATACTAGGCAAGCACTCTACCAACTGAGCCACATCCCAATCCATGCTTGTGCATCTTTAAGGACTATCTTGGCTGATAGTTTGTGAGCTCTTTCCAGGCAGATTGTCCTGTTTCTCTTCTTATTCTTGAGGCCCATGACAGCACCTGTTATAAACAGGTGCTCAACTTGATGGAGATTTCCATTTTTTGTGGATTCCTACCTTTGTAGTTCCTTTCTGAAACCAATTTATCTCAACCTCAACAGTAAAGCTTCTTTCATTTAAATCTGGCCAATTTGTTCTCATTTTATTATGTTTCTTTTAGTCAGTTTTCTGTCACTATGACAAAATACATGAGGTAATCAACTTATAGAAGGAAAGATTCGTTTTGGCTTGTGCTCTCAGATGTTTCAGTCCATGGCTAGCTGGCTGTTGATTTTGGACTAATATGGGGTAGCAGTTTGTAACAGCAGTAGGAACATGGAGTTGAGAAGGCTGCTCACTCCTTGGTGCCCAGGAAACAATGGTAGAGAGATGAAAGGTGGCATCCCCATATCACCTTCGAGGGTGTGATTCCAATGAGTTCATTCCTTCCCATTGAGTCACATCTGCTAGCTGTTTCTCCCTTTCCCACAATACCATATCCAGGTGATAAAAATTTAACACATGAGTCTTGGGGGGGACATTTACGATCCACACCATAATGTTCTTTATCAGTTGTTGTCTCTAGTGGTTTATTGCTTGCTAGGGAGAACAGTAACTGTAACTGAGCCCCCACTTTTAGTAATATATGGTAAGTGATATTTTCTCCTCTTTTCTAGACAGGAAAATGATGTGTGGCCAAGGTCAAAGAGCTCCCAAGGTGCAGGTAAAATTGTAAGCTGGATTAACTCAATTTGCAGTCACTCTTTCCAATAACTCACCCATGTGTATATGGAAGAGTCTCATATGTCCTTTCTGGTGTCTGTTCTTTATGGAGAACCTTGTCTGAAAAGGGTCACAGAACTGTCCAAGACCAGAGAAGAGTAAGAGTCTGCATTACATCTCTTTCATGGGTTTATTTTCAACAAGAATCATTTAATAGCTCAACCTTCACGCTTCCACACTAAACCACTGCCTTCCAACCCTGGCATGTAACTTGACCGTGGACTTACCTCTCTGTGTCTGTCAGATCTAGGGCAGTGATGCTTCTCCTAGATGCTTGTCAATGGGGAAGGTTGATCCTTTCATCCACTGTAGGAACTGGGTTGAGGCTCAAAGTAAGCTCTGATACAAATGCATTTGGATTTTCAGGAAATCCATCTCTCTCCCAGATAAACTGTTTTTGGTTTTTATATATACAGAGCTTGTCCAAGGCACATATTTCATGAAGTCTAAGGAGGAAAAGTGGTCATCACTGTAATTGCTGTCTGACTGCAGACTCGCTGATAACCTTCATTAAAAACATGTCCCCAGAATATATCTTTCACTTAGTGTATTAGTTGACGCTTTCCGTGATGCTCTGAAACTTGCTCTCAACATTTGTTTGCCAAGTGTCTGTTGGATGGCTACGTCGGTTCAAGATCTCAGCTAGGTAGTAACAATGCACAGGGAAAAAAATCATGGCCTTTGGCTTTGAATAGAATTCGTTTCTATAGAAAGAGCCACATCTACCTGAGGGACTCAAAGGAGTCAGGCTTTGAGAGTCTGGGCAGATGAGAAGAATTTGCAGGTCTGGGAGCAGACGGTGCCTGAGAAAAGATGAAAAATGGGTAAGTCAGGGTAGGATAAGAATAGATATAAAAGCAACTGAGTCTGTGGCTTAATAAATTCTGACCAAGCACATTTATTTAATGCCTTTAAAGGAAAAAGTGAGGTTTCCTTTCAAAAGAAAGAAAGTGAATGTCTCAAAACATCCAAGACGATGGTTTCACTCTGAGCACATTGGAACAGCTTTGTCCTGTCATTATGTGGTCATTTTGGTGGAAAAGATCTCTGGATTGCAACTGCTGGTGAGAGACATAGAGGAAGGAAAGAGGCACAGAGGTAGGAAAGCACCATGGAGCGGAGCAAAAACAAAAATCCTTTGTAGGTTTTTTCAAGGCAGGAGTGGCCGCAGTGTTTCCGACTGAGCACATTCTGACTGAGAGCAATGGGGTCTCAGTGAGTGAGAGCTTGATGGTGGCTGTGCTAAGGGCCCTTCTGTTCACGGCAGTGCCCTCTGCAGTCAAGCCAGAGGGAACATTGGAGTGGAAGATGTGTGTCTTTCCAGTTCCTGTGCATCTTTGTCCTTGGAGGAAAGAAGCAATTTCAGACAGTCGGAACTTGGATTTAAGCGACAGCGGGGATTCTGGTTTAGACTTGATGCGTAGCTTATTTTAATTGTTGGCTTACCATATGACTTATTCATATTCCAGACAGCATCTAATCTAAACACCCCTTTTCAGATGAAGGTAATATTACCCAGGCACATCAAGCAACTTATACCAGGTGATACATCTGATTAGAGCCAGGTCTCTGGTACTCCAGTGGTGCTCTTACTTGACTTGAGCAACCTGAGTTATCATCCACTGTTAGTTACTGATGCTTATGGTGAGCTAAATTACCCCTGGCAGAGGCAGCATCTAGCTGTGGTTTCAATACATTTCTGCTGGGTCTTACATTTATATAAGTTCAAAGCCTTGGTTTCCTCACCTGTCAAATGGAGATGTAACAGTACCAATCACAGACGTCAGGAAGATTAAATGAGATAATGAGTGTTGGGCTCAGCACAGCATCTGGCATACCCAATACTAAGGTTGCTATGATTTAATCTTTCTGGGTTGTTCTGTCAGAGCCAAGAATTTAATTCTTATGTCTGCCTGCTATAAACATGATAGGGAAGGTTGATTTCCTCCCAGTGCTTTCATTCTAAATCCCTCTAAATCCCTGATTGACAGCTCCAGGGGGCTGGGATTTAGCTTCCCTGCACCACCCTCTTCTCCAGATACTCCTTCCCCCACCTTTGGGTTTTTGACAGTTTCCTCTGGAGGACATTCGATGTGTTCTCATTACAGCCTCATAACCTTGGAAGGAAACTTTGTCAATGGTATAATCTGCATTTCCTAAATATTTCCTGGGAAGACAAGGGGCCAATGCTTGGGTACTAGATCATCCATCTCTGAGACCAGCCAGGTTTGGGTTGTCTCACAAGATCTGTGACTTGTTATGATCTCAGACAGTCTAAGAATGGCTTTCATAGAGCTTTGGAGTTTAACAAAGTCATAGTAAGCAACATCAGCAGTGCAGCACATGGGAGAAGCGTGGCTCAGGACACACTAGCTGTGCACGCTTCCAAGCAGCCCAAGAGTTTCCTCGATTCCTCCTGAACCCTGATCATGTCTGATGTAAGGGTCATCTTCTGAGCAAGACCTCCGCCTGTGCCTTTCCATGGTACTTCTCGTTTCTTTTGCACGTCGTTCCCCCCCCGCCCACTCCAGTGTGCGGTTTGCTTTTGTGTACAACCAGTTGGAGAGAAAGTTTCCCATTCCTTGTGCATTAACGATGGCAATACACTCCCTGAGGGAGTAAAACTTCAACCAAAGTCTGGAACGCAGAACACATTTTCAAAATACCCTACCTGCATAAGGCAACTCTGGACATCAGTGTATTCTTGTGGCTCAGAGTGCCTGAGACTGACTCCAATTGCTGTTTTTTATGGTCTCTTTTGTTTTGGATCTCAAGATAATTTTGAAGATTCTCGCTTTTCTGACATCTGTAAAAATGAGGATATGAATCTGAAGAAGAAAGAATAAAGAGAGAGAGAGGGGGATGTGGCGAGGTGGTTCTGTAGATAAGGTACACACTGCACAAGAATGAAGATAGAGTTGTTAGAATCCCAGCACCCATGTAAAAACTGAGCATGGTGACATGTATATTTATCTGTAACCCCAGCGTTGGGAGGCAGAGACAGGTGGAGCCTATTGGCCTGCTGACCAATCAGTTTAGCAGAAATATCAAGCTCCAGGTTCAGTGAGAGGCCTTGTCTCAAATAAATAAATAAATAAATAAATAAATAAATAAATAAAGTAGAAAAACCATCAAAGAAGATATTTCCATGTCAAATTCTAGCCTACATGTGCACCTTCAAGGCCAAGCTTGTGTGCACGGGTGTGTAATACACACACACATACACACACACACACACACACACACACACCAACAAATAAAACAGAGATAGGGAAGTGGTATTTACCAGAGACTTACATGATAATATATTTTTTTAACCTTCATAACAACAGATTGTTGAGCTGCTAATTGATTAACAACAGGTCTTTGTGCATTCTGCTCCAGGTCTGTCTCCAAAGACCATGCACTCCAACACAAATACAGTCACTTCACTGTTTAGCCCTAAGGCAGCTTCCTTGTACCACGTTTGCATTCATTTGCTCTGAATAGCTTGAACCCTTACAATTGGATTATTGTGCATTTTCTCCACTTGTTTGCCATGAGGATGTATTTTCCTTATATACCCATTCTTTCACAAAACTTCATGCTGCCTCACTAAACAAAGTGACCCAAGTTTATTCTAATGTGATTTATTTTAAGGGTCTTAGTAGATAATGAAATTATTAGTTCTTAAAAACGCTTTTCCTGGGGCTGGAGAGGTGGCTCTGCACTTAAGAGTGCTGACTGCTCTTGCAGAGGACCAGAGTTCCATTCCCAGCAGCCACATGGTGGCTAACAACCATCCGTAACTCCAGTTCCAGGGGAATCCAGCAACCTCTTCTGACTTCCATGGGCATTGCGTGACATAGGTGCACTTACACACATGCAGGCAATACACTCATACACATACAAAAAATTTAAAAAGATTCTACAAAATACTCTTTCCCTATATTTATGTTATTTTAGAACATAGCTAGAGCCTTTGCTTTCACATTGTCTTGATCTTGAAAATTTACTCACAGAATACACTATGGGGAAGGTACTTCCCCCTAACTACTTTAGTTCATATTTAGGGTTACAAATTAATCACTTTTTAATTGTGAGCCTTTATTTGGAGAGGTATGTGGATAGGGGATGACAGGAAAATCTCTTATTTAATAGTGAACATCTAGAGAGATGGCAGGGGTGGAAAGCTCACTTGAACACATTTCCTTTCCCCATATACCTCAAGGTAGCTTAATAGTATATAGTTTGACAAGCACACTTGGTAGTCTCCATAGACCTTGCAATTCCTGCTATCTCCTTATGTGGAGACCAATGAATGCCATCTTTCAGTCATTCCAATGTAGTAGCTGTGTAAGGAAAGACTGCTTTTCCTTTTATCAAGGGAAGGGATAAAAAGTAGAAAAGAAGCTTACATGTGTGGAGAACTTAATAGAAGCCAGACATAGAACCAGGTATTTTTCTTAACATTCACAATAACAGTTCGTTGGCTTTATGACCATGGAGAAGGACCCTGAGCTCAGAGATGAATATTTGGCTGG
>NW_008342393.1:9713757-9765051 GCF_000622305.1 Nannospalax galili | reverse complement strand
TTCAAGTGTTCAGAAATTACAGACTGAGATCTATCTATCTATCTATCTATCTATCTATCTATCTATCTATCTATCATCTATATCTATCATCTATCTAGTCTATCACCTATTATCTATCTATCATCTAATCTATCTATCTATCATCTATCAATCATCAATCTATCATTTATCTATCTTTATTATTTCCTTCCTTATTTTCTTTCTTCTCTTCCTTTTTGTTCTCTGGAGAGCTCTGAATAATGCAGTAAGAATTACTATTCAGCAAGTACCAAACGAAAGTGCTATGTTTAAATGACTTAATGCAACCCTCCATCAACTTAGGTATGAGATATTCTTGTTATCTGCACTCTGTAGATGAGGCTTAGAGCAGTTAAATAACTTTGCCAAGCATATGTGGCTTTCTTGAGGGATATTCATATATTCAAATCAAGTGGTTTTGTGTAGGTCAATGGATTTTTCATCAGAATTCATCTGTTAAATGGGGATGAAAATGCTCCCCTGAAGGACTGTTGGGATTAAGCGATGGGTGTAAAGTACTTGGAATAGGCTTGAGTGTATGGTAGGGACTCAGAACTACCAGATTTTGCCACTTTATTTCCTATTTATGTTAACAAAATTCAGAAGTTTTGCAGCTTGTGGGTTAGATCTCATTTCTCTAATGTAATATATCACTAACAACTGAAGTCAGTCATTTGTTCATCTCCATTAAGCTCCAATGATATTTCATGTTATCCTGGGGGAAAATGTGATTACTGTGACATTTAAAATTCTGCACACCCAGGGAGAGGGAGGAGGCACACGTTTGCAATCAAGGGAATCCTAGCTAGATTGTGATCAGACAACTCTGGTCGGCACACTCTAGAGAGCTGGACAGCTGCAAAGGTCACAGAAGGTGCCTTGTTTCCCAAAAGGTGTTTGGTATTTACTTTTGTTCAGGCATGTTTCTTCTGCTCTGATAACCGTTGTCATCTTCCATTACAATAAAAGCTGTCAGAGGGATTTTTCAGGCATATGGCATTAATTTAGTTATCCCCTCTGTGGCCATAAGAGAGTTTGCAGAAAAGAAAACAAAACAACTCTCCACTCAGCAGTTTATCAATTCGTGTTTATTGGATGGCGATGCTGCACCACATGCCAGGAGGACAGGGTTCCATTTGGAAAGTGCCGGAGTGCACACGTCTCTCAGGGCACTGACTCTGTGTGCTTCATTCCATGTTTCCTCTCTATAGATTTGGAAAAGGCTCAGAGGGTCACAGATTTCCATGGAAAATATAAAAATGGCAGCTATGTTCCCTTCTCATTGCAACATTATCTGGAATTACGACTGTGTTTTATTTTTGCCAGAGTCCATTCATGCCCATGTGTTTCAGCAATCTATTGGGGTAGGCAGGACAGATTTAATGATTCTTGTACAGGGGAAAGAGCTGAGGTTAAGGGAGGTAGCTATACTTGCCTAGGGTGTTGCAGTCCAGGAAGAGAACAGTCTACAAAAACTCCTGCACTCTTGTTGCTTGTCTGTGCATCCTCCTTACCTGGGAGAGCTTTTAAAAACAAGGGGTTGTGGAGGTGGCTCGGTTGGTAATGTGCCTGCCACAGAAGCAGGAGGACAGGAGTTCATATCCTGAGCACCTACATATTAATCTGGGTATGGTCATGCACACGTGTAGACACAGGGCTGTGGGGGTGGTGACGGGCAGATCCTCATGGCGCACTATTCTATTAAGTTGGTGAGTCTAGGTTCAGTGAGAGATCGTTTCAAAAATAAAATGGAGACTGACAGAGAATGAGACCCAATGTCAACCTCTGGATTCCACACACATGTGCACACCACATACACATGAATCTCCCCCCACACTAACATGAACATACACACACAAATCTTATTATGCTAATACCCTGTGTATTAGTAAGGATTCTCCTGAAACACAGAACCAATTTTATGTCTCTACCTATACAGATAGAAATAGATATGGATGAGCTATAGATAAAAGTAGATATATGCTACTGAGCAAGCTAACTAGCTAGGAAGCTAGAGGACAGATAGATACATAGACGCAAGAAGATGCTGATTGTGGGGGCTGAGCAGTCCCACAACATGCTGTCTGCAAGCCAGAGATCCAGGAAAGCCAGAATGTAAGTCAGTCCTCATGTGCAGTCTTGAGAACCAGAGAGCCAGTGCTGAGACTTAGGCCAAGGCTAAAGGCCCGAGAACCTTGTCATAGGATGGCACTGGTGTGAAACTCACCCAGTGTGAGGTCTCTAGGACCAGCAGTCCCAGTGTCTAAAAGCAGAAGATCAGTGTGTCAGCTCAAGAGAAATAGAGCATTCTCCACTTCTTTTGGCTCTATTTTGGATCTCAATAGATAGGACGATGCCCTGCTTTGGTGAACGTGGATGTTCTTGATTTGTTCTACTGATTTAAATACTAACTTTCAAAACACCTTCACAGACATTTCCAGAAATATGTTTTGCCAGGTTTCTGGGTGTTCCTCAACACAGTAAAAGTGAAACATAAAATCAATTATTGTACCTAGCTTAAGGTCCTTTCCTGCCTTGCCCATATTTTTAGGATGATGTCCAGTCTTCTCCATATAGTTTACAAGGCCACCCGAGGTGCAACCTCAGAGCCCTTATCTAAGTTCATTTCAAGCCACTCTCACCATCAGCACCCTACTGCCCACTGGATAGCGATGTTCTAAACTAAATCCTGCAGTGTTACACTGTCTTCACTGTGCTGCCATTACTCACGAGGATCTGACAACTTTCCTCTGTCCCACAGGTCCAGCTAATGTTTACTAGGGTTACATCTCTATTTTGTACATAAGCTCCTCCAAGAGCCATTCTGATGCTTTGTTTCTGGCTGGATGCTTCCACTACAAACATCTATTACACCCTGTCTGCTGGGTCTGCCTACTGTCCTGCCTCTTATGCTGTGCTGTAAGCTCTGTGAGGATGAGGATATGTGTCTCTCATGCATGGGCAGCAGTAGCGTCCCTTGAAAGTGTGCAGTGATTATACATTAAGAAATAGGCAAACTGTCTAGTTACTTATACTTGTCTTTTTCAGCAGATGTTCTCTAGCCCACAAATCAGAAATCACCGGACGACCCGTTCTTCAGGCTGCTCCCCATCCACACCCTCATCTCCTTCTATCATCTCTGTGCCTTGGAAAAAGGTAGAGCCCTGTGGGCCACTGGCCCCGGGCTTTCCTACTGTGTGTTATGGGGAAACATCCAAAGGAGAAGGAAAGAAAGGAAAAGAGGGGAGTAAGTTTAGAATATGGCCCTTGCCTTTCTGTCCCTTGCTTTGATGATGTTATATTCTGATTGGAGCTGAATCTTTTTATAAGTCCGGCAGGGAGCCTTAGCCTTATATAATTCAGCAGGATGGGGCATCTCTCCCCATGCTTTGAAATTACTTTTCAGTGATCTTAAAATTCCCCTCACCTGTCACTTGAGCAGGCTAATGGTTCACTGGTGGAGACGCATCCCTGCTCATACAATCCCAACACTGGAACTGGACCTTAATGAGTACATTGCAGGTGCCATGTATTTAGGCATCAGTGATTCTCAGAGTGTGTGTGTGGGCAGGGGTAGGCATGGGTGCCAGGGTGCATGTATGGAGGTCAGAGGGCACCTTGCCAAAGTCAGTTCTCCTCCCACCATGTGGGTCCCCAGATTTAACTTAGATTGTTAGGCTTGGGGACAAGTACCTTAAGCCACTGAATCGTCTTGCCAGCCCCAGTATTTTTGTTACTATCCTGTGATCTAGTAACCCAATCTCTAAAATATAGAGCAAGAGTTATATTCTTTATGAGGAATATGGAATCGACTGAACTGTAACTGTAGTTGTCTGGGATTGGCCATCACTTGGAGGAGGAAGAGCCATCTTCAGATCAGAAACATTCTAGCACAAAATCCAAAATTCAGTTACTCTCTGGTCGAGGACTAAGCAACCCTAAACAGAAACAGAAATTCAGGAAAATTAGATGCTTTTCAATTGGTACCTAGGTAAATGTGGAGAAGCTGGAATTGGTTAAGAAAATATTTGGCAATCACATAACTAACAAGGGACTTGTAAATCCAGAATAAAGAACTCCTAGAATGCAAAAGCAGGAAAACAAACAACCCAACTGTTAAAAATGCACAGAAGACTTGTACAGGCATTTGCAGAAAGCATAAACAGATGGAAAATAAGCAGATAAAATGTTGTTCAACATCTTTAGCCACGAAGGTAATGCAAACTTAAACCATGATGAACTACCAGTAATACCTATGAGAATGGCTAAAACAAAAAAGTACCGACAATACCAAGTGCTAACAAGGGCCTAGAACAACTGGAACTCCCATATGGGAATGCAAAATGTCACATTTATTCTTGAAAATAGCTGGGAAGTTTCTTGAAAACTAGGTTGACAGACTAATGCCTCCTGCCCAGCAATCTCTAGATGTCGTGGATGTGAAATACTCAAAATCAGTGGAAACTTTGCAAATGTGATTAAGGTACAGACTTTGAGATGGCAAAATTATCGAGGCCTGGCTGGGTTCGAGTGTGACTGTGGCACTGGAGGCAGAGTCAGAGAGGCTGGAGGGAGGGTGAAGAGATGACATGAGCAGATCTTGAGTGGCCACTGCTAAGTGAAGGTGAAGGAAAGGGGCCAGTGGCCAAGTTCTACACCCACAGAGAACTGAGCTCTGCCAGTAACCTGCATAGATGCTCTCTAAAGCCTTCTGAAAGGAACACAGCCCTGCTGATAACTTGAATTTAGCCCAGAGCTGGTTTCTGACCTGCATAACTGTAACATAATAAATTTGTACTAACTCACTAAGTTTGTTCTAATGGCAGCAATAGAAAAGGCATGTAACATGTGACCAAACAATCCTAGGTTTTCACCTATTGATATAAACATTTATGTTCATGTAAATCTACAGGACGATCTATTCAGAATGACAGAAACCTGGAAACAATCTCATGACTCTCAGTGGGTGAATGACTAACCGAACTGTCACACATTCATCCAACAGAATAAAACTCAGCAATGCCAATAAACTATTGATTTACACAGTGGCCAGGAGGCATCTCCAGGAGTTGGAGGGATGCAGGGTGTGGAGCAGGAGGGAGAATTTTGGTGGTAACACTGCTTTTTATCTTGACTATGGTGATGGTCAAACGTTGTCTATGTATGTGCTAAAAATGCATAGAGTATACACTTCCCTCAAAAGTGAATGTTTCTGCATAGCAATGTAAAAATAATAAACCCAAACTATAACAACCTAACAACAACACAGCTAAAGGATTTTCATTCTGACACAGCTGACACAACTTTTTGGGAATTTCCAGTTCCTGGGAAGAAACCATAAACATTGCTGTGGAGGAAAGTCGTTTCTTTTTCCTTGCGTCCTCTGTACCTTTCCAGTTCTCTCAGAGGGGAAGGAGTTCCTGCCAGGGTTCTGGAGACTTACCCAACTGTACTTTCCTCTGAATAAAATGAGAAGTTGATTAGAAAGTACTATTGTCCTTTGCAGCAGAAGACTGGGACTCACCAGGACTCCCTCCCGGACTAGTTTGCTTGGAATTGGAACATACAGTTTGAAATTCTGAAAAGCATCCACTCTAGCATGGCTTGGGGAAAGTCACATAACTTATCTGAGCCCCAGTTCTTCACGGATGGAATAAAATCTTTACCCCTCTCACCAAGTTATCACGAAAAACAATTTTTAGTGTGAGTTTGGGCATTATAATCCACATTAAAATTGGACTTATGGGCATTTTTAATTTGGAAAATGCTATCAGAGAAAGTTATTCAACGAGAGAGACAGAGTATGGTACACACACATCTACACACAAACACACACGGAGTGTGGATGTGTACCTTCTGTTCCCTTGGGTTCTCCTCATGTTAAATACTCCTACCATTCAAGGGAGTAACTCATACATTTAATTCTGGACCAGCCAGGTCACCAAATAAAAATATGAAGCTGGCACCAAATTAAATGCATAGATGACTCCCTGAATAAGAGTGCTCTATATAAAGAAACAGATCTTCCTATAAATACCCTTTCATACTCCATCCCACAGAAACTCCAAGACTGAACTGTCCATATTCTAAGGTAACATTATTAGCCACTCAATTTTTTTCATTTTTCCCTTCTTATATTTGCTGATGAAAGATGAATTTCTCCACTGTGAAGGAGAACCGTCAAGCAATTCCAGGGGGCTTAGTTATATATGGAATAATTTCTGCACTTTCAGAGAACCATGGCAATACACAGCTCCCATTGCACCAAATCAGTTCTTCAAGAACATGATTAATTAACCTGTAAAGACAGAAGTTTGAATGCTCTTGCCTTGAAATGAGCTAACCTTGTCTTCTGGATTTAGGGTTTAGCTTCTCTTCCACACCAAAGTCACTCTATTGCACCTCTTCCAAACCTTGGTCAAATCAACAGTGTTTGAACATGTGCTTTATAATCCTTTTACTGCAATCATAGTGTGAGTTTTATGGCCAAATTTACGTAGCATGACTTCCCGCTTTAGGAACATCCATTATTTGTTCCAATAATTGTGGAACTAGTTAGTATAGACATGCTTAATTTCCCAGTTCATTTTCTCTTTTACTCAATTTGTCTTTCTCTGCCAGGAGCAGGAAACAGTTCAAAGAGTTTCTGAAAACTGCAAATCACATTTTAAATTTATTCTATAAAGATATATTGAATTTTATTGTGTCATTTCTTATACGAGAGATAAAAAGACATAACGACTTTGGCCTAAAGATCCAGGGTCTAGTAGGAGAGACACATGTTCTACTGTGTTATCTGAATTAATTGCAAATATAATGTGAGAGCAATTTTAACAGGTACGTAGTAATGGAAGACTGCAGTGGGCTATTAGAGTATATGGCCTTGCAGTTAGCGTTCTTAATCTCCAGAGTTTTAGATGAAAGCACCCAAACCAATAATAGATAATAAATAAGCTATCTGGATCTTCCCATTTCCCTCTCATCTCTGAGTTACTCACCTTGCTGTTGATATTGGGAGAGTCTAATTGGCTATAACCAGAGTTTCAGCTTTCATAACCACACAGATAAAGTAAAGAGCAAAAAGTAAATCCAAGGTTCTAAGACTTGCTAACTCTGCTCCTTAGAGCAAACTGAATTAGTACATACAGCAGTCCTCCAAATGTCTGTCTGTATGCGTAGGTCAGTATTTCCCTTGGGGTGGCAGCTTTCACTCTAGCATTCTCCAGTGGGAAGGGCAGCTGGATGGGTCTATAGACTTGTAGGCATGGTATTTACAGAGTGATAATCCTGGGCAAAGGGGGAGGAGGCCTGTGCCAGGATCTTCACAGATCAGGTGAAATGAGAGGATTTTTTGGGCTGGGGAATGACTCCATGTGTAAAAGTCCTTGTTGCTCAAGCATGATGATCTTAGTTCAAGTCCCAACATCCATGTAAAGAAAACAGGCTTGGTGTGGGAGTGCCTGCAACTCCAACACCTGTGGGGAGTAGAGACAGGAGGATCACTGGAATTTGCAGTCTAGACAAAGCCCAGGTTCAGTAGACCCTGTGTCAAGGGAATAAGGGAGAGAGTGACAGAACAGGATCCTTGATGTTCTCCTCTGGCCTCTGAACAAGCAGGTGGGGGGTGCCACCCTCTCCCCTATAAGAACAGAGTCCTGGTGAATGAGAAGGAATGTGATAAAGGAATTGGGCAAGAGAAACCATCCAGATACAGCAGGACATTTCAGTTTGGAGTTGAGAAATGAGGTTGAAGAGAAAAATCAAGAGTTCAGAGAGAAAAATCAAACGTTCAGAGTGCAGAGGGTGCTGGGGAAGTGTTACTGTCCTCCCTGGGAGCCAGCCAGAGGGGGATACAGGGTCCCTGCTGATATGGGGGTGAGAGGCATGGAGTCACGACACAGACACCAGGAGTTGGGTGAGAGCAAACAGAGGGCAAGCTGCTGCAGGCTCATTTATTCTGGGAAACATTTGGGGTTATAAGGGGTTGGCTAGCCAATCACGGTTTCCCATGCCGTCCTATAATATCCAATGGCAGTCTGTCTCCTGGCAGATCATCTCTCAGCAGGTTGTCATTGCCACGCCCTGAGCTGGGCCTTCATGTATGTGGAAGCCCTTTCCCCATTCCTTATGGCAGGTGGCCTGGGCGGGGCCTGGTTCTTTGTTATGCCATACAGGAAAGTATTGAGGAGTAAGAGGGCAAGAGAATCAAATTTTTGCTTTAGAAAGTTAATTCTGGAAGAAGTGTGATGGGTGGATTGACGGGGACAAATGTGGTCCAGAGGGAGAGAGGTGTGAAATGAGAACAATCTGGAAAAAAGCAGAGTTTGCATGGAACAGAGAAAGGGACCATATTTAAATCTCTATAAACTGTCTACCTTGCTCTTTATTGAAAATTCACCATTCAGGTAAGTGGCTGCCTGGTGAACAGGCAGAGAGAGACCAAAAGTGTCACTTGGTGTGCTGGACACCTACTATGTGACAGGCATATGTTAGATCCCGAGGACACGAGGGCAAAGGAAGAATAGAGAATAACGACCTCCACCAACATTGGTCCTGGTTAATTTTCAGTTTCTCTTTAGGGTCACTGCTAAATTCTATGACAGTACCTTAGTTTTCTTAGGCTGGTATAACAAAATGTCTTAGACCAGATAATTTACAATCAATAGAAACTTACTTCTTATTGTTCTATAGGCTGGGAATTTCAAGACAAAGATGCCAGCAGATTCACTGTCTGATGCTTCAGAGATGGCACCTCCTCACTGTGTCCTAACAAGGCAGAAGAGGTCGACAGCTTTCCCTGATCTTCTTTTATAAGGGCACTAATCCTATTTGTGAGAGTGGAACCACGAAGTCTTAACTTTTCAAAGACCCCACCTCATACAACCATCACCTGGGAATGTCAGGTTTCAACACAGGAGTTTTAGAGGACAGAAATATTCAGAGCACAGTAGGGGATAATTTAGTTCCAAGAGACCCTGGGTTTGGATGGTCTGATGGCGTTGTTCAAAGTGAATCCACTGAGAGGCCATGTGGGCTGCGTGGAAAGATGCTCACTCTCCTCCAGTGTATCCGCTACTCCCATCATTCTTACGGGTTCTTGGAAATGTCAGATGCAGGGGGCAGTTCACTAAAGTTGTCCAGATCCTCATGTGCCCATCATTTCCAAAAGACAGTGAGGAGTAGTTTTCTTCTGCTCTTTAAACTAGGAAATGAACACAAGGGAAGTTTTGTTGAGAGCAGTTTTCCCAGGAGGTGAAGCCCAGGTCCCTCTCTCTGAGCCTCACTAATGCACTTTCTCGTTTCTTCCTCCTCACAGTCAGTGAGGTGACCTATTTCCTGCATATGGGTAGGAAAGCCTTCAAGCCTGCTTTGGAAGACAAATCATTTCTATCTTCCTAATCAGCTTTAGTTTTGGTCTTCTTTAAAAGAGCACTCTTTGGTCTATTTTCTTACACCGCATCCTTTGAGCCAATGAGTGCTAATGGAACGAAGTGTTCAAACATGTGACAGAAGAAGAAAAGGACAGTGGAGGAAGGTTTGGTTAATTTCGTTCTATGTCCTTTGAATGAAATATAAATTACAGGACTAGTCACATCCATCTTGCATTGTATCCCAATACTTAACAAAATGTGTAGTACTTGGTAAGCATTTTAGTGACTAAGTGAACATAGGAGAGGAGAGCACAGCTTTGGGCATCACATTATACATAGGATTTAGCAAAAACATACTGAACACCTACTACGTGACAGGTACTGTGCTAGATCCCAGGGTGATGACACAGGCTAAATTCCTGTGCTCATAGAGCTTTCTCCAAGTCTGATCCCATTTCTGAGGAAAATAAAACATCCTCGGCCGGGTGTGGTGGCACAGGCCTTTAATCCCAGCACTTGGGAGGCAGAGGCAGGTGGATCTCTGTGAGTTCAAGGCCAGCCTGGTCTACATAATGAGTTCCAGGACAGCTGGCGCTACAGGGAGACCCTGTCTCAAAAAGACCTCCCCCCCAAAAATCCTGAAAAACTGATGAATGATGTGAAAGGTATAAACAGGGTGAAGAGACAAGGGAATGGGAGCAAGGGTGTTTTTTAAAAATTGGAGATTTATTTTTATTAATGTGTGTGTAGGTGCGTGCATGTGAGTGCAGGTACACACAGAAGCCAAAGGTGTTCAATCTCCCTGAGCTGGAGTAACAGGTGGTTGTGAGCCATCTGATGTGGATGCTGGGAACCAAACTTGGATCCTCCGAAGAGCACTATGCACTCTTAGCCTCTTAGACACCAAGACAATTCTCTAACCCCAGCCCCAGCCCCAGGGGTAGTTTTGACACAGCTACTGATTAGATTGTCCAAATCCAACCCAAAGAATAAAAATCAAACTTAAAAGATCTTTTTTGTTTATATACTCTTTTTTTTTTCTTTTTTAAAGCTTACTTAAAAAAAAAAAAAAAACAAAACTTACCTTTTTACCTTTAAAGATGAAGGGACTGGGGAGATGACTCAGTTGGTGCTTGTCACACAAGCATGAGGGCCTCAGTTCAATCCCCCAGAATCCATGTGAAAATGGTACTGCACTCCTGTAATTCTAATGCTGGGGTGGGGGTGGGGGGCAGACTCAGGAGGATCCCTGGGTCTTGCTAACCTGTAGGCCTAGATGAATCTACAAGCTCCAGGTGTAGTGAGAGACTGTCTCAAAACAGGAAGAGCAACTGAGAAAGACACCAGACATCAACCTCTGTTCTCTACATGCACATGTACATGTGTGTATACACACGAACACACACACGGAGTCATATGAAGAAGGCAAATCCAGCACTGCCCGTAGTATTTGTATGACCACGTTACAGATACAGTGATGCTTATGTAGATAAGGCATTAAAACACCTTGGGTGCTTCACTTCTGAACTGAAAACCCACAGGCCTGTTTAATACTACAAATTCCACGGGTGCATTTTTTTCTTTTCTCCCTCTTGAAAGTTATATACCAAATGGCTCAAGTTGTTTTAATGTTTGTTCACTTCTTTCTGTATGTGTATCATAAAAATGTCAAGTGTGTTTACCCTTCAAAAAGTTACATTTCTTACCATAGAAAATAAAAATGGCCCATTTCTCCCTAGAAGAAAAGCAATCTTTTGAGCTGGGCCATTTGTCTCTATTTTGACAGCTGCTTCGGATTTGTTATCAGAGAGCCTCTTCACACAGCATGAGCCCTTTCCCCTTTTCTAGCCGAGGGCTGTCAACATTTCAGGAATTATTCAAATTTAAGGGGTTCTTAATAAACGAATCCCTAACTTCTTATTCTAAGCAGAAAAATAACTTTTTTTAGGATGAATAGAAAGGAAAAGCTCAAGATGTGATGCTTCTGGATTTGGGAATCCGTACTGCCCAGCATGTGACGTAACAACCATGCACGGCCAGGCACCAGTAAGTACTCAGGTGGGCCACACTCAGGTGAATGGCCTTGGCACGAGTGGGCAGGCATTCCTGCACCACTGGAGACACTGATGCCCGGAGGACTTATAGGAGCAGCTGTATTGTGTGCTGAGCTTCACGCAGTTTAGTCTCTCCCTCATGCCACCTCCTAACTTAGAATCAAATCTCTATCACCATCGTATGCAAAGTGGAAAACAATGAGGGCAATGATGTGTTTGAAATGCTGAATTACTCACTGCTAGAGCCTCCAATATAGAGAGAGCCAGTCTCTACTGCTAGACTCTAAAACTCAATGCTGAACACATCTAGGTTCTCAGGCAATGATGGAAAGGGCACACTTACTGGTGTGGCTTTGACATGGTGGCTCACTCTCAAGAATGTCCTCATACTACAGACATTAGCACTAGCGCAGGGCTATGTGAGGGAAAGGATTTAACTAATGCATGGATGTTCACTGTTATAGGAAAGAATCTAAACTGCCCAAAGTTTCACGTATAGGTTGCTGGATGCACAAATTATGGCATTCTGGAAGGTGATATTGTATACAGAGACTCGAAATACAGTATTAACCTATGTACTGCCATGAAAAGATGACCACCACATAGTAACTCAAAGGTGGGATGCTTAAGGGTGGCACGCTTTCCTGGGGGTGAAAATACTCCCTGAAGTATTGGTGATGGAAGCCTTTGGAATGTGGGATGGGTTATTCATTTAACTACTTATTTCCACAGTACTCGGCTTTAAAAAATGAAAATAGTTTATTTATAAAATTTAAAAATTAAAAATTAATTTCAAGCCAGGTGTGGTGGCGCATGCCTGTAGTCCCAGCACTTGGGAGGCAGAGGCAGATGGATCTCTGTGAGTTCAAGGCCAGCCTGGTCTACATAGTGAGTTCCAGGACAGCTGGGGCTACAGGGAGACCCTGCTTCAAAAAGACAAAAAAAATTTTTTTTTTCAATTCTGTCAAAAAAGTCTTTCTTATTCTGAAGGAGTCCAAGAAATGGTTAGCTATTGCCCTGATTTGCCCTGGTGCATAGAGAATGCTTGACATGCCACTGGTGGCCAGGGAGCATTATGAGGATGGCTTATCCTTGTCACACTAGAAGATGGAGGGACACAATAACATTAATTCAGCATTTGAGGAGGCGAGTCAATGGAGAAGAGTTTCGATGGCCAGGGTTAATTTACATGACATAGAGACTGGCTAGATAAATGTCAACTCACCAAGAAGCAAGTCAAGCTCTATTTGTCCTGGAAGAAGACTCTTACTCAATCCTCGTCTCGAGATTCTCCGAGTCTCTGTCTCCTGAGGAACTTACCTGTCAGTTTAGAGGTAGCAGAGGATAAAGAAGAGGCAAGCTCAGTGAGTGAGTGCTCAATGGGTCCAGCTAATCCAGAGACTGTTCTTCCTTAGCAAAATTCCCACAAGAGGAAGTCCGATGCACCAAAACCTGCTGCAATGGTTCCCTATGACACTGGGGTTGGGGCAGGGGTGTCTGCTGCATTAACCAGCTGACCTGCCTGGTGGTTTAAAAAGGATCCTGGAATCAAACACTAGCCTTGAGGCCCAGCATTAACATGTAGGTGCTGTGGGACCCGTAGGCAAAGACCACTCTCTCTAAATCTAGGCTTCTTCAACAAATGGAGAGAATTAAAATTATCTCCTTATGGGGTGGTTTTAAGAAGATAATCCATGTTGTAATCCCAGTACCTGGGAAGCTGGGGCAGAGGGATTGTGAATTGAAGGCCAGCCTGGGTCACACAGAGAGATGCTGTCTACACACACACACACACACACACACACACATTCACACTGTGTATCATAATGTATGGCATAAAATGCTCAGTAAATATCACTATGAGTTTTACAGATGTTTAACTGTATGACAGAAACAGGGAGGGGAGTGGAACAAGCAGCAGAGGAGGTGAGGTGCCGCACACATGTGGGGATGGAGACTGCATGCCTCAGGATGCCACCTCAGTCACGTGGTGCTTTCCTCCTCCTTACAAACAAGGGAGGGAGTGCTGGGGTGTGGCGAGGGAATTTCATACCAGGAGTCTGCCCTTTCATGACTATAGACACTCACTTATAAAGTGTGTGTGAGCCCACTTACTTCTAGGAGACTCAAGGAAACAGTTCCCTCTGGGGCTGCTCTCAAAACTCTTCCCCTCAAATCTTCCTGACATCCAAACAGCTGTCAGGAGAGGAGCACATCTGCTCCAGCCATTTTGACTTTCTCAGGGTTAATGACTGTGTGTCAGCCTGTATTTGACTTTATGCTATTCCTCCAGACAGGAAGCATGAATCCTAAATGTACTCAACATAAGTCCTAAATCCTCAGTGTATATAGAGTGGTATGAGAAAGCACAATACCCTCATGTGTCCGCCATATGAATCTTACATGCCACATGAAATTCACAAGGCTAGACAGTTTAGGAGCTAGATGTTGATGTAGGTATTAACTCTGTAGGAACTCGGTGACATGATGGTATTTTAAAAGATGCCTCTCTTTCTGTCAGGTCGCCTACCATACTCCTACAAGAAGGCCGACTGAAGCCGGGGATGGGCTTACAGAGGAGCGCAGTGGGGTTTGGTGAGACCATGTTTGAACTGAGGTGCCTTCTGGATTGCTGTGGAATGCACAGCTGCAGACCCAGCTGTATCAACAGAATGAAGGTGCCTTATTGGACTGCAACCTCCCTCTGTGAGGACAGCCGGGTGCGGGGCAAAGCAGACTGGACAAGGAATCAGAAGATGAGGTGTGAGTGCCAGTTCTGGGACAGCATGCTTTGTCTATCAGAACTGGTTTCTCCACTTAAAAACAATAAAAATGCCTACCAGATCAGCCTGATAACCATGCTGTCTAGCTTAAACAAGATGGGGTCTAAGAAACATTTTATACATTATGAAGTCTTTCATATGACGTAAGTTGGATTGTGTCCTCTGAGATGCAGAAAAAAAAGTTGTATTCAGCAGCAGATGAGACAGATATATAACACCCCACAAGTTTTTCAGATCACTTTCCTAAGATGTGAGTACAAATGGGGAATTATCAAATAAATGAAGTAGTTTACTACATTCATATAACTTTTCAATATGTATTTTTCTTATAAAAATCATTGGATCTAATACCAAACAAGGAGCTACATATAAAGTCATAAAGATCTAGCTATATATGAAAAAGTGTATTATAAAACTTAGTTATACATGATTTCAACAAATATAAGTAGATTATTCTCCCAAAACTACTGCAGTGTCAACTGATCTGTCACATGAACCCAGAAACATTATGGTTTTACAGTGACACCCTAACATCATAGTTTTGACTTGACAGGCCCCAGGGCTGTGCACCAACTCTGTGCTGTGTCTCAGGATGTGGTCTCCTGTACCCAGTTGTGCCTGCAGACTGGGAAGCCTTAAGACCACCAAACTGCATTTTCCACAGAAAGCCATTAGCTTTTCTGGTCAGTCAGCTCTCTAGGACAATCCTCTTCATTCTCCTCTGAGCAGGACAGGTTCAGGACACTCATCACAGGGTGGATCCAGGATGTGGTCTGGGTTACATGACTGGAGAAGAACAAGGGACGCAGATTAGAATGTGAAAGACTGTCTTTCTACCCACTCATGTAAACACTGATCCTGGGGACATGGCTCCCAACCCATGGTAGGCCACTGGGACAAGGAGCAGCTAGAACTGGAACTAATAGTTTCAGTAAGTCCTAGACATGTCTTAAGGCTCCTTTGTAACCATGAATGTGGATGACTGTATCACCTTAGACTTTTCTTTCCTTACCCATCCATCTTGTCTGTCCTGTCAGCAAGTCCTAGGATTGTCTAGCTGTATGCACATTGTAGAGACTGTCTCCTGCTCTCCTTTTCCAATGTCACAGTGTTGGCCACTGAAATGGCTTCTCTCAGTCTCTGCTCTACTAATTTCCTAATTCATTCTCCATTTCGGCCCAGATACACTCCTAGATGACAACATACACCAGTGAAGTTTATGAGTCAAAAGCTCAGTTTCAACAAATTCTGGATCAAACACATACCATATATGAAGTACTCTGCCTTTTACCTGCCTAGACACTTTCTCCTGGGCCACATTTCTCTTCCCTAAGTTAACTTTAATGCTAAAGATGCAAATCTCCCTTAAGATTCCTCCGCTCTATGCTGATAGTCTTTTTTCTCATTTCCCTGTATTATAAAAGCATGTGTATTTTAGGTCTTAGTTCATTAAAAGCTCCTTGGAGGACAGGGCTGGTTCTTATCTCTGCATTTGGTGTCTGGTATGTTTTCAGAACAAATGACTAGCACCCCGCAAAGTATTTGTAGGAAGAACACAAGTAGAGATGAGGAAGGAGGTACAAAAGATATTGTTGCATTTAGGTGGGGGCAGAAAGACACAAAGCTGTGTTCCTACCTGAAGCTTGGTGTTTCTCAGACCTTGTATCCTATCCCAGCTTTAAGATGGATGACTCTCCCAAATCTACCACCACCTGCCCCACTCCTCAGAGTGAGGGGGACAACTTCTGGGCTTAGGAGAGATTTGTTTCCAGACACTACAAATGCACTCATTTTATTGATCTGGTTGTTTTAAATCATATACTCTAAATTTTTTCAGATTCCTTTAAAGAAATAGTTTAGTTCTTCCACCTAAACTTTATAAATGTAGCTTTCTATAAGAGTAGATTACTGATAGTTTCACAGTGGGGTAAAGGACTTCAAGTTGTCTAAGATTCAAGGTAGAGGTGATAAGGCCCAGGTATCTTCAGTTTCCAAACTTCAGAGTGTGGTGATACAGGGGGTAGTATGTGGGGATAATTAACACGAAATACCTCTGAAAGACATATGGAGACCTCCCACTATATAATCTTACTAAAATATACATATGTAGGAGTTTAAATGATGTTACCCTATAATGGGGGCACAATGCCTCTCCCAGACACCATAAGCTATAACCAAAAAGCCCAGTGCCAGGTATGGGTCACCTTTCTTCTAGTTGGTGTCAGTGAGGTCCCACAGATCCCCCAAGCATTACAGGCTATTGTCATTGCTCTTTGTTAGCTTCTGGAACTTAATGACAAGACCCTATAGCTGAAGACACCACATAGTTGAGACATAGAATGTGGAGAAGTCAAGCTGGTACTGACATGGAAGCTTCATCCTTATTGGCTAGCTTTCATAGTGCTAGAAGGTTCTATGCACACTGCCGGGGAGAAAAGTAATCAACAGTCTCACCCAACAGTGAACCCTATGAGCTACAATAATAACTGACCTAGCAAGATATATACACTAGTGTAATAGTGGCACCAACACCAACCACTTTCTGATTGGACATAAAACCTGCTCCATAAGTGGAGCTCATGCCCAGTACCATTTACTGGACTGAAAACCCATGTCCTAGAGAAGAACCTAATACTATTATTCCACTATAACATATTATATTAATAACATATAATATTATATTCTCCATAAATGGAGAAAGCAGTAAGATGCCCCTATGTTCTTCTTTTTATTCCCATAGACTAGAACATCTCTCAACCCTCATCAGAGAAGGTTCTTTTTGCAGTAGATGATGACTAATGCAGAGACCCACAACTAGTCAGCATGCAGAGTAAGAGACTGTGGAATGCTCAACTCTAAATGTGACATCTCTATCACCCCCCGCCAAAGCTTGGGAATCGTTAAGGAAGCAGGGCAGAAGATCATCCAGCTACAGTGTGTTGGCACAATGAAGAGAGTGTAATGCAAATTATTTTAAATCCTCCTTTCCTTATAATAGTCCCTAAATGAGGAGGGTGGTAAGGAAGAAAAACAAAACAACAGCCAGGAGGATGAGTTCATGTGCACGCTTTGCAATTTGATGTTTTGCAAATAATATTCTCATCTTGAAATAGTAACTGTCTACATAGAGAGTTTACTAAATTGGTAGCTCAGAATAATAAAAGCCAAATGTCTAAGAAAAAAACATACATATAGACTCTATACAATGAATATTGTAAAGTTCCACAGGAAAGTCATCTTTGCCAATAACCTTCAATAAGACTTTTCATCAACTAATCACCATGTGACCTTACTTCGAATACAAAGATAATACCTTAAAATTTGATTAATCTTATATTCACAGTATACTTTCTTTAAAGATAAAAACCTAAGAATCTAAAAACTGCTTTATTTTACTGGTGGGCACACACACACACACACACACACACATACACACACACACACTCTCTCTCTCTCTAAACATCAAATTTGTAATCCTAACAAGCTATTCACTAGAACAAAGAAAGCACAGGCAACAGAGAGTTGTTCTCTGTGCTTCACAACACAGTTCACACTTTATCTTTGGAAACAAAACAAAACACCCAGGACCAATGAGACGGAGTCCCTGAAACCCAGGTGTTGTATGTAAAGGGTCTACAAAGAGTAGACATTGGTGAAATGATCACAGATAGTTTTATTGATAATTAGGGCTTCGTGATTACTGCAGGAACAACTTGGAATTCTACCTGAGAGGCTGGAGTGAGCCCTGTCTTGAACACCATTTGGTTTTATGTCTTAGTGCACACTATGGCTAATGTGCTTTGACATAATCAGCATGATAAGATAAACCTAGATTTATTGGCTTGAAGAACATTCTACTGTTAGAAATACTTCCTCTGATTTGTGGGCTTGGTAATTCAACTGAGAGCATAGAATAAATCAGTCTAGTTGACTCTTTAATTAATAAAGATCTCATGGTTCATAAAGGGAGATGTTGCTGTTTAGAATGAAAAATTCAGAGAGCTGGGAAATAAAGGAAGCTGGCTGTGAGACGTGAGAATTCCCTATCAGAACAAGCAGTACCTCTGGCAAATGTTGAGGCAGACACACTGCATTTGATCTAATCTGGGGAGTGATCAACAGCCATTCAGAAAGATTTAAAAATCTGAAAAGCATAATACATTTGCATCTGAATGGTTGCCAGATCTGTTGTTGGGGAGATGACAGTAATGTGTATTTTTAAAATTAATATTAGTAAACCGAAAGACATATTGTAGAGTTTATTAAAAAAAAAACCCAAAAGAATATGTTTTATTTTATTGGCAAAGAAATGTTAAGTGAATTATTTAAATCCCATTAGAACTACCCTTCTTATGTTTCTTACTTCCTCGCTAGAAGATCAATGCATTCATTCATAAAGGAAAACAAATTGATTCCTTTCAAAATAAAAATTTAAGACAGTCCCTAGTAAAACAGTGGCTTAAGCATAAAAAGTGCGATAGTTTTTCAGAAATTCATTCTGATAACTGTCTGTGACAGTGACAGAGCTCCTTCTGCTAATTCTCCATTGTAAGACTACTTCCACAGTGCTGTGAGCGTAATGAGACTTGTCTGTATTATTTTATCATGCATACAATAAATCTGGGATATGAACCAAGAGTAAATAATTTCCAAGGCAATTTTTAAGGGGAAATAATTTTATGGATAACATATTTATATAAATCAGGTACACGTATTTTCATATAATTTGTTTCAGGTCCCAGTAACTGAAGCACTGGAAAAATTTAAAACTGGCCATAAAATGCAAGTACTAGGGGCAATGAAAGACTTATACTTAAAAGAGTCCTCATTGTAAAGTTAGCAAATCAGAAATTTTGTTTTTATTCTGTATTTATACCACTTTCTATTACAATATAAAGCAGATAGCAAATATTAAAATTCAATTAATTAAAACATTTTAGGCCTTAGATATTGAATATCTTCACAAGAACCTCAAGCTACAGTAATAGAGTACATGTAATATTGGGAAAATTGCTGTCATTAACATAAAAGATGAACACTGAAAGAAAAAGAAAATTCCTGGCAAAAATGTTTGTTTTAATATTCACTTTTTTAGCTAATATACACAGATTACTGTTGATTATTGTATAGATGCTTTAACTGGGACGGTAATAAGGAAGGCTATACAGGCGGAGAGAGAGGAGAGATAAATAACGCTTCAGTGGTAGTGAAAAGTCAGATTAGTTCAAAAGCCTACTGAAAAATTTGTGTGTGTGTGTGTGTGCATATGTAAAGCCGAAGGCCACACATATAATAAAAACACACTGCCAGGCAAAGGACACCTTCCTTTGAGTTGTTGGTCAGGGTAGTCCAAGTGACTCGTAAAATGATACAGGCTACTGCCACAGTCTTTGATTGCCTCCCAGAACTTGAGGGTAAGAACCTATTGGTGAAGACATGACACATTTCAGACACAGGACTTGGAGCAATGGAGCCGGAACTGACCTGGAGGTCCTCCCTGAAGACTAGTTCTCATAGTATTGGAAGGTGCTATGCAAATTCCCCAAAGAGATAACAAATGAATGATCCTACCCAGTTGTAAAACATATAAACCACAACAATGATGCTCCCAGGAAATAATCTCCATTAGTGCAGTGGTGGATACTATTGTCTTGAGGTCAATCAACAGCTATCTATCTGGACTCAAGGCTCACTTAACGGAAGGGAACTCATATATGGTACTGTAACCACAGCCAAGTACAAATGGCTGGAGAGGTCACAGACCCTAGAGAAAAAACCAATTTTGTCACATCCCTAGATGACTGTAACTGTGTTCTAAAATCTTATTCTTATAGTTACAGACAAGTGCACCTCTCACCATTAATCAATGAAGCTTATTTTCACAACAGATGGAGACTATTATGAAGGCTGACAGTTGGTCAAATGCAGAGAATAAGTGTCTGTGAGATGTCCAGCCCTAAGTGACACATCTACACTGCAGCCTCTACACCTAAGACTCAGGGAACATCATGGAACAAGAGACAGAGAGAATACTAACACATCTCTCAACTCTCACCAGAGCAGCTTCCTCATGCAGCAGATGGTGGTTAACCCAGAGAGTCACAGCTGGCCAAAGTGCAGAGAATGAGACTGCAAAGTGCTTATCCCTGGAAAGGACACCTACATCAAACCTCTGCCACCCAAGGCTTAGAGATTATTGTGGAAGAGGGAGTGGAAAGACTGTAAGAGCTGGGCTGGAGAGATGGCTTGGTGGTTAAGAACACTGGCTGCTCTTGCAGAGGATTTGGGTTTGGTTCCTAGCACCCACATGGAGGCTAATAACCATCCAAACTCCAGTACCAGGAGATGCAATGCCCTCTTCTGACCTCTGTGGATATTGCATGACATGGGTGCACTTACTACATGCAGGCAATATACTCATACACATAAAATGAAAATAAATAAAATTTTAAAAAAGACCTTAAGAGCCCAAGATGGTGGATAACCACAAGGAAACAGTTTTCCAACCAAATGGGAAGTTACTCACATGAACTCACAGTAATGGTAACAGCATGCACGGGACCACACATGCTCAAGCCAGACAAAATCCCAGCATAGAAGCAGGGGAGTAGATAAGAAGTCCCAACCTTAGCTGAGGAACTACTAGCACCTGTTAGCTGCTGGGAAAGGCGAGTCAATATTCTTCAAGGATGTGACCCTAGATAGGTTAACCAGGTTCCAGTGAATGGACTCAGCAGAAGAGAATTTGGGGACACAAATTTGACTCCATAGGCCTTAAAATATATGACAGCACACATGAAATTGGGTGGCATTAAGAGGGGAGCAGATAAGGGAGGGGGTCTAAAACATGATAAAAATATATTGTATTAAATTCACAAAAATTCAGCAAAAAAGAAAATCTCACCAGGTACAAAGCTGATACAATTAATTTTTCAAAGACATAAACAACTCTATAATCATGTATTATATTACAGCCCTACTTAATAACCATTGAGCCATTAAAAAGTTTTATTGAGTTTTTGAGTATTTCATACAGAACATCTCAATCAATCTTAATAGTCTTTATATCCCCTTCCCCACTAGCACCGTCCCATAACCTCCCCCAATGGAATTCATACATTCTGTCATTTGTGTTAAGGCCTATTGTATCAAGTTAGTGTTCCCAGACATTCCCCAGTGCAAGTTCATCTACTGAGGTCTAGTCAGCCTATCTAGAGCCCCTCACTTTAGGAAGATCAGCTCTTCCTCCATCAGCAGCAATCAGTTTTCAATATTTTTTGGTTAAGATTGGGGTCTGCTGTCCATTTCCCTAGTTCTATGCTGGGTTTTTATCTGGTTTAGTTTGTATGGGTCTTATGCATGCTGACACCATTGCTCTAGGTTCAAATAAGCAGGGTCCCAGGAGCTTGTAGGACTCTACTTCCATATGGTCACGCACCTCCTCCCTGGCTCTTACAATCCTTTTGCCCCCTCTTCTGCAATGCTCCATGAACCCTGGGTAAGTGAACTTTAATATAGGACCAGCATTCTGCAGATTCTGAGTCTCTACACATTGGCCATTTGTGACCTTTTGTGTTCCTGGCCCTCTGCTGAATGAGGGAGCTTCATTAATAAGAACTGAAGGATTCATTAGTGTCCTCTTTATCCCTGTTATATGTTCTGTGAGTCATAGGTGTAGAGGTTGCGTTGTAGATGTGCCACTTAGGCTTGGGCAATTCACAGACAATGTCTGTGTGTGACCAGTTGTGGAACTCTGTAATAATCTTCATCCATGCAAAAGAAGTTTCTTTGATGAGTGGTGACTGGAATATTTGCCTGTAAATATAAGGACACATATTTTGCACAAAGTAAGAAATTATATTTGTCTAGGAATGTGAGTCTTGGGGTTTTCTCTAAGATCTATGACCTCTCCAGCCATCTGTATTTGGCTATATTTACAATACCACACATGAATTTCCTCCCACTGAGTGGGGTTTAGGTTGCTGTTGACTGTCCCCAAGATAAAAGTGCTACTATTGCACCAATGTCGTATATTGTGATGGTCATTGATGTGATTATTTTCTCTGGAGCTGGTGTTGGACCATTGATTGAGGTTCTCCTTTAGCACCTTGCATAGTGCTCTCCAAAGCCACGAGAGCTCTCGCCTTCGGGGAAGTGACTTCCGGGTCAGCTCCAGCTCCACTGCTCCAAATCCTGTGTCTGAAGTTTGTTCTGTCTTCAGCAGTAGGGTCTTACCTTCAAGTTCTGGGAGGCAATCAAGTTGCCAGTGTTTTTTATCATGACAGAACAAAAAAACCCAAAATCCATCTACCTTAAAGCCCAAAATATGTCCTACCAATACTGGTATCTATACATGGGACGAGTAGATACTAATAAACAATGACATAGAACTGTACAGTTAACACATATGCACCTTTGCATCGACCTTCTGTTGAACTGTGTCCAACATTTATGTTCTGCATTCCATACTGCAGAATTGTTACTAGGAGACGATGTTCCCCAGCTCCCATCTCCATCCATATGTGAGCCCAAGATGAGCTCCTGCCATCTCCTGGTGCTCACATATGGAACTGGTGCTTCTCTCCTGTGAGAGTGGGAGTCCTTAAGAAGCTGCAGCGCCTCCTCTCCTCTCACTCCTCAGTCACAACTGACTACAGATGACTCAAGACCTTGGAAATAGCAGAGCCATAAGACAGAAGGGGTCTGGGACTCAGAATCACCACCTGGAAGATAAGCTGCACTCAGTAGCTGGAATCCCTGCAGGGACATGTGAGCCACTGACAGCAGAGTTGTTGCAGTTCCTGTTACTCTGAATGACTTCCAGGCAAGAGGAGAATATTTCAAGAGGAAGCCATGACGACTATATTCTTAATATATACATATGTGTCCTAGTTTGTTCTTCATTGCTGTGACAAAATACTCTGACCACTACCAACTTGGGGAGGAAAGGGTTTATTTAGCTTATATAACCTGGGTCACAGTTCATCCGGGAGCCCAAGGTAGGAACTCAAGGCAGGAACCTGGAGGCAGGAGCTGGAGCACAGGCTATGGAGGAGTGCTGCTTACTGGCTTGCCCCCGTGGCCCCTGCTCAGCTTGCTTTCTTATGCAACACAGGCCCACCTGCCCAGGGGTGGCACCACCCATAGTGGGCTGGGCCCTCCCACATCACTCAATGATCAAGAAAATGCCCCACGGACATGGCCACAGGCCAGTCCAATGGAGGCAATTCCCCAATTGAGGCTCCTTTAACCCAGGTGTGTCAAGTTGACACTAAAGCTATCCAGCACAATATATGTTATTTTGTATTTCAAATTCAGGAAACAGGAAATAAGTTTCATGCTACTTGAAACAGGTCAGTAATCAAAAGACTAACAGAATAAAGATGGGTTGATACTAAGTTTAGTTAGAAACTAGCCTGCAACACCATTGCCCAAGTTTCTGCCATAGTTCCACATAGTTTCTACAAGTTCCCACTTGTGCACAAAAGTAGGTGAGATACAGAAGCTACTTTAATTTTGTTTTGATTTGAACTTAGAGAAGGGATTATTTGGGATCATGGTGAAGGAGGCACAGCAGGAGAAAGCTGGGAGCTCATGTGGTCAAGCACTCACAGGAAGCCGAGACAGCGAGCTGGAAGTGGGGCCTAGCTATAAGCTCAAAGCCTCAGTGCTGTGCTGCCTCCAGGTGGGCCACATTTCCTCACAATTTCCTAACTTTCCCTCACCCAAACAGCATCACCAACTGACCACGTGTTCAAAAACTTGAGCTTATGTAGGAAACTTTTCATTTAAACCACCACACATAGCATGAGTGTTCACTAATGCTCCCCCATCCCCCATTACTTAATTACTGTTTTGTCTGCTGAAATAGGGTCTCATTGTATAGCCAAGGCAGACCTGAAACTTATTATGTAGCCTAGGCTAGCCTCCAAATAGAGTTCTTCTCCCTGGGACTGTATGCCAGCAGGCCTGGCTCACTACTGTATTTCTGAAACTTTTCTAGACTTAGGTTAATTAAAAAAATTTTTACTGCTCTTTTAAGACAGTAAGAATTGCAAATTATATAGGCTTTGGCTTCATTTAGTCAATGAAATAAGTTTAGTAAACATCTAACTAAATATATTTTTCTTAATTACTGAATCGAAGCATTAAAATTATGTAAAAGAAGTTCAAACAATTTTACATTGATTCTAATATTTTTGTAGCAACATTAAATTGAGTCTAGTCAAGATACAAAAGTGTAAGTAGATATGTGCTGTCCTAGAAGAGATTGTGTAAAATCACCAAGCTGGGAGGGATTTTGAAGACTCCTGAGGAGAACATTTCTAAAGTCGTTAAGTCTAAGTGTGAAAGCTGCTTGAGACTGTTACACACCTTCAATCATAAAAATTATTATGAGACATAAAAGCATGGCCCACCATTGACCTCTGAGGCGCTCATGAACTTTAGATACTGGGTGTTCCTAATGATGTCACCTTTGTACTGTGATGACATAGGCTTAACTGTTAGGAGGAAACCACATTGAGAGTCACCAGATAACTTACTCCAGGCCATACAACCGGCACATGGCAGAGCCAGCATCAAGACCCAACTCTGACTTGTAAGAATTTAGTCATTATGCCCAAGTCCTCTGTTACCAAGGTCAGTTTCCACAGCAATATGTGGGGAGGCTCTGGGGTGGATTAAGTGACCTTCAACAAGGGACTCTTCAGCTTTGCAAAATGAGATTAATTAAAGGATTAAATCAATGATTACAGATTATACGCTTAAAGCTATTATGTCTTTTTAAAAGTCTTTGCCATGAAGTTCATGAAAAATGTTATTTGAGCAACTGTAAAAATAAAATGCTTCTGAGGCCAGTCAGAGGCTCTGTGCTTCCTTAGTGGCAATACTTTACCACGTGGATACGGATTCTAAATATACCTCTCTTTTTCCACAAAGCTGTCAGCTTCAATAGCCAGGGATGCTCCTGTTTTATGCATCTTAATTGGCCATGTCCACTTACAATGTGTGGAATCAATGGATCAGTACACATCCCACTGAATACTTCTGTAGTTACACCACTGTGGAAAAACACTCAAAAGTGGTAGACTAGCTTATTTATTATTAGATCACATGATTCTTAAATGTGATAAAGTGGATTTTTAAATGGTTTAAAATTATGTTTATAGAAACTGAGCATTATCAGAGCAAAAAGATATTTATTCAAACAGTCACAGTATTACCAAACACTTAGTATCTCTACCCCTATCCCAGATATTCTCATTTCAAGTGATTTGCAAAGGTCTATTTGCTCTCAGGGGGTAGACAGTAAAGCAGTATGATAACTCAAATAATTTGGGCTCAAATATATTTTCTAAATAGCCAGAAGGCTAAGTAAACTTACTTGAACTTCAGGATTTAAGATGCAATTATTCATGATAAATGAATATAATCATTAGCTAAGCAAATCTTGTTTTAACCATTAGAGAATAAAATGGGAAAATATTCCCAAAGGCAGACAGATATGATGGAAGACGGTCCTGCTAAGACTTCACACCACCATTTACTCCCTAATCCTTACTGAGGTGCTTTTAGCACACTGGGATTTTTCAGCCTCTGAAATGATCAAATACAATCAAATTCATGTTTCTAGGTTCCTTGGGCCCCACTGCAGGATGGAGATTTTCACAGTGGTACATGGTTAGTGCTGGTACTGAGTGACAGATATGAGATTATTGATTAGACAGAGATCTTTAACTTGGTGTGATGGTATACACAGCCATCTTACCATCTAGGAGGTTAAGACAGGAGGATCGTGAGTTAGAGGACAGCCTTGGCCACACAGGGACCCTATTTCAAAAAGCAATCTGAAAACAGATGTTTAGATAAGTGGCAGCTGGAGACTTTGTATGAGCTAAGCATTCATACCCTGCAGTGTTCTTTGATATGGTCCCTACTTGCTTTCCATAAAAATCTCATAAACATTATTCTTCTCTACGGTTTCTACAGTGGAGTAAGTTGAGGCTTAGTGGGTTTAAGTGCTCTGTCCAAGGTCACACAGAAGCAGAGCTAGGGCTGAAAGGAGACCAGCCTCATTCTTCTTTCCTATATACCGTATCTGCAGACTATTCCAGCTTGCCTATCTGCTAACCAGGGTACTTGTGTGCCTCTGGGAAGTCATAGAAACTCTGAATTTCAGTTTTCTAACCTGTGTGACATATAACACCTTCCTCAATAGTTCAAGAGATAATGTGCATTAGTCCCCTAGATCTCTGCCTGACATTCTAGATACAGTATGACGGCACCTCTTCTCCTCCATCTCTCACTCCGAATTTTCTATTGTAGTAAGTAATCACCAAGAATTTGGTGACTTAAAATGACTCAAATTTACTCTGACATGAGTCATGCTGGTCTATACTTAAGACATCTGCAAGGCCTCCTTCCCTTCTGGAGGCTCTAGGGGAGAATCATTCCCTTGCTTTTCCAGTTTCTAAAGGCCCCCCACAGCCTTAGGTTCATGGCTCCATCTTCAAAGCTTGCGTATCTTGGATTCTACATCCATAGCAATTTTTTCTTTGACTCTCTTCTGCCTTTCTTCAGTTGTTAAGGGCTCATGCAGTCACAATGACTGGGACGAGCCTTATTTCAAGGTCAGCTCATTAGCGACCTTAATCACCCATTACTAAGTTACCCACATGCATGGGGACTGGGCCTGGACTGGCTAGGGCCACTACTCTTCCTATCGTCCTCTGCCTGTCCTTGAGTGCTTCCTCCACAACGTAAGGGCTAAGGGAAAAGACTCTAGCTAGGATTACTTATAATTTGCCTAACACCAGATCAATGTTGGCAAGAATAAATCCGATGGAAAGTAAGTTAGGGTAGCCAAGCCTACCGACAGGCCTGTGAGTAATCCCAGCTACTTGAGAGGTTGAGGCAGGAGGATCATGAGTTCAAGACCTTGTCTCAGACTGAAAAGTGAAAAGAGGTGGGGATATAACTTGGTGATAGCATGTTTGCCCATCATGAGAACCTGGGTTCAATCCCCAGAAAAGGAGTGACGTAATGAAAAAGCTTCTATGCACAGAATTAAGTCCTACTGATTTCTTAGGCAGAGGCTTTGTTTGTAGGGACAAAGTGACAGGATCAGATAAGACCGTAAGGGTGTGACACTGGTCTGAAGGGAACTTGTGTCCAAGTGAGCAGAGGAAGAGCCAACAGATCTTTCCCTTTCTCTCTCTCTCTCTCTCTCTCTCTCTCTCTCTCTCTCTCACACACACACACACACACACACACACACACACACACACACAAACACACACACCAGGCCATGTTATGCCACAGCCTGGCATAGTCTGTGAAATCAAGACTATCCTGGTCTACATAGTAAGTTCCAGGCCAGCTGGGGCTAAAGGGAGACCCTGTTTCAAAAACCCAGAAACCACTGGCTGACACTGTTATTTTGGATCTTTGTCCTCATAATTGTAAGAGAATAAATTTTGTTTTCGTTTAAGTTCCTGGTGTTCAGTGTTTTGTTAGGGCAGTCCTAGCAGACCTGTGCAGCAACCAAACTTCAAACTTGGATGAGAAAGTTTTTGATGAAAAAATCTTAGTGCTTGCTAATAAATCTAAATGAAGGGCCACAAAGGCAGAGAGATTCTACACTGGGGTAAAGGAAGTCCAACCCCCAAAGGTGATGTGTTTCCAGAGTTCTTCACGAGCTCTCAGGGAATGAAATGCTGGAAAACAAGCTTCAGGCCCAAACCACACCTGATGGGGCTGAATGGGGCAAAGACAGCTCGGTGCTGGATGTTTTATTCATTTCCGTGGCTTTGCCATTCCAGCCAGCTGGTCGGCCTTTCTCAAATGACAGTCTCTCCTACAGTGCTTCATGTTTCCACACCTCTCTGTAGGTATTTATAGAAAACTCTGGGCAGGCTGTCTCGGGCTTGCGATCAGTGCAACCTTCCTGCTCCCATCACTGGCTTTTCACTGGCCAAGAGTAGCACAAGTGTAAATTCTGGCTACGGGTTCTGTTTGCAGCTCTGCAAATGTTGTCATTTAAAAGTCTTTCACCTGCAAATAGTGACAGAGTGGGGGCGCAGAAGAGAGTGACATCTGCTCAGCACTCAGCATGTGTGAGATTTGGCCAGAGGTTTCACAGTCCTGAGTGCATCCAATTCTCAGACATTCTTGTTTTCAGGTAAGAACAGGGAGTACAGAGGGGCTGGAATGATCGACCAGGCCACACTCATACATGGAGTTGTAAACATTGAAATCTAGGCCTGTCAGATACTAACCCTTCTTCTTCTATCAACTGTTTTCCCAAAGTGCCAAAAATATTAATTTCTTTGATGTTTAGTTCCCATACCTGCCCTGCCCTGTGCGAGGTAACTGTTATTCTTAACCAGTTAGCATAGAGATAGAAGTTATAAGTTTGAAATCCCAGCTAGTCATTTCAAAACCTTAAAATTTATTCATGGATAAGGAGTGTTTGGGAGGAAAGTTTAGGAGGGCCCATATTCCCTCCTTCAGGTCCTCTGTGTTTCCTTCACTGTAAGTCTCACTTTTTAACATGCAGACAGCAGTGAGGCATCTCCACACATGCTCATCTGAGCTGGAGTCAAGTGCATAAAAACTGACCTGGCGTCTCATCAAATGAGTCTCAGGTCACATCAGTCTGTCAGTGGGCATTGCAGGTGCATAAAAACTGACCTGGTGTCTCATCAAATGAGCCTCAGGTCATATCAGTCTGTCAGTGGGCATTTCCTAACTCATTGAAAATGAATCAAAACAGCTAAATTAATGAGGGTCTTGGGAGGGAGAGCTCTTGACAATGTCCACTGACATGAAGTTGAAATAATCTGTGGAGAGAGTTGGGGCCTAAGAAACAAAAATTTCATATTATTCATTTTGTGTTTTCTATTGTTCTTAAGTTTATAAATGAAGGTTAGCAAGATGGCTCAGTGGATGAAGGTGCCTGCCACCAAGCCCGCCAAGCCATATTTGATCCAGGACCCACCTGGGAGAAGGAGAGAACCGAGTCCTTCACGTTGTCCCCTTACCTTCATGCGACCACATGGCATGGGCATACACGTGGACAAACATGCACACATACATACTAAACAAATGTATCGGAAAAATAAAGCTGTGTGCCGAAAGTGGCACAATGTATGGAAGCTTTCCATGGCTATAGTGGGCTGAGCGTGATGGACTTCATCTACATGTAGGCTATGATCTATATGCCTTCAAAGGTAGAGCAGCCTCACCGGTATCCTACCCAATGTTCAGACAGGTATGTATGGTCACCAATGAGAGAAAAGAGAAAAACTATGCTTACTAGAAATTAGCTAGGCTTTAGAGTTACAGACGGAAAGCTTTCAAACATCACTACAATGCTAACAAGAAACAGGGTGGTGGGGACTGTCACTGCTGCTATTGCAGCCTATGTACTGCATTATTATCACTCACCCTAGCAGAGTTCACCTGTTAGTACCATGCTCTAGAAGACCAAGACTGCAAAGATGTCGTATGTGACCCATGGATCCATGGCAGACAACTTTGACTGACCAAGATACACATCAGTGAGGTTGACTATGATCTCAGAATTCTTCTCAAAGCAACATCTAAGAGAGCCATCAAAGGACAGAATGGGTGAGAAGTGAATTCTATTTGCCTTCTTTGCTCTAGACAAGAGCTTCTATTTTATTCCAGAATCTAGACTCTGTAGGTTCTGCTGATCTATGATTTTAATGTTCTAATCCTTTCTATGTATTAGAGAACAGGGCTTATATCCTGAGGAATACCATGTCAGATTTTAAGATTTGACTGAAAGGCACATCAACCTGAATACATATACAGACTATAAGTAAAGCTTAAGAAAAAATGAAAAACAAATGATCATACATGCTTAGAAATCGCCAG
Organism: Nannospalax galili; assembly: GCF_000622305.1. Lineage (NCBI taxonomy): Eukaryota > Metazoa > Chordata > Mammalia > Rodentia > Spalacidae > Nannospalax > Nannospalax galili. The sequence continues at coordinate 9,734,922 of NW_008342393.1, read as the reverse complement.
AAACAGTACAAGTGAATACTGACAGCAAGTATATTAAGATCTGCATTATTCATGCACGTATTAGACACACATATATCATATTTACTTTAATGCTTCCCACTCTGTGTAAGGCATCTGTGGGCACCTCTACCAGGGCTCCCCATGACCCTTGCCTTCTGGAATCCATGCTCTTACTCAGTGCCTCCTACGCTGTGTCAGGTCGGTCCGTGTGACCAAGAGCATATGACTGATGTGCAGGGCATTCACTTCTGGGATTGGTTATAAAAGGCACCACACCTCTGTCTGTGTATCTCCCATCCCTTCCTCTGGGGAAAGGCATCTGTTATGTTGAGACTCTCCCTCTGGTCCTGTATCTTAGATATGGTGAGGAATTGAAGCCTCCTGCTAATGGCCTCGTGAGTGAGCCTAGGAGAAGTATTCTAGCTCGTCCACTAAGCTATGTTTCCCTGCCCGATTAACAAAGAATTTGATGACCTCTATGAGACCAGGACACACACAAGCACACACACACACACACACACACACACACACACACACAACACACACACACATACAGAGAGAGAGAGAGAGAGAGAGAGAGAGAGAGAGAAGAACACAATCGAGATAGAATTTGATGACCTCTATGAGACCAGGACACACACAAGCACACACACACACACACACACACACACACACACACACAACACACACACACATACAGAGAGAGAGAGAGAGAGAGAGAGAGAGAGAGAGAGCAGAATAATCCAGTGATGCCACTCCTGTATGGTTGGTGCTTTGAAACTGGTTAAGAAAACAAATAAGCATTGTTTTAACCTGCAAACATTTGGAGAAAATGTGTAATTCAGAAATGGAGAGTTAATGGTCATTGATCATAGATTCCCCCATTGAATCTTCAATATAAAGATAAAAAGTATAACAAAGGCAATTAGCATCTATGTCTGATTTACAAGAAATTCATCTTTACAAACATTACTCATAATAATTTTATTATATACATAACATATATCAAAAGTACGTGAACTTTTATAGTGGAATCATACCAGAGATACTATAAATCTTTAAAAGCGCACAGTTTCAAGAGGAAGAAGTTGGGTGGAAGGACAGGAGAGATGGCCCAGTGGACAAAAAGCACTTACTGGCAACCCTGGGACCCATGTAAAAAAGTCAGATATGGGGCTGGAGAGGTAGCTCAATGGTTAAGAGCACTGGCTGCTTTGGCAGAGGACCTGGGTTCGATTGCCAGCTCTCTCATGTAGCTAACAACCATCCAGAACTCCAGTTCCAGTGGATCTGATGCCCTCTTTTGGCTTCTGTGGGCACTGCATGACATGGGTACATTTATATACGTGCAGGCAAAACCCTCATACACATTTTTTTAAGAAGCTAGATGTGGTGGCTCACATCTGTAATTTCAGCACTCCACTGATGAGATGGGAGACAGAGGCAAGAGAGTCCACAGGACACTAGCATGCTCAGTGCAGTTGCAGAAACAAGAGATCCTGTCTCAAAAACAAGGCAGAAGGAGAGAACTGTTTCCTGGAAGTTTTCTCTAACCTCCACACACACGTGCCTCTGCCCCCACACAATACAAAATAAAATAAACAAAAACCAAACGAAAAAGAAGTTGGGTGGAAAAGGGTCAGCTAGCCAGGTGATTTCATTACAGCATGTTCAGGATGATGACCACTTTGTCATTAAGTTGAAGGGTGCCTCAGCTTTCTAATGAGAAAATAAGAAAATCCTCCCCAGAATACAGTGTTATATTTTATGCAAATATATGTGTGTAGATTTCCATATTTATTTACGGCAAGTGAGCATGCCTACATGCATCTATGCATACACACAGAGGCACATGTCTGCTAGTTCTATGGAACATGGGCTCCGGTGATGCACGCCCCGATTCTGCTTGTCCATGCTGGGTAAGAAGCTCTCTTCTTTCATATCAGAACTTAAGTAGATGGCAATGTATTAACGAGATCCAATGGACATGTGGATGGACAGAAATAATGCACAAGGATTATATGTGCCTGGGCATTCTTGAGACAGCACTGACAGTTGTTCCCTTGCCCGAGGCTTGGCTTCCATCAGATGTAACAGTTCCATTTTGGGGATGACAGTGACAGGTGCCAATTTGTGTCAAGAGATCATATATATACAGACCATCGTTTCCCCCAGTGTTCTGGGAGGATAATTTCAGTCATTCTTTTTAAGTGAAGCTATTTCTTGCCTCCATAGTATCATCTGCCTATATATGAGCCACTCCTCCCTCAAAAAGTTAAAATAGCTGTTCATGCTCAAAATTTTGGCCCGAGTAGTAGAAGGATAAATTTAATCAATAACTAAATAGTTCTAAGCAAGATATCAGTAGGTGTTTGCTTATAAATGCTATACTTATCTGGCCACGGCCCAAACTGAATGCAGCTAAGACCCATGCAGAAACCCATCAAAATGTTAGCATGAGGAGGAGGGTGATGAAGAACCCAAGCTCTGCTGAAAGCTCACTCTGGACCAGAACTCTCTAAATGTGAAAGCTGAAGCTCTTAGGCGTTAAACATTTGAATCCAGATTTCTCCAAGTCCAAAGTCCACACACTTCTTTTCTTAAGTTAGATGACCCTCCTGTACTCAAATCCACCTGCACCAGAATGATGTATCTGGCTCCGTAAGAACCATTGCTGACCACTTTTAAGCACTATTTATGAGCAATTCAAATCAGTCAGACTATCTGTCCATACTTTCCTCTTCAAATAAAAAAACGACTAGAGAGAAAGGGTGGCTTATGTAGAGAAATGAAAGAAGAATGAGATGAAGCGGAACGGGGCATCCTGTCAGTGAGAGATGGCAGTTGTGTATGTGCTCTAGCAAACAGCCTGACAACCCCAGGAACTTCTGCAGCACGTACAGTGGCTAGTGCTTACAGTGATTCTGCTCAGTGCACCACCCACAAGAAGACAGCATGCAGCACACACAAAGCATAACACATCGAGAATGGGCAGGGCAAAATGCATCTTGTTATGTCAATGGGGTTGAGCTCTAAGAAAGAAAAGCCCAGTTCATGGCAAACGCCCCACTCTCCATGAGGCAGGGCAAAGGAGGGACTGGTATGGGTTAGATTTCCTTACTTTTGCTCTTTGGCCTTCTAATCTACAGACTCACTACTTGTTCTTAGAACTAAACTTCTAATTCTGCTATATTAAAGTGGATAAAGGCATCCTACCTAAATCTCAACTGGTTTAAAATGTCCTTCTCGACACCTGTCACCAGATGACCTTAAAATAAGGAGGGGGAGGTGATGCAGCCTGCGTGTGTGTGGGGAGGTGGCTTTGGAGCCTGACAACCCTGGGTCTGAATCTAGATTCTGCAATTTTACGAAGGGTGACCATGATGAGGTTAGTCTCTTAGCTGCAATGGTGAGACCATGATCCCTACATTGCCCTTTTGGAAACAGATCTATCTTCTTTCTTTTCTTCTTAAACTAAGGTCAATGAAAAGAACTGGTGAGTTTCTGAAAACATCTTTTGGGGTATGTTTTCTGAGTGGAGCAAAGGAGGCTGGGCAAACGTTCCCTGTCTTCCTATTCTTCCCACAGGAGCTGGGAGAGCTGTGAGTTAGCTCTCAGGGTGGCCAGAGCTTGCTGGCTTTCTCTTTGGTTTCCTCTCCTTGTCTGATCCCCTCCTTTCCATAATAGTCCATAGTCTTTCCAAAAAGTCCAGCCTAAGGCCATTTCACTCTCTAAGGACAATGGCTTACTCAGCTGGGTACCTGGCAGAGAGACACACTGCCTCTCTTGTCCCTTCTTTCCTCTGTTGTGGGCAACTCCTCCTCAGTATCCTTTTCTCATAAAGCACTAGCCACTCTCTGACATTCAGCTGTGGGTTTGGATGTACTGACAGGCAGCTAAACTTAGTGAAAGAACTCTCTACAGATTGCAGACTCATTTATTGACATTTCCAAAGGCCTCTGAATACAGGATCCCACTTAATAGTGAACGGCAGTTTTCCTTCTTTGGATTATATATACCTTTGGTGACCTTTTAGAAGGCAGGCATGACTGAGGGTGAAACGTAGCTTACCACCAACACAACACCATCAATAAGAGCCCTGTGCTATTTACGCTCCATATTGTTAGGAGGATTACCTGATAGAATGCTGAGACAAATAGGCCTAGCATGTTCTTGATCAGTAACTGTCAGCTGACGGCCGGATGTAAATTAGAATACGGCTTTTCATTTTTTCTAGCCATTCATACAGTGTAGCAAAGAAAATCTCCCAGAAAACAAGGGCTCTCAGTCAGGACTGAGGAGTCCCCTTGGCACTCACTCTTATATATATATCTCAGAGAGTCCAATATATCAGAGTAAGCTTCCTTCCAGAAGGGACTCATTCTGGAAGTCAGCACTGGGCTGATAATGTGACCTGCCCATGGAATTCCAGAAGTTCTTTCTGCTCTCTGTGTTACAAACTATATCTTTGCTTTACCAATTACCAGAGATTACACAAAAAACAGATCATGAAAAATTTGCCACGTTTATCTTCAGTTCTTCCTTAAATCTTTATAAATATGAAGCTTTTGAATGAATATCTTTACAATGGTGATGATTTCACAGGCTCTGTGCTTCTTACATGATGGTCTTTCTATACTGAAAAATAATGGTGAGGAGTTGCTATTCACCTACTGTGTTCAAAGTGTATGGTGGGTGCTTAACATCCAGCAATGCTCTAATTCATCAGTGCTCCCCTTACTTCATGAGGAGAAAGCTAAAGTTGGGAGATAAGAACCTGCATCGAGGCAGGGGGCTGAGAAACACAAAATCTGCGTATTGCTTGGCATGTGTGTGCACATCTGAAAGGACAGCAAGGGCACCCCCCTTTTCCTCCCATAATGCACAGCAAGCATTATTTGCTGAAAGAATGTACAAGGAAGTTTCTGGGGATCTCAGTCAGGACTGAGGGGTTTCCTTGGCACTCACTCTCATAACACCAGTTCTGACATGAAAGGAGCTGTTCAGAAGATGTCAAGGACACAGCAGACTGCTTTGTCCAGGGCTGAATGCTCTAGTCTGGCAGTAGAGGGTCTACTCCTGTTCAAGCATTCAAGGTCTCTATGAGTTGCAGTCTACATAGTAGAAAAGGTCTTAGAGAAAACGCCTTCCACTCCAGCTCTGACTTGGTAAGCGGTAGCTGTGCATTTTCTGGCAATGCCTTGAGGCTCCTACTCTCTTCATCTACAAATTAAGGAAAATAATGAGGTGGTACACACACCCTAAAGGTTGTTGTGACACACTGGGATCAGGTCTTTTCATCTACTGTCCTATTTATTCTTAGGTTTTTTACTGTCTGTCATTTCTTATGCTTACATGAATTTCATCACATCAGGTAGGCAGTCTACACATTTCACCACTAATGGAACATTGCCAGGCAAGCAGAAAACAGCCACAAGTTTTTTGCAAAATGAATGATCTGTGTAGATTGTAAAGTATTTAAAGGTGATGGTTACAACTGGTATTCTTTTAGGGCATGAAAAATGGAGTTTTCATTAGCCATTGACTTTTCATCAATGTTAATAATATTGTGTAGCAAGTGAATTTAAGCAGTCAACATGCAAATTCGAATCACGATCCTATTCCAGTTTTTGGATGTTTCCCTTGAAACTGTCACCAGGGTTTTCCCCTCTAGTGATCTGATATTAGCATTTAAATCACGAGATGAAAATGGTGAGACTTCATTTCTTGTTTCTAATTTTTCTAACCTCCAAGAGGGCTTCTTGGTTTTGCTGATTATTCTGCAACTTCCAGGTTCTCTCCAGATGTGAGGAAAATTGCTTACTTGGTTGAGATGCTTGTACTTACTTGATGAAGTACTTGATTCCATCTGCTGTGTAAGCTTCCTCCCACCCATAAGGTAAGCCTAGAGTGAAAGGAAACCAAAAATACATTTAATAAGACGATGAAGAAAACTTTTATTTCCTGGACATAAACCTCCCCAATCTCAACAATTATTGGAGTACATTTGTTGCACAAAATAATTTTCTGGAAAGGAGGAATTAAGACAATTCAGATGAGGGCTGATACTCAGCATCTTTACAACACAATATATAAGTCTCAAACAGTTAACAATCTGCTTTAGTTGCAATAACTGGATTATGACTTGTCATTTACATGTGGTTGGTGAATGCTTTTGTCAGCAGGATTCAAGCAGAAATTTGTGTTTGCAGTGGATGGTTTTTGCCTGAGGCAGAAGGATGGACAAGATGGCCTCTGCTTGTCTAGTCTGGCTCAAAGTTTCCTTAATTGGCTTCCTTTACATTCTTTTGCTCAGCTCCACAGGGAATCAGGCATGAGTGCCAGATCAGCAAGGGTCTGAAAGGCACTTTTGGACAAGACAAGATTCTTTATTAAGTTTGAAAGTTTAGCAGAGTGATTTACAATGGATCCTGGCATTTTACTGTGTTAATTAAGAATTTTGTGCACTAAACATAAAGGGTCAAACAATTTGCTAAATTTAGCTTCCATTTCTGTAACAGGATGGAGAACAGTTAGCTAAAAAGCAATGTGGGATGAAGTAAGCAAGCAATGTAGGGCCATGTTCTGTGTGTACAGTTTTGTTCACATCCCTACAGGACAGGCAATGTTTTGGCAGCCAAATATTGTCATTCTCTCTCTCCCCTCTTAAATAATTAATTGACTTATTTATTTACTCGCATTTGAACCTCAGGCCGATGTATATAGGTATAAGTGCTCTACCACTCAGCCACAACCTCTTTTATTTATAGAGACAAGGTCTCACTGGGTCATCTGGGGCATTTGAACTCACTCCTTAGCCCAGGCTAATGTGTTTGCCTCAGCCTCCTGACTAGTTGGAATCACAGGTCTGTGCCAGGTCTGGTTGCATTATTTTACCTCTGTAGAGCTGTGATGGTTTCCACCCATCCACTCTAGCACCAAGAACATCTAAGGATTTCAACTGACTTTTCCAATTTGCTCTTTGACACTGGGTTATCATAGCTCTTTTGATAGATATATGCCAGAAAGGATTTCACTGCTCAAGTAGCCTGATGTTTTGGAAAGAAAGTGAGCTTTAACAACACATGCTTGATTTTCATCATTCCAAGTATCAATGAAGGTTAGAGAAACAATGTAAGGAAAGTTTAACTATAGGAATAAAATAAAAATTCACTACACTGCTATTCAGTTCTTAGAGAATATTTTATTTACTTATTTATTTATTTATTTGTGTACAAATGTTTTGTCTGCATGTTTGTATGTGTACTTGTGGCATGCAATGCCCACAGAGGCCAGAAGATGTCATTGGATCCTCTGAAACTAGAGTTACACACAGTTGTTAGCCACCTGTGGGTCTGGGAATCAAACTCAAGTTCTCTGTAAGAGCAGCCAGTGCTCTTTACCACTGAGCCATCTCTCCAGCCCCTAGAGGATACTTTTTGGGAAGCAGCTATAAAGAGATTCATTTTGTGGTTAAGAAAAATGGACAAAAAAGCTTTAAATTTATTCCGGTTCAAGACTAAGGAACAAAATTTTATAACTATTTCTTTCATATATTAAAATAAGGCTCTCTTGGGGTTCCTATTTTCTTTGCATAAATGTATGCTCCTATTCTTAACAGAAATTTTACCCTTCTGCAAGCTCAGCATAAACAAATCAGAAGTGCCACTCTGTACATGTTCACAGTGTTCAGTGCTCAGCCATGACAGACTGCTCCTGCCCCACAAGGCTGACTAGAAATATTTTCTGTCTTCACACTTTCTGAATATTTTTTTAAAATTATTTATTATGATTTTTTTTTTAAATGTGTTTGCATGTATTGCCTACATGTAGGTAAGTGCACCTGTGTCGTGCATGCCCGAGGAGGACAGACAAGGCTGTCGGATCCCCTGGAACTGAAGTTATGGACAGGTATTAGCTGCTATGTGGGTGCTGGGATTTGAACCCAAGTCTTCTGAGCCATCTCTCCAGCCCAATTCAGGTATTTTTTAATGAAAGAATAAAAATGCACATTTTAATGTTAGTGTCTCATATTTTTATTAAAGAATTTTAAGCTTAATTATTATTATGTAACTGTATGCGTAAGTGCACTCACAACCCATGTGGACATCAAAGGACAACTCTGTAGAGTCAATTCTCTCCTAATTTTAAGTGGGTTTTGGGGATCAAACTTAGTCATCAAGCTTGCATGGCACTTTTAGCCACTGAGCAACCTGGTCAGCCAAAACACACTGCCTTTTTGTTTTGATTTTTGACAGGGTCTCCCTAGTCTCAGTCTGCCTGGAAGTCACTGTGTGGTTGTAGACCAGGCTGGCCTCAATCTCACAGAGAGCCACTTGCCTCTGCTTCCCAAGGGCTGGGATTAAAGGTGCAGGCCACCACTCCCAGTCAACACAGTGCCTTTTAATTCATGAGATCACTTTAAAAGTGAGTTGGCTGAACACTCATCTGCTTGGCCCTAAACAAGATACTACCATCCCCACTAAGGCTCAGGGAACATTGCAGAAGAGGGGGCAGAAAGAATCAGGTCCTAGAGGATGAGAAGAACAGCTGCAAAAAGTAATTTTCTGGGCAAGATACACTCACTGCAATAAAAAACTCACAGCAGTGGCAGATAACCTGCATTAGGTCTGCATAAGAATAGGCCCATCAAGCCGGGCATGGTCAAGCCTGGTATGTTGGTGCACGCCTTTAATCCCTGTGAGTTCAAGGGCAGCCTGGTCTACCTAGTGAGTTCCAGGACAGCTGGGGCTACAGGGAGACCCTGTAAAAAAAAAAAAAAAAAAAAAAAAAAAAAAAAAAAAAAAAAAAAGAATAGGCCCATCAATAGGGAAGAATGGACAGAGGGACTCAGGGCCCCTAACTTTTCCTGTGAACTATTTGCTACAGATAGATTCAGGAAGAGGGGGGAATCACTGCCTTCAGTTGACTACCCACGGATAACCTCTTAAGGCTCCAATGGACAGTTCTAATCCAATGGTCCATAGATGGTACTGGTTAAACTAAATGGGTCACAAAGTCAAACCAAAAGTCATGATTATAGGAAAGAAGGAAAGGGACTAGTAGGGATGGGGGAGGTGGCAGAGAGAGAGAGAGAGAGAGAGAGAGAGAGAGAGAGAGGAGACAGTAATCAGAATCCATTCTATACATGTGTGAAATTATCAAATAACAAAACTAATCAATTAAAAAAAGAGAAATCAAAATATTGAGCTGGACAATGAGATACTGCATCTTGTGTCAATGAAAAGGATTCTGGCCTTGAATATTTCCTTACTGTGAAAACAAATTCTAGCCTCAGAACAGTGGACCTAGACAGGTATTAATGCATAAGCACTTAAGTCAGAATGGTCATTTAATGACTGTGGTCATAAAAATATTTCCACATACTAAACAGTGTATGTGTAGCTTACTTTAGGACACATTCTCGGCTTTGTAGAAGACTGAACACTTTCTTACCTTCCATGCACTGAACACAGTCTGTAAGTAGAACTAAACTGATAGTAATTAACCTCCCTGTGAAAGTCCAGTAATAGAAAACACAATCACTGTCCAATTTAAAAAGACACAAATAGCCCACTTTATGAAAAAGAACTCTTCTGATTTCAAACACAGTGTATATGATTACAACATACTCAGTTTCCCAACAGTAAAGATTCCATTTCTTCACAATAAGTGATTGGGAAGTAATTATATCAGTCTATAAATACTTTGCAATCATCATTATTGTTCCAAATAAGGAAATGTTTCTACAGTCACAAAATTTTATATAATTAGGAATATACAATACTTCTATTTTTCCCTTTTCATATTTAAAAAAACACATTATGACAACTCCAACCACCTGCAATTGTTTCTGATTGGAAATGTTGGTCTGTGCACATTCTTTCCACCAAAGATCTTTTGTTTCTAATAAAAACTTCACGGTGATGACTCTAAAATCTGCACGAGTATCTTGCCAAAGTAATTCTTGAACATACTGAACTTAAAATCCTGGTTACCACCTAAAACTCAACACATCCCAAATCAAACTCATCATATTTCCTACAAAATGATTCCCTTTCTGTTTCCCCAGGCTATTCACATGTCACATATTCTCTTTGTTATTTTTGGCCATGTTGTCATTCATCAAACACTTTTTATTTAGGTGGTCAGTTTTTTGTTGGTTCTCAATATTCAATGGTGAACAAATACACATGGCCCTTGATCTCACAGAGCTTTAAAGATAAGGATAGGGATGTAGTTCAGTTGGTAGAGTCCTTGCCTAGCATGCACACAACCCTGGGTTTGGCACCCAACAGCACATAAACGGGGACCAAGTATGGCACACACCTGTAATCCCAGCACTGAATAGGTAGGGATACAAGGAACACAAGTTCAAGGTCAGTCTTGGCTAAATAGGGAGTTTGAGGCCAGCTTGTCTGAAAAAGCAGAACTAAAAACTTCCCTAAAGAGACAAACAACCCCAAACACACAAAACAAAAAAACCCACACCCCACAAAAAACCCAAACAACTCACAAAAATCACAAACAAGGACATCAACACAAGTTAAGTTCAAGTGCTAGGAAGAAAAAGTACAGAATACTGTGAAAGAGTAACTCAGCACAGACAGACTGAGCTCCAGAACAAAGCACTCCAAGTCAGCAAGAAAAAGAGCAGCAACAGTCTCTGCAGAGGCTGGATGAGTGCAGGCACAGATGTGGGAAGAGTACTCTAGGAAGCTTGAACAGCACCTGTAGGGGCCTTGCATGGATGCAGGCTTGGCATATTAAAAGAACTCAGAAAACTGCATCATCCACACAAGCACAAAAAGATTCTGCTGGAGAAATGGGCAGACATATCTACATGGGGTTTGTGGGGCTTTGTGGGCCACAGCAGGACTGTCTGGGTGTGTCCTCTCTCCTCTCTTCTCTCTCTCTCTCCTCTCTTCTCTCTCTCTCTCTCTCTCTCTCTCTCTCTCTCTCTCTCTCTCTCTCCTTCCCTCCTCTTCTTCCCCCCTTTCTTTCTTTATGAAACGTGTCATGTAGCCCTGGCTCTGTAGTGAGGATGACCTTGGACTTCAAATTGATCTGTTCCCATTTAGGAGGAAGAGGATGAAAGAAAACACTGGCCCCACTACACATGGGGGAAAGCCACATAACCCTACAAAATGTGTGTAGGTTCACATAGCCTAAGTTCTTCACCTGATTGGATTTAAAACAAGCAAAAAAAAAAAAAAACAACAAAAACAAATGAACAAGTCCCTCCAGGCAGAGATGGTGCACACAAATCTTGGCAGAGCACAGGAGATGAAGTGCTGCCAGAAACATGGCCAAGGAAACAACGGACACTGTATAACACATTTTCAGGCTTGATTGTGAGACAGCATCATAGCTTAGCCCACAGAGAAAAGCTGCCCTCCTGAAACAGCTCTTGGCTCCTGAGGAAGGTGGGGCAGGTACCTTGGAGAGTCTCTAAGTGTGCAGAGCCTGTGAAAGGCTGAGGATGGAGCAGGAGCTCCCGGAGGGGCTGCCATGCTCTGGGTCTTGCATGAGTGCAAGATGGTCGGCAGCTACTAGTAGAGCCAGTCCTAGAACATGGGGATGATCTAGATCCTTCTCTGATACACAGCTGTAGCCTGCCACTGCTGGAGGAGAGGCAAGAGGCATTCCCATAGCCTGGAGAGGGCTCTACTCTGATTGGGGTCACGTGTTCCCAAAGGAGGGGCAAGGAATTCTTCTATCCCTAGTGTCTGACTTGACTCCAGAAAAATAAAAATGATTTTTTTTTTCCTTTGTGGGGTAGAGGTGGGGAGTAGAAAACAACCTATACTGATATTAGGTTAAATGGTTACTGGCCAAGATGTGTTGAATACAGGAATCTGGATCAAATCTAGAGTTCCATACTATTATAAACCAGAGTTTGGACTCCATGAGGTAGGACAGGAAGCTCACAAGAGCACTGAGTCAGAGGTGGAATTGCCTGTCACTGGTAATGGACATGGAAACACAGGAAGTCCCACTCCTGTGCCTCAGGTGCATAGGGACTGCCTAAAACAAATGGAGCAGGAGAGCTTGGAGCCTTGCCCCAGCCTCTACAGCACCACTGATGTGTGCAGAGGAAAAGCAACAGATGTCTACTGCTGGGGACATCAGGAAAGCAAACCCAACATGTCTCTTGTAGTGTAGGTGTCAGCTGGGAATACAGTAGAAATACTGAGGAAAATCTTCAATACTCCAGCCCTCATGTAAACCAAGAAGGTGGCTGACCCCTGCTTGTTAGTATTTGTGGTCTGGTGAACTCAAGGTAACTGGGTACAACAAAATGCTAATCCATCCCAAGCACAAATGAGATTAAAACCCCCCTATCCCATGCTAATGTCTTCATGGAGAAGACAAGCTCATTTCTAGGTTTAAATACTATTACTTCCAGTCTCTATCATTTCCTATCTTTAGTGTACTCAGTTATAATTAGTATATACATAGAAAAGACAAAGTGTGTGTGTGTGTGTGTGTGTGTGTGTGTGTGTGTGTGTGTGTATCCATTCTGGGAAGATAAAAATCATCCAGAGAACCAGATCTAGAGATGGACAAAATGATGGACTCTAAAGTAACTGTTATTATGTGTTAAAACATCTTGTAGAGGTGACTATTGTGATCCGTACTGTAGGAAGAAGTACGGCCTGAACAACCAGCGCATGCACTGCTGCAAACGTGCCAAAAACATCCTGTTGAGTCGAACCTGTATTCTGCCAAGGGACATAGAGACAGCTGACGCAAGATAGCTCGACATAGAGAGCCAATGAAGATCAGACACAACCCGAGAAGGACTACTGGGGCCAATGGGACACTGGGAGAGGGGTATATAAGGCAGTCCCATATCCACAATAAATGAGTCTGCAGCCGCTCGCACTGCCTGCTTCTCACCTGACTCCCGGTGTCTGTGTTGTGACTCTGTGGTGTCTGTGTTGTGACTCCGCCGACTCTACCCCGACTCGGAGGGTCCCAGGGCACTCTCAACACCATTCCTGTAATCTCAGCACCCAGGAGGCTGAGGCAGGAGAACAGTGAGTTTAAGTCCAGCCTGGCCTAAACATTGAGACCCTGCCTCAAAAACAACTAAGCAAACAATGCCCTCCAAGCAAAAACAAGAACAAAACCCAAAAATCTAGTGGTTTGTGTTTTAACTACAGCAATGCTCCCATTTGCTTGTATATATCATACAGAGAGCAAGTATCATTTATTGAGACCCAGAATCCTGCTCAATGTTGTGATGGAAGGAAAGAGAGTCAAGTGAGCTTAGGGAATCTGAAGGAAAGACTAGAATAATGGCCCACAGCCTTCAGACTGAGAAGATAAGTGGAAATGACAGTGGAAGCTGAGGAAGGAGGAACCAGGGAGGCAGAGTGGCAGGAGGTCTTGGCAAGGGTGATCAGCATGTAGTATGCTGGAAAGGTGGAAGATCTGAGTGAGATGGGGGTGCTGGAACCTGTTTCTGCTGATGTCAGAGTCACAGTGGAAGTGAAGGAGCTCAGTAAAGTGGAGTCAAAAAGCACTGGCAAAAGAACTAAAATGTGAAGGTGGAGGATTCAGAAGGACGGCAGGAGTGGGAATGGGGAGAAATGGGAGACTTGAGAACCCCACAAACCTAGCTGTGAAAGATCATACCACCAAGGAAGTCTCAGGCAGGCTCAAGCATAGCTGGATTCCTCCGAAAAACGCTAGTTAGTCATTACCACAATACCTCAAGTACATTACATTTCACTTCTAGCACAGGACTTCACGAGAAGAAAGAAGAGGGAGGAGAAGGAGAGAGGGAGACAGAGAGAGGGAGATAGAGAGAGGGAGAGGAAGACCTAAGGCTTCACTAAAGTTATGACATTTATGGTGTAAGTGGAATTTCATTTGAAAATCTTGAATCAATAGATAATGCTCTTCAAAGATAAGTTGAATAGCCATGAGAGGGTAACAACCTTGTCAAGTCTAATTTATATGGAAGTAATGATCACAGGACACAGCTATCCTGATAGCTCATGGAGCTAGAGACTCTTTATTAGTTCATATATAATGACACAATTATATACAAAATGAGGTCATTATTTAATGCAATGAAAATAGAAGCTTCCTCATGGCTCACGGTTCTGCTGGCATCATCTATATGCGTAACACAGGAAAACTTAAAAAGTATCTACAGGGGAAAGTCCCATTAAGGGGAAGTCATATTTTCCCATAATTCTTTCATGAGTGTAGAAATCACACAGTCCATGTTTCGTTGCTGTACGCTGGTGGATGTGCACTCCATATCTGAGCATGTGCAGCCTGCCTGGGAGCTCATGCTAAGAGCAACACCATGCTGCTTCCATTGCCTCCGTACCTGTCTGCATTGCCAGCAGCTGATATCAAAATGACCAAATAATACTGCTGCCTGACTTAGTTGAGCAAAAAAGAGAAAACAGAATTCCCAGTATCTCAATGTGCTGTATTGTCCAAAGCAGTGTTCTTTTAAGAGGAACTGAAATAGTTTCTAGGCTTGAACACAAAATGTTCTCTTTTAGAGTCATTCTATGTTAGATTTAGGACTGTACAAGTTAATTTGTAGGTCTGAACTGCAGTGTAACTTTGTTAATTTTCTCATGAAAATGGAGTCTATTATACAAGCGGATGGGTGTGACCCATAAATAACCAAATAATTTGGTACTTCAATTGTAAAAATATTTCTTAAATTATTTCTAAAAATAACTAAATAAGTTTTGGAATTATATTTTAAATACTCCTGAATATTAAACTTGCACAAATGTTGTATTAGCAGACATAACTTTGCATCTATGACTTATTTACTTATACCATCATTGTCTCGGGGGAGGGAAATATAGCACATACACATGCATAACATAGAAGATTTTATATATTTCTAGTTATAAGTCATACATCTACCCACTAGGAGCTATGATACAGTAAAGATAAAACAGGAAATACTGTTAGCGGTTTTGGTTACTCCTACTGTTTACTGTCCTCCTTGTACAATCCTCACTACCTTTGGCAAACAAACACATTCTAAAGCAGTGCCCAGTTAAGGAGGGGGGAAAGAGGCCACCACCCTCTTTTCTCAGCCCTCTTCTCAACAAATGCAAACTTTGCATTTTCATAGTGCTTTGTACGCTAGACTTTGGGGTCACTTCCTTGAATGCCGACAGTCACCTTCAATATTCTCTTCACTGCTAATGTTCATTCTATGACCAGACTACAGGTGAGAATCTAGGCTTTTACTGAGAGTTGTCTCTGAGCACTTACATGGTGTTGGGGGAAATGTGTGCCTATTCTGGTTTGTTTTGCTTAAAACCAGTAACATCCGATGGACTTAACATTGTGCACCGACAAAGTTGATTTTGCTGTAGTTTTCCTTGTTATGGTGTGTGACATCGCCCTGCACAAGAGACAGATGAGTAAAAGGTCCTTTCAAACTCTTCTGTTCTGACAAGCTTTGCTTGTGACTGGTCAACTAGTCTGACTTAAATCAACGTAAAGAGCAGTAATGGTAACAGCCTGGAGAGCTGTTCCATGTCCACAGATCACTCTGCTACTTCCTTCAGGGGTCTGCTTAGATGTCACTGAATCAGTGGTACCTTCCTGATCATTCACATAAAACAGCAAGCATCCCTTCTCGGCCACCTCTGGCACACACTGGCCGCTGACCAGCTTTCTTTTCTTTTATCCTCATTTTTGTTCCCTGCTCTGCTGCCAGCACGACTGTGCACACAGAAAATTCTTAATTGCTATTTGCTGAACTGAGGAATCAGTGTTTACTATACCAAATGTCTATGGCAATACAAACACCTACTATTTAATCAGATGCAGAACTTGAAAGAAGAGCTCTTTGGAAAAAAGTGTTGAAAGGGTGTTAAATTAAGAAGAGAATTTAAAGTAGAGCTGCAGAAAGTACAGAAGTACTTAAAGGGCTGAACTTGGGTCCCTGGCAAGAGTCCTATGTGTTCTTAACTGGTGAGCCACCCCTCCAACCCCATAATTTCAGTTTTAAAAGGAAAGATATAAAACATAAAATTTATCTAAAGTTTATACTAGTCACAGAATTGTAAATATTCCCCCAATAAATCTAGTATATTTTTAAAAGGTTTCTGCTTCATTCTGTGGTTAGTGGGACAAAAGGTGATAAATTGTGGTAAGAACAGGAAGATGAGTCAGAGAAGGGGAGAAGGAGGTGAACATGGGACTGAGAGGAAGGAGAGGAGGAGGAGGACACGGGACTAAGAGGAAGGAGGGAAGGAGGAGGACATGGGACTGAGAGACTGGAAGGTAGGGAAACCTAGAGATTAAAGATGTTTATTGCTCTTAACTAAATTGGCTATGAAACCTTATAGTTGTATGTATAATTAAGGACTATATATATTAAAGGAAACAAGAGGGTAAGTAAACGGAATTATCTAAATTTAGGGTTAAGAAAATGGGTCTGGGTGGTAGGCTCAGTCTCCTGACTTCACCTCCCAAACTAGTATGACTCTCATCCAAGCTCTCTCTGGTACACTGGTCAAACTCTCCTCCACTTGTCCAGCAAGGCAAACCTCTATCCATTCTCAGCAGTGTTTCCAACTCCTTGACCTTCCCAGACCCTGTAACTGTCAGGAACCTCTTTCGCTAAGTTTTCTGCTCACACTTGTTGAATATCTACTATTCAGGCCTGGGGGACCCCGACTCAGAACAATGGCTACATGAGACAATCTGTGATGGCAGTGTATGATTGCTGGACTGAAATCGCTGCTGACTGATGACAGAAATCTGCCTCCCGTGAAGACTGATCATCCAGTGAATCCTGCTTATATTTGAAATTTTCCTATTGTTGTAAGGTCTTTTCCTCATCAGGGAACTTTCTCACAAATATTTGCACAACTGTTATTTGTGGATTTTGATAACAGGGTTGAGAGGACCAATAGACATGTGACTTTAAGAATGTTGTCACAAAGCAGATGAAATGAGCAAATTATCAACATTTCTCAGCCCAAGGGTACATAAAGCAACACTAGATACTATGAATCCCTAGCTATCAGCATGTTGCTATGAATAGGGTCTTTATCTTTTAACTGAAGAAACTATGGAAATCTGTCAACAGTCTCATATCATTTTCAGGAAAACTTTGAAAATATAGAAACAATGCTTTCTTGAGACATTTGCTTTAAAGAAGATTTGTTTGCAGGCTTATTAAATGTAATTAAAAAAACAGTAAAAATACTTTCATAGAGGAGATAGATTTTCAAAAGATAACTTTGAAAGTCAGATAAACTCAATATTGATCCAAGTTACAAACACAAAGAAGTGACTCAAATTACTCAAAAGTGTTTTAATTTTCTGCAAAGAATGAAGTCCTAATAGTATAGATTACAATCACTTAAAACTGTAAAATCCATAGTGTGGTGTTCAAGACCACTTACAACAACATCCACAGAAGTGTTCTTCAATGTTGATGGAAATTCTAGTAAAATAGCTACAAACTAAAAAGAATCCAAATGTTCATCACTGTGTCTCAGGAGACATAACTGTGACATAGAACCCAGTGCAGCATAACTCAGTGACAAGATGCTCCTGAATACGTGGGGGATCTCAAAGTGCTCACTACCAGAGGCTAGACGTGTATAGTCTTTTTATGGAAAGTTTAGAAATGGCAAAACAATGGTGATAGAAAGCAGATCAAAGGCTTCATGGAGCACAGAGCGCGAGGGGAATGACTACATT
Source organism: Nannospalax galili (assembly GCF_000622305.1). Taxonomy (NCBI): domain Eukaryota; kingdom Metazoa; phylum Chordata; class Mammalia; order Rodentia; family Spalacidae; genus Nannospalax; species Nannospalax galili. The sequence continues at coordinate 9,717,204 of NW_008342393.1, read as the reverse complement.
GCAGTACGTGAGAAAAGAGTGAGGTGTTGGAAAAGTTCTGGAACATGATTACAGCAGCAATATACAACTGTGTATTTGCCATAACTTATTGAGTTGTACATTTACATTCTGTTGTATGTAAATGGAATACCAATTTTTTAAAATGAGGAAATCTTTTAAAGCAGTAATATAAGCAATCCCATTATTTAAAAAGCCACTTTACCAAACAGCTGCAATAGTCCTTTTCATCTTCATGTTCCATCAATTCATTTATGGCCTATCCAATGAAATGTCTCCCAGAGGCTCATGCTTTGTATGCATGGTGCTCAGTCTGTAGCACTATTTTGGAAGGTTCTAGAAACTGGGCAGTGGGGCCTCATTGGAAGTAGGTTATTGGGTAATAAACCATGGGGGTGTATTACCCCTGGCTGCTTCCTGGTCCACTGTGACAAGAATGGCTGTCATTTACCCATGCTCCTGGAGCCCTGTTCTACTCAAACACACAGGGCCGAGCAACTATGGAGTGACCCTTCTGAAAAGGTGAACCAAGATAAATCTTTTCTCTTTTGAAGCCCGTTAGGTACTTTGGTCACACTGACATAAAAAGAACTGATACACTGCGGTACACTGTTGACTTCTTTCCCTGTCTGTTTTCTCACATTTTGTCCCTTTTAAATGGAATGTTCATCATCATGGAACGATCACTCGATGTAAAGTCACTCTATAACTAGTTTTTAATGAATTTTAGACAATTCATTAAATTGTCAGGTACTATGGTCTCTTTGCTTAGTTGTTAACAAGCCTCTGATGTCGGGACTTTTTCAGCTAGGAAGTCTACTCAGACATTTTTACTTGTGAGGTAAAATTTTACATACAGCACAGGACATGGTGGCACACACTGTTAATCCCAGCACAGGGGAAGCAGAGTTCTAGATTTAGGCCAGCCTGATCTACATACCAAGTTCCAAGACAGCTAGGGTTACAGGAAGAGATCCTGTCTCAAAAAGACCAAAAAAGCTTTTACACAATGACATATACACATCTTAATGCCTACACTAATGCAGCCTAAATTGTCATCAGGACAGAGGGAGAACATCATCATCACCACATAAACATCCCTTTCCCTAGAGGTAGATACTGTTCTGATTTTTGTAAGATGGAGCCTTTACTTTTAGAATGTATATTTCGTTTTTAAAAAATTGTTTCTATTTCTCTGTTTAGATAATATATCTTTCCTTGCATTTTGAGCATCTTCTTTGAACACAGTTATAATAAGCACTTTAACGTCTGTATCCGAGGGCTGGTGAGATGGCTCAGCAGTTAAAGTGCTTCCTGTACAAACATGAGGACTCAAGTTTGATCACCAGGACCTGTGGTGGAAGGAGAGAACTGACTCAGAAGAAATTGTCCTCTGACCTCCACATACATGTCATGGGACATAAGTGTGTACCTGTGTGCGTGTGAGCACACACACACACACACACACACACACACACACACACACTGAAAAATATAAATTTAAAGTCTATATTTCAATTTCTGGACCTTTTTGTGGTTGGGCTCTGTTGACTAGCTCTACTTTGGAGAATAAGATGCACACATGTACATATGTACATTCTCTTCATATAGAGCAATTCTCGATTGTATTCTGGAAGTCATGACTGCCAGAGAAACTCTGGATTATGTACATTGTTCTAAAGTACACTGATATTTTTGTTTAGCAGATTTATTTGGCCAGACTCAAACTATAAGGTCTGTTTGGCACCATCTTACATATCAATTCAGCTCTCTCTTACCTACCTTGGTTAGAATACTTGCAATGTGCCTGCACTTATATGGATTAAGGTCAGGCAGAGATTTGGGTAGTGTTTATATACAAGAATTTCTAGAATTTCTTCCTTTCTTTTCCATAGTACTGGCTGCAAATGTCATCTAGTTCTGTAAGCTAGTAAGAGTACAGTTATCAGAGTTCCACTACCCTGCAGGTCTTGCTCGGGCTTAGAGCAGGGAGAGCAAGAGGTTCAGGCAGCAAAGTGCAGATAGGTATGCTCAGGCTCATGCAAGGGCAGGGTCTACACTGAGACTGAGGACTCCCTTGGAAGGTGGAGGTGCCAGCCCAAGGGGCCTTGCTTGTCTTCCCCTCTAGTTCCAGCCTTAGTTCTGACATCAAACTAAACATCGAATAAGGAGCAAACTAATCCCAAGTTGTGTTCTTCCAAGTTCTGATTAACCCTCAGACTCTCCCTGCTTGTACTCGCTCTCCATACATTTCAGGTAGTTGTCTGTGTTTTGGCTATGGTTCATACCTGGTGTCTGCAGGATGGTTGGTCTGACAGGATCTGATGCTAGAACTTATGCTAGAACTATCGGATACAGTGAATATTTGAATGGAAAGGGATCTTAGGAAACTTCAACTCAGTTTTCTTATGTTATAAACTGGAGTCTGCTACTATAAAAGGTTAAAGAGCTTTGTCCTAGAATCAACTATAAATAATGACAGTAATAAGACTTTTAACCTAATGCTCATCCACTCTGTCACTCTGCAATAATGGCAAACAGGAAGGGCAGCTTCTGTGCTGAAATGATACAGTAAGATTTCTGTTTCAAATGTATGAAATCATAAATGAATGTTTAATTGCTAATATAATTTGATGACAGTTTGTTGTTCTTATGAATGAAATGTTTGTGTCAACCTATAATTCAAATGTGCAATCTCTCACCACCCTTATGGTGTATTTGGAGAGGTAGATGGGGCTTCTAAAGGAAGTATTTAGAATGAAATGAGATCACAAAGGGTGGGTCCCTAATTCTAAGGATTAATGTTGTCTAAGAAGAGACACCATAGAGCTCTTTCTCTCTCACTCTATACACACACAGTTATGTGAGTCTATACCAAGATGGCAGCTGTGGATAAACCAAGAGAAGAGGCATCAATCAAACCTACCTTACTAGCACTTTGATCCTGAATTTAGCTTTCTGTCATTTATACCACTGTATTAGTTACTTTTCCGTTGCTGTGATAAAACACCGTGATCAAGGCAACTTACAGAAGGAAGAATTTATTTGGCTTTATTTCAGAGAGGTAAGAGAATATTATGGTGAGGGAGGCATGGCAGGCAGCAGCGGGGGTGGGGGGAGGGAAGCTGTGAGCTCACATCTTCAAGCAGGCACAGGAAGCAGAGAGAGTAGACTGGAAGCGGGGAGGGGCTATGAACTCTCACAGCCCGCCCCCAATCACACACTTCCTCTAGCAAGGCCACACCTCCTAAATCTCCACAAATAGCACCATCAGCTGGGGAACAAATGTTCAAATACTTGAGTCTATGGGGGACATTCTAATTCAAATCACCACAACCACCCAGCCTGTGGCATTTTGTTACAGAAGCCTGTGCTGACTAATACATTAATAAAAATAGATCCAAATTAAATTGACTTTTACTTGACAGACATCATCTTAGCTCACCATAC
>NW_008342393.1:9709018-9713680 GCF_000622305.1 Nannospalax galili | reverse complement strand
AATATTTTATTATTTTTATTTTATGTGTATGAGTATATTGTCTGCATGTACATAAGTGGACCCATGTTGTACAATACCCACAGAGGTCAGAAGAGGGTGTCAGATTCCCTGGAACTGGAGTTATAGATGGTTGTCAACCACCCATGTGGGTGCTGGGAATTGAAACTGGGTCTCCTGCCAGAGCAGCCAGTGCTCTTAACCACTGAGTCATCTATCCAGCCCATATATTTTTCTTTATGAAAGTGATCTCAGGAAATAAAATTTACCAATGAGTGTAAAGGAATTAAACTTGTTTTGATGTCTAACCTCAGCACTTTGAATAAATCTGTTGTGAAGCTGTGAGGCAAACGGTGTTCCTATAATAATTCATCTCATTTTGTCTTATTTTTGAATGCTTATGACTGCTCCTATCAGATTCTGTTCTTCAAATGCTTTTAAAGAATTACAATTCCAAAATAGCATGTAAACGGGCACCATGCCAAAGGAAGTCTGAACACATATCTTTATTTGCAGACTAAGTTTCCTGACTCATCCTATACCTCAGCTGATCTCCTGATTTACAAACCTTCTGACCTGTCAACCAACCCTGTCATCTGACCCTGTACATGGCTGCTCTGTCCTCCTCAGCTGCTGTTCCTTCTATATCTTCTCTTATCACAGGACCTCACTATCCTTTCAATATCTAACTATGATTAGATCTTCCCATGGTGACCAGGCCCAGGATCTTCTAGTCATGCCCTTGGGCCAACTCAACAGACGCATACCTAGACTTGAAGTAGTGGCCATCATTATTAAACAAGAGGTATCCACAGACATCAAAAAGTACTGCATGCAGTTAGAATAGTAAGACCCATTGGAATTTAATAGCATAGTTCTCATTCTTTTACCTTCCCCCTTCTTAAGATCCCTGTTGCTGCTGATATATGTATGTAGTCAGGTTGTCTGTCCTTGTAATATTAGACAGGAATATTTCATTCCAACATTTCAACTTCCCCCTTTCTCTCTCCCTATGACAGCCCTTAGTAAAGGGAACCTGTATTAAAAAAAGTTGAATACAAGTCACTTCTCATTTGACCAGTGATAATTACTGATAATTTATGTTAACTAAAGCAATTATAATATATATTATATATATTTTTTACTTCTACATATTGGTTTGCTTTGAAGGGGTTAGTCAACCATTCCAAGAGTCACATGCCAATTCTGCCCTTATCTTTACATCATCATATGCAGCTTTGGTAAGGCCTTTTACTTCTACATATTGGTTTGCTTTGAAGGGGTTAGTCAACCATTCCAAGAGTCACATGCCAACTCTTCCCTTATCTTTACATCATCATATGCAGCTTTGGTAAGGCCTCAGAGTGTGCCTTTCCCTTTGGATTAACTGTCTTAGCTGAAATGAAAAGCTACATATATTTTAGCGGGAGGACAGGCAATATTAGACAGGAGGTTCCATGGACAGTGCATAGTGTCCAGTGGATAGGAATCTAAGCAAATTTTTTAATATTATTTGTCTCAATCAATAAAAAAATTGAAGAGACAACATAAAAACAAGAAATAGAAATTACATATTTTCAGGAATGAATGAAATCTCTAAATGAAATTTTCTTATTAAAGAAGTTAGTTTCCTATTTTCAAGTACACTCTAAGGTAATTTTTGGGTGTGCGGGTGTGTGTGCATGTGTGTTGTGTTGGCTATGCACATGGTCATGTGATAATGCATCTGGAGACCACAGGTTGATGTCCAGTGTCTTCCTTCATTGTTCTCCATTGTCTGAGACATGGTCTGACACTGAACCTGGAGCTCAACTGGCTAGGCTGGCTGGCCAGTGAGTTCCAGAGATTCACTTGTCTCTGGGCCCCCAACGCTAGAGTTACAGATGGACACCTTGCCTGGCTTTTAGGTGGTGCTAGGGACCCAAACTCAGGTCCTTCTGCTTGCATGGTACTTTACCAACTAAACTATTTCCCCAGTCCCCAAGGTGATGTTTACTAAGGATATATTTTAATGATTAGAGAAGACAATTCTAATTCAAAACTTACTGAGGTGCATCAAAAACACAAACACTTTTTCTTAAATAACCTCTTATAATTTTAACATTTTAATTTTCTTATAAAGTCATACATAAACACACAAATTCATATATTTAAATATGTAAGTTGACAATATAGAACAAACTTTAGATGACCTCATTATAATTAACTTTTGGGGGGTGGAGAGATGGCTCAGTGGTTAAGAGCAGTGGTTGCTCTTGCAGAGGACCTGGGTTCAATTCCCAGCACCCAAATGGTGGCTAACAACTGTCCATAACTCCAGTTCCAGGGAAATCCAATGCCCTCTTCTGACTTTCTCAGGCATTGCACAACACAGGTGCACTTACACACATGCAGGCAATACATTCATATACATTCATTAAAGATAATAAATAAAATATTTAGAAATATTGTTTTGGTGAGTCTACCTTGGAGTTTATTTACACAGATCATCATAGATAAGGCATTCTCTAGGGTACATATACCTTTTGAGACTATTTGGTTTCAGCCCGAGACACTCAGGACTGACATAGGCAGAGAAATCCTCCCAGTGCTGTTCAGGTCAAGCCTGCTGAACTCTTGTGCCAACTCCATTTGTTCAGCCACCACTGCTTCATGTTGTTATCCTAGCTTAGCTCAACATAACCGGGGCAGGGGGCTGTCTCTCCAGAAAGGCCATTATCTGTCAGGATCTTGCTTAAGTCAGGGTGGTTAGCAGATAAAACTCCAAACATGTCCAACATCTCTCTCTCATACCAGTTGGCAGCCTCGTGCATGGAGACTGGCTAAATGGGCATCAGCGCATGTGCTTAGGTCTTCACAGGGATCTGGGAGTTGAAGTGCAGAGACAGCAGGTTCTGCTGAGTTGGAACATCCACAGCTTTCAAGTCAGTCAAAAATGAATTGTGCATTGGCGTGATCCCTCAGAAAAGTCAGCCTGGATGACTCCCTCAGGATAGATACAGATTTCTAATTCACTGAAGCAGGTCACCCGAATTTGTTGGACGTATTTGGATAGGGTTTCAGCCACATACTGTTCAAACACAGAAGGCTGCTTGTGGGCCACATCACTCTGTGGCCTGAAAGAGAGGTGCAGGGGCACCATGTTCTCCCTCTTCATCTGCTGCAACAGCAGTGAGGGTCACCTGGCTAAAACAAGTAATTTCTGCTCCTTCTGCCACTTTGCTCTTTCTATCTCAGGTATGCTCCTTTCCCCATCTCTGCCTTTGTTCCAGCAGTTAAGTCCACAGAGTTTCTCTTATTTCTTATCCTCTTGCAATCCTCTGCTCACCAATCCAGTAGCAGCTTAAATAATACTTCCTCCTCACATCCTCTTTCAGTTGGTAGATTCCAGCCCACCCACCGTACCTATGTGGTCTGTACCAGTTTCTATCACAGCCTTTACCAATCTTCTATGAAAAATGATTTTCTTGTGAATGACCATGACTTACCTAACATGGCATCACTTTGAGGTACACAGCTTGGGCTCTGGTGTGTCATAAATGTTCAAAAATGGCTTGTTGGGTATTCACATCCCAAAAAGTAAGACTTATTTTCAGACCCTTAAAAAAAATCAATACTGTCTGGGGAGAGCTTGAAAAAAAATTGGCATATTAATTAGGAATGATTTTGGTGAAAGTAACAGAAAATCTAACAAGTGGGACAAACAAACAGATGTTCCTTTTAAGGAGCCTGGAAACTGCTATGCAATAACACCAAGGTCCTAGGTTCTTTTCATCTCTTTACTCTGGAATCCACACATAGTTTACCTTGGTTCAAGACAGTCCCCAAGGCTCACATGGAAGGCAGGCAAACGGAAGGAAGGAAAGGAGGTGTTGTTCCCATTCTACTTGTTCTTGTCCACTAAGTTTTCAGAGAATTTTCTAAGCATATGTTCCTTCATATCTTATTAACCAGAACTGGGATATGTGGCCACCCCTGATGCAGGGTGGTTGACAAAGCAACTATTTGACTTTATATTTCTGTCACAGAGTGCCTAGGGTAAAATACCAACTCTATTGTAGCCGACAAAAGCAAAAATCAAAGAAAGAGACAACAGGTGGGTGGATTAAAGTGAATTAAGACATTAAGCTTACCAAGTTTGTTCCTTGGGGAACCTAAGCAGCCATTGCAAATGGGTATACAGAAAATAATTCATATTGAGAGATTTTCTTGAGGTCATGGTTGTTTATGATTGTAGAAAGTTTCAATCTTGCATCCTTTATCTCTCTGTTCTTTTAAATGATGACACTTTTCTATTCTCTCCCATTCACTTGACTTCAGCTCCATCACTGCCACTAAAAACTGCTCAGAGCCCAAATCCTAAATATTTCATTCTGTATGTATAAACATTTCCTCATCTTAGAATAATTGCCCTCATTATTCAAAATGATATTTGCACTTTGTACCATAGATAAAATATTTAATCTCTGAAAGTTTGCACAGTAATTACTTTCTTAATTATTTTATTTTCCATTTCCCTAGACTGCCAGCTTTTTGAGGGTTCTAAATCTTCCTTGGACACAGTAAGTCCCAAAAGAGTATTCTTTGAACTGAATAATTATTTCATTTCCTTTAAGATTGTTGTTGGTTCTTCTGTAAAAAAATCTAAAAAAGGGACTTCTTTGG
>NW_008342393.1:9693227-9708983 GCF_000622305.1 Nannospalax galili | reverse complement strand
AGGCCCATAGCCTTTATTTCTTTTTTCTCCCTGTTCTTTCTCTCTCTCTCTCTCTCTCTCTCTCTCTCTCTCTCTCTCTCTCTCTGCATATGTGGAGACCAGAAGTTAAACCCAGGTGTCATTCCTCAAGAACATTGCTCACTTCTTTTTTTGTTCTCTCCAAGTAGGCTAGGCTGCTAGTCTACATGGCCAGTGAGGCCCAGGGATCTGCCTGTCTCCATCTCTCCATCTCCTCAGTACTGGGATTACAAACACATGCCTGAAATTTTAAAAATATGAGTTCTGGGGATCAAACATAGGTCCTGCAAACACTGTACCAACTGAGCCATCTCCTGGACCCCACTCTTTCCTTGAGGAAATACAGTCCTGTGCTAGAGCATCCAACTGGGTAGACCCAGGACTAGACTCGACTTTTCAATGTGCTCCCCTGATTCTGCTCACTGCACAGAACACCAGGCGCTTTGCAGCAGCCATACAGAGGAGGTTTCAGAAATTTCATTTTCATCATTTATATGTACATTTTTCATGAGTTCTCCAGGCTTTCAAAAATAGTGAGAGAAACTCAGACTTCACATTTTGGGCAGATCTAACTGCACAAGATTCTTGCTCATATTTAAGACAAAATTTATCATTGTTATTGTTTCTGTCTGATGGCTCAAGATATAGGTTCTGATGCTAGACAAAATAATCAAGTCTCAGAGTCCTGTTTATATCTCTAACAGGTAGTAGCCTCATAAGCAGCATGCAAATAATAGAACAGCATGGATCTAGCTACAGGGAGGACCACGAATGTGTTTGGTTAGCAGACATTTGTGTGAACATGCAAAGACTTGTATTTAAGACTCAACCAATCAAGTCTACTTTAAGAACCTGCTTTATAAGTTTGGGGGTCTTAAACATTCTTTTTATTCCTGATTTTGGGTCATTAGATCACATTCTACTGCCCTCTATCTTACTACTTAGCCATCTTAAGTGGTGCATGTGGGATTGTGACAACCTACACTGCTCCCTGACAATCTCTTAGATATGAAATTTTGAAAATAAAAAATCAAACGCTTGTAGCTAAATTTATAGAAAACACAAACTGGTAGATGAAAAACACGATTCTTTCTCATGTCCTCTAAGAATCTTAGGAAATGCTTAAAGTTAATTATAAAGAGAATTTCAGGAAATTAGGGGAAGAACCTCTCAAAATATTTCCTGCTTGGAAAAAGTATGCTTTTTAATCACCACCATGGTCCCGTGTCAGCAACTGGCTGAAGCCACACTGTGGATTTTATTTGATGAGAAATCACACACATTTAAAAATGCTAACAGTCAGGCTAAGACAAAGAAAAGGCCAGTTTCAGAAATGCAATGTGTATATACTTAGAAAACTGAAAATATTCTCAGACTTATATCCTTATTTGAGGTACATAAATATCAAAATCATGAAAGAAAGAGAATAAACAGTGGAAGATTCCATGTATTAAATGATGGATATACCTTTTTAACACATATTTTATTTGAAATTAAGATGCATAAATATATGTTTGTTAATCATTAGGCCAAAATATTGTCCTCATTGATTAGGCCTCTGATTGGGAACACTGACTGGGGTTCTGTGTTGCTGTTCTTGGGGAACCTGCACTCAAAATGCAGCAGCTGTTATTTCTAATTTTGCTTGCTTAACTGTGGACTGAGAATTAAGAGTATGAAACAATCCAAGAGTAGAACCTAGACTCTCTATTTCCAGATGACTTGCTTGCATCTAATCAACAGCATTTTACCTCATCACTATCAGAACTGTCCCAAGCAGTCCACCTGGTTTTTGTAAAAAAAACATTTTCCAAACTCTAATTTTATCAACATATAAATTATAAAACTAACTTTATAGCAAGTGTAACTAGCATTTTAACTGGGAGCATGAAGCCTATTTAACACAGATAAGGGGCTGGAGAGTTGGCTCAGGGGTTAAGCACAGTGGCTGCTCTTGCAGAGGACCTGGGTTCAATTCCCAGCACCCAAATGGTGACTAACAACCATCCATAACTCCAATTCCAGGGGAATCCAATGCCCTCTTCTGCCCTTAACAGGCATTGCACTACACAGGTGCAAAACACACATGCAGGCAATACACACATACGCACAAAATAACAAATAGAATCTTTTAAACACAGAAAAGAGCTCACGTGAATGCTATGTAGAGGGAATAGGTGAGCTGACTAGAAGGTTAGACACAGAGATTAGTTAACATAGCTCCCACTTTTGGAGAAACTGCAGAGAGAAAGGGGAGGAGGAGGGAGGGAAGGGGGAGGCAGTAAAAGAGGAAAGGAGGGAGGAGGAGAAGGAAGAGAGAGAGATGGATGGAGTCTTCAATATTTTCCCGAGGGAAAAAATTTACTATCAGCACGATCAAAAGGGAAATGCATTTAACACCATTATAACAGTTATGTTTTTCTTGGTTTCCTTCTCTTTGGTCTAGTACCTTCTTTCTCATGGCCCTCTGAATGTTCCCAGCATCCTCCTGCCTGGCTTCCTTCCTTTTCTCTGTTTGCACTTTCATTCTAGGTAGTATTCCCTTTCACAGCTTCAAAGTCCTGTGTATGCCAAAGACTGTTGGATTCATTTCTCCATCCCAATCCTTTCTTAACCCAGATGGGTACAGGCAACTCCATGACAACATCTCCACTTAGATGTCTTACAGGCAACCTATACTTAATTTTCTACGAATTAAGTTTTATTTTTCAAAAGCTGACACTCCCTGACATTTTCCCCATGCCACCAAGCAAGCGCCCCTGGCCTCCTTCAATTTGGATAAACTGGCGTCTTTTGCCTCAACCTGAGATGTTTGATCCCTGAAACTCATCAGAAGGTTGGTCCACTCATCAGACGGTCGGTCCACTCATCTTACATCTCTGAACTTAAGTCTTTGTGTGCAGACAGACCTTGCTCATCTCCACTTCCATCACAGCAGTGTGTTCACTATGGCCACAGTACTTTCTTGGTTTCAAATAATACATGTACTGCTTTTCCTATTTCTTCTTTGCTCTCCCCAGTTCAATCATAAGTTCTATGAGGATAGGGACCCAGTATCCCTCTCATATACATCAACCAGGAAAAACACCTGCTACCTAGTGGACCTTCAAAAATGGTCAACGAATATCTTTCTATTCTGATTTTTAAAGAAAACTTTATGTAGACAAAAGTATATTGTTAATTATCTTAAGAAAATGGGACTAAGGGGGCTGGAGACATGGCTCAGCAGTTAAGAACACTGTTCTTGCAGAAGACATGGGTTCAATTCCCAGCACCCACATGGTAGCTAACAACTGTCTGTAACTTCAGTTCCAGGGGCTCCAACAGCGTCTTCTGTCCTCTGCTGGCACTGCACAACACAGGTGGCACTTAGCTACATGCAGGCAATACACACATACATATAAAATATTAAAAAATAGGACTGAATGTTTAAATATTTCCCTACTAAGAAATTTCCCTCTAGAAATATTCTTAGTTATGCTTAGCTTATGTATTCATCTGCAGTATAACAGAACCATGCACTTGTTTTTCATTAATAAAGGATTGCTTAAAACCCTTACACAGACAGCACCTCTACTCAGCTGACTCATACTTTTATTATTAGTGGTAGGTGTACAGAAAGAATGCATTATCTTCTACAGGAAATACTACAGAGATTTGAAATCTAGGCCACAGAACAGAACACTGCTCTAAGAGAAGAGCACAAGAGCCCATTTTGTGTGTGTGTGTTGTTGTCTATCTCTAAGATAGGAAAATCATGTTTAAACAATTAGAAAGTACTTGCTCTACAATTACATTTGTTTAATTTCCATGACATGGAAATCTTGTGATGTCTCTACAGTCTTAACATGCTCCCACAGTATAGAAGGAGGTTTACAGTTAGCATCTTCTAAGGGTAACCACTAGACAGAAAGATAGATAATAAAAGCTGTGCTTCTGTGAAATGTTTTGCCTGGAAATCCCAAGACTGTTTTGAATAACAACTGAGTTTCTGTGGCAGTGGCATCTCACATGTCAGGCCAGTCACTGAACAGACAGGAGCCACTGGTGCCTTCCATGCATTTATAGTTTTCTGCATGTGATACTGTGGCACACGCATACCTGTGTGCTGTGATTTAGTCACCAATAGTCTTCAGAAATAACACAAATAACAACAAAATATGCTAATAATGAAATAGTTCAGCTGTATTCCCAAGGGCAAACGTTCCCTAGCACTGTCTTAGAGGGCATTTATCATGTTGTTAGGAAATCATAATACTTCCTTTAAGCATTTAAACAATGTTGATTTGTGTGCATACTTCACTAGACTATTTGGTCTTGAGAAATAAGGAGCTAAGATACAATAGAAATATAAATAACCAAAGCAAGCATTATTTCCTAGCGTTTGTCTTTCTGTTCATATTGAGTTAGCAAGGCTAACACAGGAGCCCTAATCAACCCCAATCCTTCATCAACAATTCAGAAAAGAACTGAAGGAAACTGAAGGCTGTTCTGTCTTTTCCTGCTTCAGTTAAATCTAGCACATGAATCATGTCTGATTAGTCAAATTTAGCTCAGTCTTGAATCTTGATTGTAAATTCAAAAACTAGTCTAAGTGCTGGAGGACGACATCTCTGCAGCCTAACAAATAACAAATGTTCCTGGTTCAGGTCTGTTTTCCTTTTCAGTTGCCTCAAACTCTTAGGTGGATTCACTATGGGGAGAACTGCGCTGATGGATGAGCATTTCAAATTGCTCCTGTCTGGAGATTCCCATTCCGTTAGTAAATAGTGTGTTTTGCAGTAGCTGTGTCATTGCCTCTTTTAAAAGACAACAACAATGGTTTCTAGTCCAAAGGATAAAAATGAAGGTATAGTTGAAAATTCAAAAGCTGCACTAACAAAATTTGCACTTCTATTTTGGAAGGAGCATATAATTAGTTATTTTAAAAGATTTCAAGATGAGGAAAGGCAAGATGGCCACAGACATCTAACTTTTCTGTCAGTCAACACTGAACAAGTGAGAAGATGCAGAGCGTTGCGAATGCCCCTGGACGAGGACCAGCTAAGGTTCCGGTCCTTCAAGTTGACAGCAAGCCACACTTCATAGTGATACATTTTTCTTATCTTTGGATAACAAAAGAGCTAGATGGTTTAAGAATTATGTTCTGTTTATTGTCTTTATATATTTTTTTAAAGGGTCAATCTGTTTCCTAAGGAAGTCTTTTGGAGGTTGATTTACTGCAAGATACTTAGAAAAACCTGTAGTGGCTTATTTCCTTAAGTTAATGCCAATTCACCATCTACCCAAGTAATAAAATAGCATTTTTCAAAAATAAAAAAACTCTACAGTTCACAAGCAGCTTCACAGAACTTTGTCAGTATTTCATCAATACAGACAGGTCCACTACAAATAACTTACACTGTGGGGCCAAGATAGAGCAAGACATTTTCTATAATGTCTAAGGTTAACAAAAATCATCATAGAAATTTCAATTATTATTATTTTTCCTGAGTTACAAAGCAGGAGAATAAGAGGGTGCTATGAGCACTTCAAATCAAGGTTGGCGTTCAGCGATATGGGAAACAGCACTGCCGTGCCCAGAGTGCACAGTGGGTTTGATGGAAGAACTTATTTTCACTTTCAGTCATGAGGCTGAGAGAGAGATATTCCATCTTTGATGGCGATATTCTGCTTTAATGTTATATAATAATAATAATGTCATTATTTTAATCAACAGCTACAAGACCACACTTCTTAATCTCATTTTTAATTAAATATACTATACTTAAAATAAATATTAGGTCTTTCAGGAAATGAAAGAAGAAACTGTTCTCCCTTGGAATCTATCTCACCGAGATAGTTCATATTTAGCCTGGTCTTAGACACGTTTCTATCACTACTATCTGCACATAGCACACAGAGTGCAATGCGGATCCCTAAGGGACATATTACTGTTAATGGCCCATCCAATCATTTGATTATCATTGTATAGTTAATGGCTTTTTAGGATACTAACACTGATATAGACAATAAAATGTCTTAATTAGTTTATTATCTTTCTTTTCTCTGAGAAGAGATCCAGGCCATATCCCACTTTGAGGACACAGCACAGTGTAGCTCTGAAATTGGGTTCCTGCTTTCTCCCTTTCTAGGAGTGAAGGTGGCTCCTAACCTAGATTATATTTGTAAAGGAGGTTTGTTTATGATCATTTAAAATTTTAATTTAAAGTGACAATTAAGGAAAAAGGAGAACAGCGAAGTTTACAAAGGTGGGACTAGGATAGGATCAACTGTTCAAAGTTATTTATTTGTGCGTACTCTGAAATTGGGTTCCTGCTTTCTCCCTTTCTAGGAGTGAAGGTGGCTCCTAACCTAGATTATATTTGTAAAGGAGGTTTGTTTATGATCATTTAAAATTTTAATTTCAAGTGACAATTAAGGAAAAAGGAGAACAGCGAAGTTTACAAAGGTGGGACTAGGATAGGATCGACTGTTCAAAGTTATTTATTTGTGCGTATGTGTGTGTGTGTGTGTGTGCATATGTCTGTGTGTGAAGGCATGTGTGTGATGTGTGTGTATATGTATGCATGAGAAGGCATGTGTGTGCAATGTGTGTGCACGTCTCTGCACGAAGGCATGTGTATGCAGTATGTATGTGCATATGTCTCTGTGTGAAGGTATGTGTGTGCATATGTCTGTGTGTGATGGCATGTACTTGCCATGACATGTGTGGAGATCAGAGGAAAACCTCACGTCTTGGTCCTTGCCTTCTGCCTTATTCCAGGGTCTCTTGTTTGCTGCTGTACTTCGTACTCTCTGCTAAGTGTCTGCAAGCTTCTGGAGGAGTCTCCAGTCTCTGCCTCCCATCTCACTGTAGGAGTTCTGGGATTACAGAATGAACTACCAGGTCTGGCTTCTCCATGGGTTCCAGGGTTCTGAACTAAGACTGTTAGGCTTGACCAGCAAGCACTTACCCACTGGGTAATCCCCTGCCCCTTTGCTTATATGCTGGATATCAGAACAAATATTTGTATAAAGGACAGGCATTCCTTCATCTTACAAACAACAAGCACTGTAAAAGTGTTTTTAAAAGTAGAAAAAGGAGGCTGGGTGTGGTGGCGCATGCACCACACTTGGGAGGTAAGGCAGGAGGGTCTCTGTGAGTTCAAGGCCAGCCTGGTCTACATGAGCTCCAGGCCAGACGGGGCTACAGGGAGACTCTGCCTCAAAAAGACAAAAAAAAAAAAAAAAAAAAAAAAAAGTAGTAAAGGACTGAAAACCATCAGGGTGAAATGCAAACAGTGATTGCCTCTTGGTGGTAGGTTGTGAGCAGGCTTTCCTACTGTTTCATTCTTTTCCATAATATTTTGATAATGAAAGCAAGCAAAGACTAACACAATTTGTATGTCAGCAGAAAATAAAAATATTGCTGGTCTACCTTTCCCCTTCTTTTCTTAGCACTCCTCAATTTAGAAGCACGAGTACAGTGAAATGCCAACTTGCTGACAGCTCTGAGCACATCTCACAGAGTCACAGGAATCTTGTTCAAATTAAGCAGCTTTTAACATATGTTATAGGATCAATATAGATTCAGTTGAATTTTCTAAAACCTTTTATTGTGTATGTTTAATATACAGAGGATGATCCTTTGACGTGCTTACCTAGTGACATGCATATATGTATCATGTTCCATACTGCATGTGTACATATACCACATCTAAAATCCAAGTATCTTCAATATAGGACAACAATATTTGTTCTATATCTTTCTTTCTTAATCTTGTAACTTTGAAACTACAGTTTTGCAGCTGATATTTATAAGAGAATTCCTAACAGATACTGAAATGCTTTATGAACCATAGAAGAAAGATTAACTGACATTCAAGACAGCATTGAAGAGGAACGTGTGTCTGTCCTCACTGATCCCCAGGAACTTTCCCCTTTCAGGTCACAAATGCTTTAATCATGGCCAACACTTTCTCCCACATCTTCTTGTTAATAGCATTTAGCTCTGATGGTCATTCTTTTGAAATTCTCTCCTCTCTGCTGCCCCTCTTCCCCAGTCATCTGCTCTCATTTAATCCTCTCAGCTTCAATGCTCCCCATCTGGCCCCTCTTTCTCTTCTGAGCAGTCTCAAGGGACTTCTGTCACATCCTTTCTCTGCAATGGCAGGGCTGTAGCTCCTCTCAGCAGCAGTTCCACATCCCGACCTCTCCCCTAACCAGTGATAGACACTGATCAGCTTCTCAGTGTGTCTATTATGGGCTTGTGTTCCTTCTTCCAAGATCTGTCTATCCTGTGGACATTCTTGATTTTTAACAGTTTTCCAATCTCTAAGAATCCAGTCTTAAAATCCATGTTGATTTTACTTCTCTTCCTTGATTCTCTTGTCAGTTCCTATTTAGTCTTACACAATCCACTTCTGTGAAGTTACTAGTCTAGTTATTTACTAAATCCTCATTGAATGATGGCTATAGTACATTATGGGCCTATAATGATGATAAAACAAATTCTAATGAGGAAAACAAAGTATTAGGTGACAAGTCCTTTTAGAAGCAAATGAGAGCAGATCAAGAATGGTGGATGGTGATGATGAAGCAATCAAAAGGGAACATCAGAACAGAGAACAGAATGAACGAAGGACGGAGCTTTGTGAAGGTCTAACTACATGAATTCTGTTCTGGGCAGGCAGAATATCCAATGCAGTGGGAATAAATCTTCCATGTCTGAAGAATTACAGAAAGATAAATATGGCTAGTAAGCAAGGTAAGGAGGCTGACAAAGATATTGGTCAGCTAGTCAGGGCCCCTACTGAAGTACCTTGTAAAACCATTCTATGGTATATCTTATCCAAGTATTATGGAGTGTGAATGGAGAGTTCTTATTGGAGAAGTTGTGTGGTTGAGCTATATGTTAAAGACCACTGGAGGACAGACCACAGGTGAGAATGACCTCTGGAAGCAGAGACCTGTTAGAAGGCTGCCATGCTACTTTCCTTCCTCCTTATACTGCTCTGATTTGAGTCTCATCACCAGCCTTCATACCAGACTTGAAGCTCCCCTGTCCACACTTCTTTCCTGTTCTTCACCTGGCACCAAGTGCTGAGCAGATAAAACTTCCTGAAGCACAGCTCTGACCCGACTTGTTCCTTGCTCACAAAGTACCACCAGCTCCTTATTGCCTATTAAAACAAAAACTTTCTAGAACATTTTGCCATGTGCTTAGGACAGTCCACAACCAAATCCTGACTTATGTTCCACTGTTATGTATGTTGAAGACAAAGGTTTGAAAAAGGATAGCCCAGGGACTGAATCCAGCTTATTACCTGTTCTTACAAAGTTTTATTAGAACAAGCCACAGCCATTTCTGATCATCTATGGCAGCTTTCATGACACAGTGGGAGAGGTGAACAGCTGCAATGGAAACACAGAGGCGACATGGCCACCAAGCCTAAAATATTTACTTATCTGATTCTCTACAAAAAAAGCTTGCTGAAACCAGCTGAAGGCAAGCTAACTTTAAAAAAAATCCCTCATCTTGGATTTTTAGCCTGCTACTTTGCTACTCCTATTTATGAATTCCTGTGTTCCTCCTTTCACCATCATGAGCCCATATTCCATCCATCCTTCAAGCCCCATCACCTCTCCATAGAACTTTCTCCTATTTTTCTATGGGAGGCAGAATAATGTGCCTCAAAGATATCTATATCCTAATCTATAGAACCTATGTCTAGGCTATATTACATGGCCTAAGTAAGGCTGCTTAATCATGTGGTCTTAAAATAGTGACAGTGTCTGCTGTTTTAGCACAATGACAAAGGGCCAAAAAAGTGGATGCTGGAGGCCTGGAGAGATGGTTCAGTGGTTAAGAGCACTGGATGCTCTTGCAGAGAACCCAGGTTTGAGTCCCAGTACCCACATGGCAGCTAACAACCATCTGAAACTACAGGCCTAGGGGACCTGAAGCCCTCTTCTGACCTCTGTGGGCACTGCATGACATGGGTGCACTTACATGCATGAAGGCAATATACTCATACACATAAAATAGAAATAACAATAATGATAAATATTAATGAATATTTAGTATATTTGAGGATTTGTAATGCATAACATGGGATAGATGCTAAGGTCAAGGAATCAGAATATACAAATAACCTAATACCATATTCATCAACTATTCAGAAAAAGTGAGAGTTTAAGTTTTAGATATCTTAAAATTTGGAAAATTAAAAAAAGAACAATATCCTTAGTCAATATACATTGTCAATGAGTATTTGACAGTTGACTTTTCAAAAATGAAGGTTTTGAATCAACAAACATAATTTCCTACTCAATAAACAATGACATTATGAGTTAAAATACATTTCTGTTAGTTTAGATTACAACAACACAATGGACAGCAGATGGTGTTTAGCAGAGTCAGTGTGGTGGTTTGAATGAGAATGTCCCCCCATAGATTCCAAGTACTCAAACACTTTGTCCCTAGTTAGTGATGCTTTTTTGGGAGATCTTAGAAGGTGTGGTCATGCTGGAGGAAGCACGTCACTGGGGACAGGCTAAGAGAGTTCTTAAGCCTTGCCAGATCTCTAGTCATTCTCTGCTTCCTGTGTCTACTTGAAGATTCGAGAGCTTAGCTTCTGCTCCTACTCCAGCCACCTCTGCCACCATGGCTCCCCACCATCATGGGCTCTTGCCCCTTTGAAATCGGAAACTAAAAAAACTCTTCCTTTTATAAGTTCCCTTGATCATGTTTCTATCACAGCAACAGAAAAGTAATTAATACAGTCAGTACACAGAGAATAAGAGACTGTGAGTGATAGCCCTAAACAAGACATCTGTGTCATACCTTCTCCTCTCAAAGCTCAGAGATCATTGTGGAAGAGGGGCAGATAGATTGTAAGAGTCGGAGGTGGCAGATAACCACAAGGAAACAGAGTTTTTGAGAAAGCAGGGCAGTTACTCATATGAACCCACAAAAATTGTGACAGCATGCATAAGACCTAATACAACTTCAAACCAGACAAAAGTCCCAGCATGGAGGTGGGGAGGTAGGCAAGAAGCCCCAATCTTAGCTGAAGGGCCATTGACAATTGATAGCTGCTAGGAGAGAGATAGTCAGTTTTCTTTAAGAATGTGACACTGGGTAGGTAACCGGGCTTCAGGAGATGGAGAACAGTTGGGGACACAAATTAGACTCCATAGCCTTTAAAAAAAGAGAGGACATGAGATCATGTGGGGGGGGGTACTAAGGTGGGAGTTGAGATAGGGGAGGGAATCTGAAGTTGATAAAAATTCATCGTATAAAATTCTCAAAAAATCAATAAAAATATTTTTTTTAAATGTTAAGCAAAAACATTACAATGATTTTTGGGAACAGTAAAAGCACTGGCACATTCTTTTTGCCAAGTTTTGACTTAAAGGTCATGTGAATGAAGTCAAGTTTTGGGCTGTACTTTTATTATCAATAATGTCCACAAAGCAATTAGGAATAATTAAGGAAATATTAGTAAAGAATTCACAAATTGCTAGTAATGAGGTACAATAGACAGGCATTTAACATGGCAAACAGGAATGAATAATACTAAATTTTTGTTTTCATTAAGTGTCTACAAAGAAGGACACTGACTGAAAACTAAAATGAATAAAAGATAAAGGCGTGTCAATTATTGCCAGATTACAAAAGGTTCGTGCTTTCATGTGATGTGAGATATTGAATAGAGACAGGCAAATGAGTCCATTATGCCAGTATCATTTGAAACCCAACAATTATGCTTTTGGCATTTACTAACTATGAAGTAGAGGCTCATATAAAACTAAACACAATTTGCAGACTGAGAATAAACAAAGAGAATCGTGAATGATTCTAGTTCAGACTGGGCTTTAAAAATTATTTTCATTTACAAAAAGCAATCAACCATTTCTGTATTCTTACAGTTCATTCACTTGTTTTTCCTCGAATACAAATACATGTTTCCTTCCCCAAGTTCTATGAAGGAAATATTTCATCATAGGGAAAGGTGACTTTTCTTCAATCTAACTTGAGTTGTGGGTGAGATATCTTAAGGAGTTCATTCATCAATCACTGAGCATCAAGTATGTATCAAGTGCCACAACAGGTACTGGAAGGCTGAGCTGTCTGAGATGACATTGCATGGTGAGGCGGTAAAGCTGTGTCTGGGGAGATTCGTGACAGCATTTCTCATCGAACAGCAGCTGTCTGTTTCTGGAGGCTGCTGTCTAGTTAAACCTGGAGAGGAGCACCTCATTCCCCCATTCTTTCTTGATTAGATGGAGAAGTCAGGGTGGGGTTGGAGAGGGTGTTTGTAACTTATGAACCTAAACACCACTTCAGAGCTTCTGGAGCATAATTCGTGTCTCTTATAGAAGATAATTTCTCATTCCTAGAAAAACTCTATACTTGCTCTTAGAAAGGCCATTTTCCCACTAGGTGGTCAGAAGCAAATGACAGTGATATGTGCTATTAATTTCCCTTTATGTCCAATTAATTACTACATATTGCAGAAGCTTAAAACAATACCAATATACTGTCTCTTACTTTCTGTGGTCAAGATTCAGGCTGTGGCTTAGATGAGTCGTCTGTGAAGATCTCACAAGGCTCCAACTTTGTGTGGAACATGGCAGAGGTCCTACCTGTGGCTCATCTGGGTGACGATGGAAGGCTTAGGCCAGAATGCCCTCAGCTCCTTGCCACATGTGTCTCCCAACATAGCAAGCAATTCAACTCTTTGAAACAAGCCAGAAATGAGAGACTCCAGCTAAGCAGACAGTAAAACTTCATGCAATGTAATCAGGTGCATCCTGCCACCTCTGTGTCAGCCGACTGCTACGAGGAGATCACAGGTTCTGAACATACTCCAGGGGAGGGATCATACAAGACCATGAACATAGAAGCATGAGTCATGGGAGCCACCCAAAGAGGCTGCCTAACATAGTACTTAGACTTTTCTCTCTGTGTTATTTTACCAACAGAACTTACCTGTTTCATTACAACTTCAAACATACCTGAAATTTTGCTCAATAGTTTAGGTTACTTTAGGCTTTAGTTTTTTTGACACTGTTTTTATTTATTTACTTTTTTGAGACAGGGTCTCTCTGTAGCTGCAGTTTTGGTACTTCTTAAGGTTTTTTAGACTAGGTCATTTCTTTGTATTTGTTTAGACATGCATGTTCATCAAAGAGCTTTGTGAAGCTTTCCCTTATCTGCGCACTACTTTATTTCTATGTGTGTGACTATTTTGCTTGCATGTATGTTAGTGCACCTATGATGTACAATGCCCACAGGGACCAGAAAAGAATGTCAGATTTCCTAGAAATGGAGTTAAGGACAAGTATTAGCTACTGGTACATGGGTGCTGGGAGCTGAACTAGAGCCCTCTCTCTGCAAGAGCAGCCAGTGCTCTTAACCACTAAGCCATCTCTCCAGCACCCAATTTGTGCACATCTGTCTTTTCTTGTTGAGACTATAATTTTATAGTGTAGAATTAACTTCTTAGGATTTCCTATTTCATCCATTTGTTTCTTCTCTAAATATGAAAATAAACTAATTTTATCCAAGTTTAAACCAAAAAGAAACAAACAAACAAACAAACAAAAAAACCCAAGATGAAAAACCCACTTCCATGGAGTTTGTGATATATATTCAGGTGTGCACATTACTATATAATCACAAGTCCAGTAAGTTAAGATAGCTGAAGAGCTTCATGATTACAGCAGCATGGCTGTGGTTATATGTTGGAGACAGTATATAAGTACTGTTTGAAGCCAATGGACGTTCCACTTTGAGAGACTATCAGCACACTTTGCACTGGCTGCCTGAAGTCTACTAACACCACCTCACTCTGCTTCTTTCTTTTCTCATCTCTAAAGCCATTTGGGTGCATCACCTTTATTCCTACCCACAGTTTCCTGCACAGGAACCTCTGCCTGGGGTCTTTCTAACGCCCATTCTTTTACATCTATTACTTTGAAAAATGGTATTACCTTGTACTAAACAAGAAAAATCCCAGCAAACAGTGTGGGGCTCCTAAATGGGGATTTATAGATCTAAGAGAGAAAATGTGATTCTATTCTTCCTCCATGTTTTTTGTATTTTATCCTCAACATTAACAAAGCTGGTCTATTCTCAGTGCCTGATAAACAGTCAACAAAATTTGTGGAAAACCAACTATTTGATATCTATTCATAGGAGAACATGGGCATTTCTATATATTTACATGTATGAATGGGTATTTCTGCAGATTTTGGAATTGAAATGCCACAAAAAATAAACATTTAGATTATTAGAGATGCTCTTCCAAACTATATGGACTATATAGACTATCTCTATAGATTCTTGAAGTTGCCATATGACAGTGACATAAATCACCTTACTATTTCAACTTCTATAGCCAAGAACAAATTTTGAGAAGGAGGGATTCCAAATATTTGAAAGAGTAAATTATTACCTTGCAACTGTTTTTTGGGCTTTTAGCATGGTTTCTCAGAGGAGCAACTGGATAATGATAGATTATGTAAATCTACATTAGCAGAGATCTTCTACTGCTTTCTAGGTCTTATTATTTAACAAAAGAGAGGGGAGGAAGGGAACAGTTGAATAGTTTAAGGCTTTAATCCAAAATAATCCTTTTACAGAATGACAATGAACAAAGGAGATTGTGATGACACATACTGAGCACCCGCAGATGGAGACATTAGCTGGCCACTTCAGATGCATTATCTTTAATCCTCACAACACACACCCATGAGCTACTGCTATTTCCTTCCTCATAGGTAAAGAAGTGAGCTGGGGAAGCTTACAGAGCCCCAAAGCAGGTCCATGATGTGGCAGGGCTGGAATTTGCACCCTGTAGTATACTGGCTTACTATTACACTCCTCTGTCTCTCAAAACTATAAGTGAATTTTCTAAAGATATCATTTTAGTTACCCACAAATTTTAAGTCAAAAGTAAGGCTAATTTTCAGAGCAGCTTCATTTTATGCTTGGAAAGACAAATACAGAAACTTTTGTTCATCTTATAAGTGGATACAAAAATGAGGTTAAGTTATTTCCCTAAGGCTGTGAAAGATCTTGTGTAAGAAGTAGGCTTCCTCATTCTTGTGATCCATTCTACTTTAACTTTACTTTTCATTAACATTTAGAGGTTATTAAAGAAATGAGAAACAGTAGTAATATCGTGTAGTCCCAAGATTCAGTGACTTTTTAACCAGTATAAAAGTTCACAAAATCACAATGTTTCAACAAACATTACTGTGGAATTACTTTTTGATTCTACATCTTTAGTTTTAATATCTTTACCTAGGTACAGTTATTTTCTCTTTATGGATTACACCATGGTCCCAAGGACAGCACTTATTCATTACTGTGATATTTCTATGATGTTTTATAATTCTTTAAGCTCAAAGATATGCTTAAATTTCATACATAACAAGAATACTCTTAAAGTCACAGAAATTTCTAGGAAAGAAAAAAAAGATCTCCCAATTTTCCTTCTTGAGAAAGTCAAGGCTATCAATAAATTAGATATATCTGTTGAAAACTACTAAAATTTCTTGAGCCAGTACAATCTATTGCTTTATCCTGCGTGTTTCTAAGTCATGAAAAGTAGACAAGGAGGTATATTTTGTTCAATGATGCTAATTAAAAAAAAACTCCCTAATTATTATCAAGGATGAAATGGGGAAAATGGGATTACTTTAACTAGAGAGAAAAGAGGGAGTGTTAGCTAGGGAGGGAGG
>NW_008342393.1:9690150-9693142 GCF_000622305.1 Nannospalax galili | reverse complement strand
GGGAGAGGAGGAGGGAGGGGGAGAGGAGGAGGGGGGAGAAGGGGAGGGAGGAGGAGAGGAGAAGGGAGGGACTGAGGGAGAGAGGGAGAGGAGATAAATAATGCTTAGCTGGTATGAAAAACAAGAGGGAAATATATTAGTTCAAAAGCCTACTGAAAAATTACATGTACAATATCTCTACATTGAGTCCATGTATATAGCTGAAGGCTAAATAACAAGAAACAGTGCCAGATAGGAGAAACCTCCCTTTGAGTTGTTGGTCAGAGTAGTTCAAAAGACTCCCAAAATAACACAGACTATTGCCAGAACTCCAAGAACTTGAAGGTAAGACCCTATTTCTGAAGACAGGACATAATTCAGACATAGGACTTCAAGCAATGGAACTGGAAGCTCCTTAATGACTAGCTCTCATAGTTTTAGAGGATACTATGCAAGCTGCTAAGGAAGAACATCAAATGATGGTCCAACTCTAGCTTTAAAGCCTAATAACCACAACACAATGACCAGCACAGCAAACAATATTGGTGTAGTAGCTGCACTTTCATCTTGGGGGTAAGCAACAGTTACCTAATTGGACTTAAAGCCTACTCGATGGGATGGAACGTGTGTGTGGTACTGTAAACATAGCCAAATACACATGGCTGGAGAGGTCAGAGATCCTGGAGAAAACCCTAAGGCTGTTACATGCCTAGCAATTTCTTGCTGTGTGCTAAATATAGATCTTTATATTTATAGACAAGCATACCAGTCATCACTCATCAAAGAAACTTCTTTTGAAAACAGGAGACCATTAGAGTTCCACAACTGGTCATACACAGAGACTAAGTGTCTGTGAGATGCCCAACACTAAGTGACACATTTACAATGGAACCTCTACACCTAAGTCTCATGGAACATACTGGAACAAGGAGTAGAGAGAATATTAATGCATCCCTCAATTGTCTTCAACAAAGTTTCCTCATGCAACAGAGGGCAATGAACACAAAAGGCCAAAACTGGCCAAAGGGTAGCAAACAAGAGACTGCTTGCTACCCTTTGGGAGTCTCTAGACAGGACTCCCAAACTAAACTTCACCCACTTAAGGCTCAGAAACCATTGCAGAAGGGGGGCAGAAAGATTTTAAGAGCCAGAGAAGGAGGTGCATGATCATAAGGAAACAGAGTCTTACAGGCTCCTGGGACCTTGCTAATACGAGCTTACAGTAATGCTCACAATATGTATAAGGCCCATGCAAACTCAAGCAGACAAAAAGTGGCATAGAACTGGGGAAATAGTCAGGAGGCCACAACTTTGGGAGGAATTACTAGCAGCTGATCACTGCTGGGTGAGGAGAGTTGATTTTCTTTAAGGGAATGATGCTAGACAGGCTGAACAGGCTCCAGTGGATGAACTTACATGGACGGACACTGGGTACACTAACTTGACTTGACAGGACTTAACATATATGACAGAATGCATGAAATCTGGTTGGAGGTCATGGGGGGGTACAGATAAGGGAGGAGGTATAAAGATGATTAAGATGTTTTATATGAAATGCATAAAATTTCAATAAAAATATATGTTAAAAACTCTCTAATTAAAAAACTTTCTATAACATAATCTTACAGAGCACTTTATATTTTGAAGTGCACTTTCATGGCAAGCCACTTAATCCTTAAGAAACTCTTATGAAGAGTTTAGAGTCAGGAAGCCAGAGTACCCAGACAGGCCATAATATTTTCCAACTCTTAGCTGCCATTAAATATAAGGCCATATGATTTTATACATTTCTAAAGAGAAAAAGGAGCCAATTCACTTGTGACATGCTGTCTTAACTATTCTCCAGTTACACTCAAAGAATGTATCAGGCACCTCAGACTTAAAACACTGTCCTTTCTAGTTTGTGACTAAAGCAACTCATTTAAATTCCCTGAGCCTTCATCATTTTATATCTTTTATGTGTATGTGTGTGGGGGGGTATGCATGTGTGTAAGTACAGGAGCCTCTCTGTGTGTAGAGCCAGAGGAAGAAGTTCGTTGTCTTGCTATCCTCTTTGTGTGTGTGTGTGTATTTTATTGAGATGTAACACAAATATCATAAAATTCATCCATTGAAAATGGCCGACAGTGAGTTTTAGCATATTCACAGAGTTGTACAATTATGACTATAATTAATTTCAGAGCATTTACAACATTCCCCCTGAATAAATCTATCACCAGTCACTCTGCTTCCTGGTTTCCTCCAGCCCTCCTCCTCATCGCTAAGCAATCATTAACCTCTTCTGTTTACTATCTTCTGGTTAATTGCTTCTAGTTACTTCCAATTCCCCCACCTCACTCTCTAGCCTTACTCTTTATTTTTTTCTGTTTCTATGACTTTGCCTTTCCTGGACATTTCCTGTGGATGGAATGATATAATACATAGTGTATGTGTGGTTTTAAAAGAATTTTACAGAAACTTTATTGAGAATTTCATACACGCATATAAGGTGTTTTGATGGAATCCATGCCCACTCCCTCCCCTCCAACATTCCCCCCTCTGGAGAAGTAACCCTAAAATCTTTTAAGGATTAGATATAAGCTACCAAATATTTTTGACATTTTTGGCCTTGGAACAGAGTATGTTGCTAACAGGCCCAAGGACATTTTGACTTTTAGCCAAGAAACTGACTACTTTTCTTTGGGGTCTTTTTACCCTAACTGCCTAGTCAATTCCTACCTCCTATTCTTATCACACCATCCTCTGAAGGGGTTACCCAAATTGAAAATAGGGAATAGGAACAAAGACCATCGCTCTGGTTTCTTCCATGCTGAACAGCGATGCAGGGTGAGGCAATTGGAGTACCCCTTCAGTGGGTCTATCTAAAAGACTCCCAAATTGCATAACTTTTGTCTCTAAGGGGAGAAGAAAGTCCTGGAATCATGAATGAGAGATATGAAGGAGAAGTAAAGGCGAGTAATTAGCATTACAAGTTCTACACAGGGAACTAGAAAAAAGTCAGAACAGGGCAATT
>NW_008342393.1:9666586-9687839 GCF_000622305.1 Nannospalax galili | reverse complement strand
GGATATGGGTCTATAGTTTTCTTTTTTGGTTGTGTCTTTATCCGGTTTGGGTATTAGAGTGATTCTGGCTTCAGAGAAGGAATTTGAGAGTTCTCTCTCTGTTTCTATCATTTTGAATAACTTAAGTAGTATTGGTTGGAGGCCTTCTTTAAATGTCTGGTAGAATTCTGCTGTAAATCCATCTGGGCCTGGGCTTTTTTTTAGTTGGGAGGCTTTGTATTACCATTTCAATTTCCTTATATTTTATCGGTCTGTTTAAACTGTTGATCTCTTCTTGGTTTAACTTTGGAGGTTCCCATGATTTCAGATATCCATTCACTTCTTTTAGACTTTCAGATTTAGTATCATATAGGTTTTTAAAATATCCCTGGATCTTTTGGGTGTCTGTTGTGATGTTTCCCCTTTCATCTCTGATTTTGTTGATTAGGATTTGCTTTTTCTTTCTTTTGGTTAATTGGGCTAAGGGTCTGTCTATCTTGTTTAGCTTTTCAAAGAGCCAGCTCTTAGATTCATTGATTCTTTGTATTGTTTTCTTTGTTTCTATTTCATTAATTTCTGCTCTGATTTTTGTTATTTATTCTCTCCTGCTGGGTTTGGGTTTCATTTGTTCTTGCCTTTCCAATGTCTTGAGTTTCAGTGTTAGGTCATTTATTTGGGCTCTTTCCAATTTTTATAATGTAGGCACTTAGAGCTATAAACTTCCCTCTTAGGACTGCCTTTAAAGTGTCCCAGAGGTCGTGTTGTGTTGTATTGTCCTTCTCATTGAATTCTAGGAATTCTTTTATTTCTTTCTTAATTTCTCCTTTGACCCACTCATTGTTTAGGAGGGTGTTTTTCAATTGCCACGAGTTGGTGTAGTGACTAGAGCTTCGTTCAGTGTTGATTTTGAGTTTTATTACTTTATGGTCTGCTAGAATGTACAAAATCATTTCAATTTCTTTATATTTGTTGAGGTTTGTTTTGTAGCCCAGTATGTGGTCAATTTTTGAAAAAGTTCCATGGGGTTCTGAGTAAAAAGTATATTCTTTTGTGCTTGGGTGGAATATTCAAAAGATGTCTGTTAGGTCCATTTGATGTATGGTTATTTAATTTAGACGTCTCTCTGTTTATTACTTGTCCAGTTGACCTGTCTAATGGAGACAGTGGAGTATTGAAGTCCCCTACTATTACTGAGTTCAGATTAATCCGTGTCTTAAAGTCCTGTAAAGTTGTTTTTATGAATTTGGGTGCACCAGAGTTTGGTGCATATATATTAAGGATTGTAATATCTTTTTGGCTAACTGTTCCTTTGATCAGAATGAAGTGATCCTCCTCATCTCTTCTGATTAGTTTTACTTTGAAGTCTATTGTCAGATATTAGAATTGCAACCCCTGCTTGTTTCATAGTGCCATTTGCTTGGAATATTCTTTTCCATCCTTTTACCTTAAGGTAGTGCCTGTCCTTGAAGGTGAGATGGGTTTCTTGCAGATGGCAAAGAGATAGATTTTGTTTCTTAATCCATTCACTTAACCTGTGTCTTTTGGCTGGGGAGTTCAGTCCATTGATATTTAAGGTTATTATTGAAAGGTGTGTATTGTTTGCCATCATTTTGATTGCTGTTTGTGTTCTGTGTTTAATTTTGTGTTTCCTAGATTATATCTTTGTTTATTTTCTTTTGTTGCCCCAAGGTATAGTTGTTTCTCTCTCTGCTCTCTGTATTGCTTCAAGAATTCTTTGAAGGGCTGGTTTTGTGGACATGTATTCTTTTAGGGTATTTGTGTCATGGAAGATATTTCTTTCCCCGTCAACTATAATAGACATTTTTGCTGGGTATAGTATTCTGGGCTGGCATCTACTGTCATGTAGACATGGAAATACCTTGGTCCGGGCTCTTCTGGCTTTCATAGTTTGCATTGATAAGTCAGCTGTAATTCTGATGTGCTTTCCTTTGTATGTGACTTGTTTTTCTTTTGCTGCTTTCAGTATTCTCTCTTTGTTCTGTATATTTAGTATTTTTACTATGATATGTCATGAGAAGTTTCTATTCTGATCCTGTCTATTTGGTGTTCTATGTGCTTCCTGTATTTGTATGTGGATGTCTTTCCTTAATTTTGGGAAATTCTTTTCTATAATCCTGTTTAAGATCTGGTCAACACCATTAACCTGAAATTCTTCTCCTTCCTCTAGTCCTATGATTCGTAGATTTGGTCTTTTCATGGTGTGCCACATCTCTTGCATATTCCATTCCTGTATTTTTAAAAATTTTCCATAATCTCTGCTTGAATGGTCAATTTCTTTAACTTTATCCCCTAGTGTTGATATTCTGTTTTCCATTTCATTTATTCTAGTGGTGAGGCTTTCCCCTGTTGTTTTGAGTTGGCTTATTGAGTTTTTTACTTCCTTCTTCATTTCTGCCTGAGTTTTCTTCAATATTTCTATCTCTTTTATGAATTCATTCAGAAGTTTATTCCTATCTTCTTTTAGCTCTTTGATTTGTTTGTTCTTGTGTTCTTTAAATTCATTGTATTGAGTTTTGTATTTCCTTCTTATTTCTGCTTGAGTTTTCTTCAATCTTTCTCTTTTGTGAATTCATTCAGAAGTATATCCCTATGTTCTTTTAGCTCTTTGATTTGTTTGTTCGTGTATTCTTTAAATTCATTGAATTCCTTGATCATGTTTATGATTGTTCTTTTAAATTCAGTGTCCTGGGTTACCTCTAGAGGGTTCTCCTTGTAGAACTCTTCTACAGGATTGGTGGGCTTTGCTGGTAACACAGTGTTTTGGCTTTCCATTTTATTATTCTTTCGTTGTGGTTTTGGCATGTGAATTTCTTTTGTTGTTTATGATTCTGATATGAGAATTAAATTGAAGTATGCTTCTGTTTGTATTATCCAGGTGCCTAGATCCTTTCTTTATTGGTTATGTAAAGCTGGTTGGCACAGGGTTCAAGTTCTTTCAGGCTTATTTTGGAGGGAACTAATGGTTTCAGATCAGTTATTCAGGGATACCCACAGAAGCCTAATTCAGGTTCTAGTCAGGTACACTCGGGCTTCCTTTACCATGTGGAGGCAGGATCCAGGCTCTCTCAGACAATCCTGTGTGTTGTCAACCCTATGCCAGAGGGAGGCTAGAGGGGGGCCAGAACTCGGCACTCTGGTGGTCTGCTGAGATCCCAGCCTTAGCCTACCAAAGCCAGATCTGCCCTGGGGCCTTGGGAGGGGCCTCACAAAATCTCAGGTAGGGGGATGCTATGGTGCAATTAGGGGAAGCTCACCACATGGAGGCAGGATCCAGGGTCTGTCAGGCTGCCCCCTGGGTTCTCAGGCCCTCTGGTAGTTGGAGGCCAGAGGGAGGCCAGAACCAGGCACTCTGGTGGTCTGCTGAGCTCTGAGCAGCTACCCCGATCTGCTGTCACTGTCTTATTACCTTGAGACAAGGTCTCTCACCAAGCCTGGAGCTAGGCTGTCAGCCAGCAAGCACCAAGAATCTCCTGACCCTCTCGAATTCAGGTTATCATGCTTGCTCAGCAAACACTCTTAACCCACTGAGCTACTACGACCACCCGCATATCTTTTAAGTTGGAATTACTATCTACCTTACCAGATTGCTAAAAAGGTTATATTAAAGATAGCACTTTTAAATTGTAAAGCTGTCAAATGCAAAAATGAAGAAACTCATATGTCTATATTAGATTTTGAAATATTATCTGTAATGGTAATATTAATATTCTGTTATTGGAGGCAAGGAGTGAACTTTTCTATCTGAACTGAAATATCCTATCACAGCAAATAATCAGGAAAACTGTTACTGCACATATTTTAATACAGTTGCTACATTTTCTGAGATAAGTGGTTAATTCTTTGTCCTCATATGAAGTCTGGAGACCACCCATCCCATTAACCCAGATTGCCTTCTGTTTGGATGGAGACATTTTCAGGTTTTAAGGGAAAAGATTTTTGTCTGGCTTCATTTAAGTCTCTCTTTCCAGTTAAAAGACTGAAACATGACGTATAGGTTAAGCATTCCATGATTGAAATCAGTTTTAATTGTATGAATAACTGGTTTCATCTTATGGAAGAGCGATCATCCTCTGTCCACTGCCACCAACACAGGACCACTAACATCTTCTGTTTTCTCAGGAGCAGTCTTTGCATTTTTTCTGTCTTTTTAGGTGAAGGTCTGTTAGTCATATTCATGGTAAGGTCTATAGGTTTTTTACTTGATTAAAGTCTAGATACTGCACATCCTGCAATCCCCTTGGCAACTATATCCTCACCTCGTGGGAGAAATGAAACGTCGCTTGTCTAGCCAGGCCTTCATGAGTTAAGGCACTGATGGCATACATGGCTAAAGTACAGATCTGAGATATGCTCCTGGAAATGATCACCTGTGAAAACTTATAGTATACAGTAGCTTTGGGACTGACTCACAGTAGAAATTTGTTTGCATATATTAAATATCAGAAACATGCCGGCTTCCTGATTTTCCAGACTGTAGATGCTTGTTCCTTGCATGCCAAGAGAGAACAGTAGTTCTGGTGGTGCTGAATACTTTCAGTACTTCAGTTTCTTTTGTTTCATAAAAAAGCACATGTTTGTGACCTGATTAATGCACACATGCATCAATGGGGAGACCTGTGGTCGTCTAAGGTCCAAGATGATATTGAGCAAGTATCCATTGCTACTAGACTTTGGGGTACTCATTAATGAAACACACACATGAACACTAAGCTAAAACATTACTACTGAATTTCAGGTGTTCTAAAACTTAACACATCTGTCTCCTACTATCCACCTCTCTCAAGGAGGAGGAAGGGAAATGGGGGAAATGGGGGCTACTTTAATTGGGGAGGGCTATACAGGGGAAGAAAGAGGAGAAATAAATGATGCCTAGGTGGTGTGAGAAACTAGAGTGGAATGTATTAGTTCAAAGGCCTACTGAAAAATGCACATGCAGTATGTATGAGTGCATGTGTGCAGCTGAAGGCTGTATGACAAAAACAGTGTTAGGCACGGGAAAACTCCCTTTGAGTTGTTGGTCAGGACAGTACAAGAGACTTCCAAAATAACAGAGGCTACTACCATAGCCCTTGATTGCCTCTCAGAATTTGAAGCCCGGATATACTTTGGACACAGGACTTGGAGCAATCAAGTTGGAAATGATCTGGAAGCCTCCTCCCAGAAGACTAGCTCCCACAGTATCAGAAGACAGCATGCAAACTAATCAATGATCCCATTCAGCTGTAAGTCTATGAACCACAACAACTGGCCCAGCAAATAGTCTCTATTGGTGCTGCAGTGGTACTTTTGTCTTGAGAGTCGTCAATAGTTGTCTAATTGGACTTACAGCCTTAATGGGAGGGATACAGAGGTTTACAGACAAGTTATCTCTCACCACTCATCAAAGAAGCTTCTTTTTGCAATAGATGGAGATTATTGCAAAGTTCCACAATTGGTCAAATGTAGAAAATAAGTTGCCTATGAAGTACCTAGCCCCAAGTGACGTATCTACAACACAGCCTGTACACCCCAGGCTCAGGGAACACAGTGGAACAGGGTGACAGGATATTAATGCATCTCTCAGCTCTCACCAGTGAAGCTTCCTCATACAATCGATGGTGATTAACCCAGAAAGTCACAACTACCCAAAGCACAGAGAATAAGAGACTACAGAATGCTTATCCCTGAATAAGACACTTATATCAAACCTCTACCGCTCAAGGTTCAGGGATTATTGTGGAAAAGGGAGTGGAAAGATTGTAAGAGCCAGGGGTGCTAGATGCCCACAAGGAGACAGAGTTTTACAGACAGCTGGGAAGTTGCTCATATGAACTTCTAGCAATAGCAACAGCATGCACAAGACCCATGAAACCTCATGCCAGACAAAATCCTAGCACAGAAGTGAGGACGTGGGTAAGTAGCCCCCCAACCTTAGCTGAGGAACTATTGGCAACCAGAAATTGCTGGAGAGGGAGAGTTGGTTTTCTTTAAGAGTGTGATGCTAGATGGAGTAACTAGGCTTCAGTGGACATACACACACTGAAAGACATTTGGGGACACAAACTTGAGACTTGATAGGCCTTAATATACATGACAGAGTACATGAAATCTGATGGTGGGTATAAGGGTGCAGATAGGGGAGGTGGTCTAAATGTGATAAAAATATATAGTGTATGAAATCTGCAAAAATTCTATAAAAGGAAAAAACTAAAATAGAATGGAACATTACTAACACCTTTTTAAAATGAATAATATTATTTGCTACTCAAATCTAGATTGAGTGACCACCAGCTGCCCCCTCAATCACTGTAACATCCAACTAGTCTTCCTGCTTCCTTCGTTCTTGTAACTCTTATAGTTCAGTAAACAATTGTCTAAAAGTCTTGAAAATGTTGGCCATACTGTGTTACTCCAGCTGAAAATCACCAATGGCTTCCTAGGACTCTTAGGTAAAACCCAAATGCCTTTGTATGGTGTTTAAAGTCCTCTGACCTGGCAGTTGTCCTGTATCTCCATCTTCATGCCACGGTACTCCTCTTCTGGTCATATCTGGGGGTACACAGCTTTGTTTTTCCTGCACCTCAAACACTTTTAAGTTTGTAACTGCCCCAGAGCTTTTGTGCTGTCTGGAAAAGCTCTTCCTATTGGTTTTCTTCTAGTTGAGTCTGGGCTCCAGTGCTACCTCTTCAAAAAGATGATTCTTTGTTCATCGATCCTAATTGGCATCCTCATTTATTGGCTTTCCCCAGCATATCAGCTGGTTTGATGATGCATATAACACTGGTCACTGTCTGGAATCATTATATTTACTCATCGGATAAATTTTGTCCATTTTTACCTGCTCTAGTTTACCAAGGGTTCTGGACAACAAAGGC
Source organism: Nannospalax galili (assembly GCF_000622305.1). Classification (NCBI taxonomy): domain Eukaryota; kingdom Metazoa; phylum Chordata; class Mammalia; order Rodentia; family Spalacidae; genus Nannospalax; species Nannospalax galili. The sequence goes on along the minus strand of NW_008342393.1, from coordinate 9,680,985 downwards.
CTTGTTTTATATGGGGGCTGCTTTAGTACCTAGAGCAGGGTCTCTCCCATTGTAGATGCTCAGTAGTTCTTAAAGTCATGAACCTAAGTGACGGACTTCCTTTTCTTACGTGATACATGTCTCTCTTTGCCTTTTCTGTTCCTGGAAATAAAACTGAACACAGAATGAAATTACTGTCCGTGAGGCTAACACAATTTTCCCACTGAAAATGGAATTAAATTGTACAGGATTAAATTTGATGTATTTTCTTAGTGGAACCATACAGAAGTGACCCACTTTCAATTTGCAATAATATAAGTGAAGATATGTTTAAGATTTTCTTAAATGGTTAGATTCTATGAATATTCACTGTGGTAAATATCTGGCTTTTAAAAAGTGAAGTCATTAAAGAAGAACTTGGCTCTACAAAAACAGCTGAAATTTCCTCTCAAATGACAAGAATCACATAATAACAGATAAACACTTCTGCCATTTCCAGGGGAAGATGACGTATCAACCCCAATAGCACTTTGTGGGTAGGCAAGTACCCTTATGCCCATTCTAAGCAGCACAGCTGACTTCCATTAAGGAAGCATGGCTGTTCTTTAACAGATACATGATGGTAATAAAAATATGCTGTCAAGAGAAATAAAAAAAAACAGTGATGGGAGTTTGAAGTCTAGAATAGGTGGAATGAGACGATGCCACATGAAGCCTGAATTCTGATTTGAAAGAAGGGAAGGATCAGAAAGAGAAATCATGAAGGTATTTACAAGTTACACTACTGCTTCCCTCACTTCTCATAAATCATTTTCTCATTGGCTTACACATCTATGTTATATGAGTTACACACTTTTTTATGAGTTCTCTATTTAGAGCTGGGTTTCGATCTTGGAAAGAATGTTGGGAGCCCTTGGATGCCCTGACATTTAATTAAGCTTTTTAGAGTCCCTGCCTCAGAACATAAAGAAAAGACAGGTATCAAACTTATGCCCTACATTTAGAAGTTATTTATCACTCTGATGGAAACAACTAAGTTGATACCGGATGCTAAATAGTCAAATACAGATAATCAGAGGGTCAGTGCTTCACAGGGAAAGACTTCTCCTTATGTTCAGTTTGCTGATTAAAATTTAATTATACAACCTATGTGTAACAGTTGAATCTCCATATTTTTAAAAGAAATGCTATATTCAAAATATTTACATGTATCTTTCATAACTTGCTTTGAAAAAAATACCAAGAGTTGAGATTACTGACTTAAAAGGTGACCATTAAAACATTTTATAGATTTTTAAAAAAGATATATATGTATATTCTCTCAAGAATTTGTGCCAAGTTATATTCCAACCTATAGTGAATGGGAATGTTCACTTTTCAACTTTAATTAGTGGCAGGCCCAGATGGCTCCTAAGTTGGATAGTTTTTTAAAAATGTCTAATATATGAATAATTTACGAAGAGAAAGTACATTCTTTACAGAAGAGTTTGTGCCCTTTACTTTCTTAGCTCGATATCATTTAGGCCTTTGTGGGTGGAGAAACTTTAGCTCCAACTGCTCATCTCACTTCTGTGAATCTCTAAGGCCTAAGACACCAGCTATGACATATTCATCTTGTGTGGAGACATTTCTTTCTTGTTTTTTTAAAAATCTAATTTTAAAGTGCGCAAGCACAAATATAAATGGCAATTTAAGTACACAAGCAGAATGGGAAGGCTTTATGTGACTGCAGTCTTGAGTCTAAACTCCATTCTACATCCTGACATCTGTATTTTCTTGCTGTAATACAGTGGACCTTTCCATAATTCTATGTTTGTATATGTCTGTTTACAAGAGCTTGAATGAGGTGTGTATGTATCTATCTTACATATTTCTGTTTATGGCTTTTAATTTTTTGAAAGGATGTAGGGACTTATTATTGGATGCCTTGACATTTGACCAGGTTGATGGAGTTGCCCACCTCAGGTTTGGGGTCAGCTGTAGTGTATTTGCACTGTGGACTGTAATGGTACAACAGTATATGGATAGTGGGTTGGGAGCTAAGACTGGAGGTGGTTGTGTATAGTCATATGGCACCTGGTGCCAGATCCTTCCGCAGCTAACACTTCCTGTGTAGCCTGGTGTATGCTTGATCTGAATCATGTCTGTGCCTCTCAGAAGATAAAAGCCCACTTGATTTTCTGCATGACAAATAATTTCGGTGAATCTAGAAAATTTTTAACTAAGCCACTGACTGTAAAGATAGAAGAATGAAAACAGTGCGTTTACCCTCTCAGGGATTACTTTACTTACTACCTTTTCAAGCTCAACCACGGCAAGAGTGCTCTCCTGCCAGGGGCCCAGTAATTCCCATAGCTGCCACCATTGTTCAACAGAGGGAGCAAGAGGTTGGCCCTTCCTCTTTCCTTCTATGTGGTCCTACCTGCCCTACCTGAAAAGGTGTGTGAAATTCACCTGCAATTCCAAGGGCTTTTGAAGACATTTGATTTATTTTTATATTCTATTTTTCATTTCTATGAGAATCTTGAAGGAAGGAAATTAGATGCCTGTTATAACACTGATGACTTATGGTCAACTCAATAAGGTCTCTTTTTATTGAAGCCCTTCTATTGGGTATCTGGCAAGAATTTAAAAAATTATTTTAAAACAGAATTGCATGCTTTGCTTTTGTCTCAATTATTGTCAATTTATATGTCAATAATTTTTTGTCAAAATTGTATGTCAAATAATTGACATATAATTTTTGTCAAATTATATGTCAATCCAACAAAGAGAACCATTATGAATCAGTAGCTATTTAACATAAAGATTATAATAAGGCACCACAATGACACTGACCACACAGTGACTGATAGAGACTGGAAGCAGCATCTCCAAGGGTTCCAATATTCACTCAACAGTCTATGCTCCCTTCACTGTGTGTCACTGGATATAAGGCAACAGAGCAGACAGAAGGTGTATGGTTACCAGTAAACAATGGACAGCTAAGGTGCAGATGCAGATGCTCGGCCGCAGTTTCCTGTGATGATTACATCCTAACTCAAAGTCAATTAATAAAATTAAATGTTTCATGTGAAGAACTCTCATCTATCACATTTCCAAATGTATTCAAGTTGAAAGAAGCTTTGGCAGTAATTGAATACCTACCAGAGAGAAAAAGTAAATTTAAATGAATCTCTGCACACAATAGTCAGATAGCAGGAGTAGAGCAGTCATACCAGAAGCAGCACCATCCAGATAAGGACATCTTACAGCCCCAGGGGCTTTGTGCAGAACTTGGCGTACATTTCATTTAATCCTCTAGTTTAGCACTTATATGGTATTTTTTTATATGAGGAAATAGAGCCAAAGGTTAAGTGATCTGTCCAATGGAGCCAGGTAAACAACTGTGATACTCCCTGGAGCACCTCTAGGGGAGATCAGATTCCTCAAAGCATGAGTTTACACAGATCTGAAATGCTGCTTGACGTACTTCACAGTGTTCTGATGAGCACAGCCACTAAGAGAGCACACTGTGCTCCCTGTGGTTCTACTAATGGTTTCTAGATTAGAGCTCAGAAATATTCTGAAAATGTACACACAATTATATAATTGCACATATCTGGGAGGGAGATTTCATCAGATTTCAGTGGAGTAGATGATCTAGAAAAGGTTAAGAATTGCTTGCCAGATATTTTTTTCAGCTTGTTTCTAAGCTATAAGGCCTAAGAGACCTGACCTTACAGATTCCTGAGGAAAAATGCCCTATCTATCATGCACTTATATTCAAAGACAGCTGAGACAATTACCCAAGTGAATATTTCTAATTACAACCTGGAATACTCAGGTAGCTCAGTGTTTCCTATTACATATGTAGTTAAAAAAAAAAAGCCCACTGCTTACAAAAAAAGAAAAAAATGAGCTTTGTTTTTCTGAATTATTAAACTTAAAAAGGTACAGTCTATAAAGCTGCAAAATACTGACAAAATATGCCAACATTAACAATTATATTTTAATAACAAGACAACAGAGAAACTACTTTGGCTTTAAACATCAAAGCAGGTATAATCTTACACAGGACAAAAGTGCACATGTAATTTTTCTGTTCTCTTCTAAAGAACTTCCTTGAATTTTGAATATTTTCTTTGAATAATCATGTTTGACAGAGGTAAAGGTCAATGTTAGTGCGATAATTAAAATTAATGACAACAATGTCCACTGGGCTATGTCTACGCAGATGTTTCCCTCCACTGTTCCCACCCAAACATAAAAATGTTTAATACATGGAATTCTGAGTTTACACATACAAGAAGCATTGCTTTCATCCCTTCTAAAACCCACAGAATTCCTTCATATAATGAATTCTTACGGTATTTGACACATAACTTTAAGAAATGTATTAGGTTACATAAACATTTAAACACATACTCATTGTACAAAGTGAGCAGATACTATTTTAGAACCATGATTTCTAATCCTATGCAAAGTATTTGTAAGATTAAACACTACCCAAAGGGTCTTTGAATGTTATTGTACCAAATCAAGTCACTCATTAGCCAGGATTATATCCACAACTTAAAATTCTGACAAGAGAAATTTATCTCTCTTTCTCTCTCTCCCTACTTATTTATATATGCCTGCTTACCTGTCTGTCATCTGTCCATCCTTCCAGCCATCTATCAATCCACCCACTTGTCTATTCACCTTCATGTATCGTCTGGTCCCTAGCCTGCGGAAGGCTAAGAATGGCAATTCTGGATGGTAGAATGTTAGAGTAAGACAACAGAAGATCATGACATGAAGAGAAGAGACAGAGAAACAAAAGCTAGCCTGCTATTCTGCTAAATACCATATACTAAATGATATTTGAATGATGATATGGAACCATCATGTCTGGTATGGAAAATTGCATTGTCCAAAGATGACCATAAAAATGACTTCCAACTACACACTCTTTTAAAATGTGATCTTGGTTCCTCACCATCAAGAGTGGTGCCTAAGTCTCCTTTGCTGGCTTAGGGCATGGCGGAAGTAAGGCTGAGCCACAAAGGCCATGCAGCATCTGTCTCACAATCATTTAACCATTTGTGTGGAGCTCTGAGTCATCATGTAATTTTAACAACTTGAGGCTGCCATAGTGGAGAGGGCACATACAGGCAGGTATTACAGTTGACATCCCAAGTTGAGCTCCCACTTAGTAGAATTAGCAGCTTAGTAGAATTATCAGATGATTGCAACATCAGGAAACACCTGACGGTAACCTCATCTGAGTCCCCTAAGAAGAACCGCCCAGCCAAATGCAGCCAGTTAACGGGACCATAAGACACAATACTGAATTGTTGATTTGGGGCAAAGTAAATAGGACAGCTAATGAAAAGATTAATATTATGTATAAAGATCAAATAAATTAAAACATATTTTATGCTGGGAATTCTGGTAGGGATAGGGGCTTTATACAAAATATATTATTTAATCTTTTGTTTTTAAAAATACCTTATTATTTTTATTTAATGTGTATAAGTATTTTGCATGCATGCCTATAAGTTCACCCATGTCATGCAATGCCAGAGAAGGTGAGAAGAGGGCGTCAGATCCCCTGGAACTGGAGTTATGGACAGTTGTTAGCTGCCATGTGGGTGCTGGGAATTGAACCTGCGTCCTCTATAAGAGCAGCCAGTGCTCTTAAGTGCTAAGCCATCTCTCCAGCCACAATATTATTTAATCTTTACACGATCCTTTAGAGTATTATCTTCACATAATAGGAAAGGATACTTATCATGCCTTTAAAAATTCTCTTTCAAATTTTGTTTCTTTCACAGAAGCTACTTCTTGTATAACAGAAATCATGCCTTATTACTCTTCATAAAGATAACTCCATTTATTTCTAAAATATAGTCATCTTCAAAATATTATGTAACTTCATTGAACTAGACTTTTTTCTCTTTATCTAAAATTTCCCATTACAGTTCTTTTCAGTCATGGCCACCACTAGATGATTCTTGGTTATGTTCATATTTTAAAAAGAGCAGCACCAGCGGCTCTCAGTAAGTGTGCGCCACACTCAGGAAGATTTGTGCCAACATATGAAGCTTATCTACGGTCACAGTGTTTGGGGAGCATATTTATTGTTGAGAGGGAAGGTGTCAGGATGCCACACTCCTCTCTCTATAAAATGCATCTACAGTCCAGAGCAACAGAGCTGTTCTATGTCTTATGATTTAAAAATATCCTACCAGACTTTCATGTTGTTGAAAAAAGTTTTAAGCTACCTGATTCTGGATTATGACTGTTTTTAGATAAACCCCAAACACATTTGCATAATTTTAATATGCATTCACTTTTCTAGGATCATAATCACTACATAAATTAATAGAAGATTGTATTTTCCTTTGTCCAGAACTTTACCAAGAGTTATTCACCATTTTAGACAATCATGCTATAGACGCCAGTGGGACTGTGCTATTTAGATGGAGACCCTGACGTGGTTATTCAGTCTACCTTCACGTCTCTCACTTTCGTGGAGACTGTACATGTAGGAACTAGGTTTATATTGTCACATCGCCTAACGCTGTTGCACTCAAGCATCGCCTGTTCAAATATAAGTTGCTTTATTATAAATCACATTCCCCTTATTTTTCTTTTACTGTATACTTAGGACATGTTGTTATTGATTTTCAAAAATAATGTTACACTTAGAAAAACCACCTATAATTTTCATTGCAAGAAAATATATGGTATGTTGAAAATAGTTATAAAAAAAAGAATTGAATGTATCATGAGAAGGCAAAAGTGCCTGGGAGACAGGAGGGAAAGGTGGCAACGTCCGATCACTTAGGTGTCTCTGCACACCTCTGTGTGGGTGCTGGAAATCACTTAGAGCTCTGTTGGGCTTCTCTTGTAAGTCCAGTGGTGGCTTGAGCGAGACCCAATGAGAGGTGCTCTCTTGGCCCATGCTTGAAAGCCAGCAGCTCTGAAGGGCAATAACTGATTCAGATATTCCACACCCTTTAAGTAATTATCCTGTGATCACCCTTGAATCTGTTCCTGTTCTTTTGCTGGGTGTGGTATTTGCCTCCCCTCCCCTCCCCTCCCCTCCCTTCCCTTCCCCTCCCTTCCCCTCCCCTTTTTCCCTCTCCTTTCCTTCCCATGATTTCACTTAACTCACTGCTTCATCAGCTTTTTGTTTTGCTTTTATTTGTTTCTGTGAGAAAAATCCTCAATCTTCAGTTCAGACTTGCTTAGTACTCATTGCTATAGCCCAGAGTAGCCTAGAAATCACAGCAATCTCTCTCCCTCAAATCCTCAGGAGCTGGGATTGTGGGGTCTTCTCTGGAAGCTGGGCCATACTGTAAATCAATCTCTCTCTCTCTCTCTCTCTCTCTCTCTCTCCCCCTCTCTCTGAGATAAGGTCTGGCTATATAGCCCATGTAGCCTCAAGCATGTTATGCAGTCCAGTCTGGCCTCAAACACTCCACTCTACTGGTTCAGCCTATCAAGTACTGGGATTATAGTCCTGTACCATCAGGCCACATTCAATTTGATTTTATCTGTTCCATTTTATTAAAATCTTCTTGAATGATGTAAGACCCTATTGACGAAGACAGAACATACTTCTGACACAGGATTTGGAGCAATAGAGCTGTAAGTGACCTGAAACCACTTCCCCTGAAGGCAAACTCTCATAGTTTTGGAGAGCACTATGAAGGTGCCAAGAGAAAACATCAATGGATGATCCAACACCAGCTTCAAGACCAAATAACATCAATGACTGGTATAGCATATGACATTGGTGCAGTAATGGCACTTTTATCTTGGGGGCAATCAACAGCTACCTAATTTGACTAAATGCCCACTCAAAGGGAGGAAACTCAAGGGTGGTAATGTAAACATATCCTAATACACATGACTGGAGTGGCCATAGATCTTAGAGAAAGCCCCAAGACTGTCACATCACTAGACTTATTTGATTTCTTACTATGTGCAAACTATGTATACTTATATTTACAGACAAATATCTCAGTCACCACTCATCAAAGAAGCTCATTTTGCACCAGTCAGAGACTATTACCAAGTACCACAATGGTAACACACAGACATTGTCTATGAATTGCCCAGGCCTATGTGACACATCTATAATGCAACCTCTACACCTAAGGCTCATGGAACATAGAACGGGGATAATGAAGAGGACACTAATGAATCTCTCAGCCCTCAAAAATGAAACTGCCTCATGCAGTGGAGAGCCGGGAACACAAAAGGTCACAAATGGCCCAAGTGTAGAGATCAGGAGTCTGCTGAATGATGGTCCTTGGACAGGATCCCTTTATTAAACTTCACCCACCCAAGGCTCAGGGACCATCTTGGAAGAGAGGGCGGAAAGACTGTAAGAGCCAGGGAGGAGGTGCAAGACCATATGGAAACAGAGTCCTACAAGCTCCTGAGAATCTGATCACATGATTCTATGGCAATGGTGTCAGCAAACACAAGTCCCATTCAAACTCAGGCAGACAATAACTCAGCATAGAACTGGGAAAATGAACAGCAGACCTCAATTTTGAATGTTAGCAACTGATTGCTGCCGGATGAAGAGTTGATCTTCCTAAAACAAGGGACTCTAGATAGGCTGACTAGACCTCAATGGATGGACTTGCACTGGGGAATGATAGGGGACACTGACAACCCAGTGGGCCTGAATGACAGAGTATGTGGGCTCCAGTGGGGGGGGGCTATGGGAGGGTGCCAACAGGGACTAGTGTATAAAGAAGACTAAGATTGTTCAAGATGTTCTGTATGAAATGCACAAAAAATTCAATTAAAAAAAAGAATAAAGAAAAATCTTCCTTAATGTTGGTTTTACCATTCCAGGTTTCCTGAACTGCTATGGATTTGTTTTGGAATTTATTTTCCAATGTCAAAGACACTTTGGAAGAAAGTAGAAGTAAAGACATGTATTAATTAGCTATCTTCAGTTAGATGTCATTGTGAGCACTTTAAATAAAGCACATATTCTCTCCCACATTGACGTGTTAAGATTTTTAAAGAGTACCTATTTACTTTAGGCAAACAAACATATGCAATTATACTATCAGGCTAGAATTTTTTTCTGTATTGTTTAATGAATTATCAAAAAAGTGCAAAAAAATTGAAGATAACTTACAATCCATATCAAGTATGGCACGAACAGATTTAACAAGTTCCTTAGATTCCAGGGCCAGCGTTGCCGGGAAGCTGCGTCCGTTCCTACCCAGTAGTGGGAGGGCAGTCTGCGATGAAAACATGGCTCCTCTTTCACTGTGTGAGCAATGAAGGGGCCTTGAATGGAGCATATGGCAAGCAATACGTCTCTGCTGAATCTGAATTTGTATCGATTACATGTTTGTACAAAAAGAATTTTGTTCCTAGGAACATGACCTTCACAGAGTTATACATGAAGTCATTCACATAAAAGAGTGTTTCTGCTTTCCATTCTTTACTATACAATAAACAGGCATATTTTAAAAAATTAGGTTGACTTTACAGATCAGAAGAAAGTAGCTGAAGGATGGCCTACCTCTACATCATTTGTTGGGATTTTATTTAATTTCATAAAAGTTCAAATTAAACATATCAACATAAATTTATTAAACAGATATTTTCTATTACTTTTAGTAATACTAAATATAAATTCAATATATATGTATATTTATCTATGAAATTATGTCTTAATCGTTCTCATTTGTTGTTACTAAGTGCAAAATGGTCTATAGAATTCTACTATTTTTTAGGACATCATATTTTATTTTTATTAATAAATTTTGTTTGATAATTTCATTCATGTATATAATGCATTCTGGTTGCTCCCCAACCCTATTTCCCTCCCATCCTGCAAACCCTTTGTTATAAATCTCTCTCCCATATTCATTGCTTTCTGCTTTGTTTTTGTGCCCCACAGAGTTTAACTAGCACCTCATCTGAAACAAATGCATTCTGGCATAATATAAAAGGCAAGTTTTTCCTCAAAATCATTACACTAAAACTTCTACTTGAAGAGGACAGATACCTTTGTATTGACTTTGTATAAACCATCACTATTTACAATCTGCCTTCTTAGGCACAACGATATTAATTCACAAGTGGAGACTAAAGAATTCTCCAGTCCAAACAGTCTTTACTTTGTGCGGAATGACCGGGCCAGTGTCCACTCAGAGGATACGATGTATGGCAGTGAAGGGACAGGACTGCAGCAGGGCTTAACTTTCCACACGTGGTGAACGCTGCTTACTGTAGCTTTTAAAAATTGCCTCTTTTCTAAGGAGCAGTTTAATGTAAAGCTAGAATCTTGGCTTTTAAATAGTTATTTTAAAACTCGATATTCACTACTTTTTAATTAGTGAAGGTCAAAATGAGGCTTTAGGGAGTTGGGGGCACACAAGCCAATAAAAGGTAAATATGATCATGGAATAGTTTAAAGTCCTTATTAAAATAGTATTCGTTGAATTCATAGAATTATATTAAACAGCATGGTTAACAACAAAAAAGTCAGATTATTTTATAATAAGAATTAAAACATAAAACATTAAAATGAGCTTAGAAGTCAGCAATTGTAGGCATTCTAAGTTTGAAAAAAATGGTATGTTGACCCTATTTTCTTTCTTTTTTAATAAAAAAAATACACAGGGTCTCACTCTGAAGCTCTGGTTGGCTGGTTGGCCTTGAACTCATAGAGATTAGCCTGCCTCAGCCTCCCATGTGTCGTGATTACAGGCATAAGTCACCACGTGTGGAAGATCAGCTCTTCTATTTCCTTTATCAAACTTCTATTTTCACAGTAGTGGTAGTTTCTGTTTCTGCAAGTGATGCTGCTTGAAATTAATAAACAGTATTTGTATATTTGTAGCTCCAAGTAAGAATGGTGAAGTCTGAAGCATAGTGTAGGCAATAGCAGAGTCAAGGTGTAGTCTCCAAACATGATTTACTTAATTCATATCTACTGAATGATGAAAATGAAAGATGTTGATTGCATGAATATGTTCCGTGAAATCCTATTTGACATAACAACACATCTGCTGGGCTGAGCCCGATCTTTAACAGTACATCTGCCACCAGCAACTTATCCACATAAAGACAGGACGTGTGATTCCTCAATTTTAGAGTAAAAAGTTACAATAACTTGCTAAATGTTTCCAGCAATTTCTTTTATAGAGAATCCAAAAGAGTATGTTCTTGCATTTATTTCCAAGACTTTAAAAAAAGAGCAGTCAATGGAAATTATGTAGCATCCTATGGCCATTTAAGAGTATTTTATCATTTTAGTCATAATTATTACATGAAGAATTTCTTCTGTGGGCAAACTGCAAAAATCACTTAAGCTTCTTACCTTAAATTTGATAAAGTAGAAGAACTCTCCCAAAGTACTTCTTGAACAGTCTAAAAACAAACAAGATGGTGAAGGAGATACATAAGTTTGATAGGTTTTAAAAATCTCTTTGCTAGGTTAATTAGTATTTAGAACTTCCTCATTCACTAAGTATGTAGATGTTTCTATTATGGTAAGGGGAATCAATCATATTAACATGTAATTATACCTAAAATAGGCATAAGGTTATTTCTTTTTTTTAATATTTGAAAAAATTTATGTGAATGTGTGTGTATGTAGTGTGCAGGTGCTCAGAGAGACCAGAAAAGGGTGATGGATTCCCTGGAGCTGGAGTTACAGGTGGTTGTAAGCCACCTGACTTGGATGTTGGAAACTGAACTCAGGTCCTTTCAAGAGCAACGCGTGCACTAAATCACTGAGCCATTTTACCATCCTCTAGAGAATTTCTTTATAGGGTTAACAGTTACCAAATTATGTTTATCTTGTACCAGGATTTTTTGGAAATTATTCATTAAAGCATAGTATATGTTAATGTGTCTCAACTACTTTCTTAACAGTGTATATAATGTTAGCCATTCTTTTCTGTTCTTCAGCCAACTCTAACTCTGACTCCGAGAGCTGCTGCTTTGTGGCAGAGACTGTCCTGTAGCCACCACACACCACCGCATTCTCCTAGGACAGGACCTCTTTCCTCTCCCTCTTTTCTCTCTTCCTCCCACCACCTCCCGCCACCTTCCCTCCTTCGTTCCCTACTTTCCTCCCTTGTTACTGAGGATTGAAGGCAGGGTTTCGTATATGCTAGGCCAGCACTCTACCACTGAACTACATCCCCAGCTTGCCTTTCACTTTTTATTTTGAGAGAGGATCTCATTAGGTTGCCTAGGCGGATCTGAACTCACTCAATAGACCAAGGAAGCCTTGAATTTTCTATTTTCTTGCCTCAAGCTCCCAAGAAATTGGGACCACCAGGTTTCACAGAATTTCTTTAAAAAATATAATATAGTTCTATATACGTATGGGGGATTGGTTTCAGGATCACTGGTGATATAAAAATCCAGAGATGCTCAGGTTTCTTGTATTAAATGGACCTGTAGTATGCATATGAGTCATGTACAGCATATGGATACTTTAAATAATTCTAGACTACTTATAAACAGTGCAATCCAAATGTCACCTAAGTGGTTTTATAGTCTATTATTTTCACGATAAGGACAGGAAATAGTTTGGTGTAGGAACAATCGACCCGGGCCTGACTACATAATGTACAACTGGGAAATGTGGTAAACAGCACTTAGAGTGCTACGAAAGATGGTGGAAGGCTGTGGGCAGGATGCTTACGCATCACTTCATTTACAGAGTTTAGCACAGTGCCTGCAATGTGCCAAATTCAAATTCTGGTTTTTGGAACTTTCTGGAATTTTTGTTCCTGAATATTTCTTTTAATTTATTTTTATTAAAATTTTGTGTAATGTAATTTCTTACTATGTGCAAAATATGTATCCTTACATTTACAGACAAATATCCCAGTCACCACTCATCAAAGAGGCTTCTTTTGCACCAGTTGGAGACCATTACCAAGTACAACAACTGGTCACACACAGACATTGTCTATTAATTGCCCAGGCCTAATTCACACATCTACAATGCAACTTCTACACTCAAGGCTCACGGAACATAACACAGGGGTAAAGAGGTCACTAATGAATCTCTCAGTTCTCATTAATGAAGCTCCCTCATGCAACAGAGGACCAGGAAGGTCACAAATAGCCAAAGTTTAGAGATTAAGAGTCTGTAGAATGCTGGTCCTTGGACAGGACTCCGGCACTAAACTTCACCCACCCAGGGCTCAGGAAGCATTGAGGAAGAGGGGGTGGAAAGACTGTAAAAGCCAGGGAGGAGGTGCACGACCCTATGAAAACAGAGTCCTATAAGCTCCTGGGTTCCTGAATATTTTCAATCTGTGATTGGTTGAATCCACTGATGTGGAATCCAAGAAGACAGAGGGTCAATTATGAAAGAAAAACTTACCTCTACAAAATGAAGTAGTTTCTCAGTGGATGCCTTAAAAGTTTTTGCAGCCATTTCTGATTTTCGCAATTGGCAGTCAAGAACTGTGACTCTTTTTCTTAAATTCTGAGCACTTTCCTGGACAGAGATAGCAAAAGGAGCATCGTGCACATTTCCTTAATCTTCAACAGTGTTTCATGAGCTAATATCTGACACCACCATTCAATTTGCTGATTCTGAGGGGCGGTAGACTACAACTAGTTAATATCTAAAAGCTAATTTTCTCAGGGACACTTTGTAGTTTTATTGATTTTTATGCTGAGGTATATTTAAAGTCTTCTTTTTTTACTGACTTGTCTTAACATATACTGACAGAAAGCTGCACATGAGCAGCATAGCTAAAGGTACTGGGTATACACACTCACAGACGGACACGTTCCCACGTACAATAACATCCAGTGTAAGATTGAACTGTTACTGGCAGAGAGGAAGCAGAGACAAACAGTAGCTGTGGCAGGGGCAGTGATAGGGTAAGAGAACACTGCAATGTCACTTGATAGAAGGGTGCATCTTGATCCTGGTGGCTTACATTTTGGGCTTCAACAGACATACAGGAAAAGCAGAACCCTGATGGGTCAATTAGGTGAAATAATTTTCATAGAAAAAGAGTTCTGATTTCGGCTCTGGTCAGTAAGAAAGTCAGTTGTGAATCATTCCCACTCAACAAACAATCATTGACTGCTGGAGAAAGACTGGGGGAAAGTGGGGGTTGGGAACTGAATTTATAATTACCTGGGTGGCATGTAAATATATAACCTGAATTTTTACTTAAAATGGTCTTAGGTTAATAGGAGCAAAAATGAAACTCTTTTGGAGGGCTGTTTTTCTTTCTTTTTTTTGAAGAATTAATTTTTTTAATTTAATAACCACACGAATAAAAGAAGCATTTCATTATAGCTTTAACATATTCAGTAACACACTCCAGAGCAAGGATACATCTCTTTCAAAAGTGGCTGTAAATTTTTAGGTTCACAGTTGAATTAATACAGTTATACAATACTGAACTCAGTATTGACCT
>NW_008342393.1:9663754-9666224 GCF_000622305.1 Nannospalax galili | reverse complement strand
TTCAGTGGTAATGTTTATCACCTCTACTAATTAACATGATGTAAACTTTTATGCTTCCTCCTCAAATATAATACATTTAAAAAATTTTGTTGATATTTTTCTGTGTGTGTATATCACACAGAACATCCAAAACAATCTTATTCAACTATACACCCACTTCCCAGATGGCACCCTCCCATAGCCTCCCTCCCTCCACTAGAGTCCTTATACTCGGTTATCCCTGCTACTGTCTGCTGTGTGGTCGGGACTCCCAGCCGTTCCCCATTACTTGTCCAACTGGTAAATCTAGTCAGCCTATCTAGAGGTCTTTGTTTTAGGAAGGTCAGCTGTTCCTCATCTAGCAGCAATCAGTTGTCAATATTCCTTTAGATAAGATTGGGGTCTGCTTTCCCAGTTCTATGCTGGGTTACTATCTGGGAGTCCCTTGGGCTGCCCTGGCCAACAACTCCAAAGAAGGTATTGCCTGTCTGGCATTGTTGCTTGTTTTGTAGCCTTTATCTATACACATGGACTCTTAAGAAATTATATTGGCCCCTTTAATCTTTGGTTATACTTTCCTTTTGGGTGTTTAAAGCCATACTGTTGGCCCAGATAAACCAATTTATGTTTACTCTTAAGGTCATTTGAGGACCTGTTCCTCAGGGGTCACATGGGCTTGGGAGGAGCCCCGGGCTCCTTTCTTTTACGAATTCTGCCTATGTGAAGATAAGTCAAAGGTCCTGCTCGACCATGGCTGGCCTCGCTGGGAAGCATGGAAGAAATGTTCCCTCTGTGTTGACCCTCCTTTTTTGTAGACTGGATGCTGGTTCAAGTCCATCTCGTGGGGTCTCCTCGGTCTCCTTGATCAACAGGTGACCCACCACAATTTCAAGACATTTTGGGAGACACTCATAGTCCCCTGGAACTAGTCAACCTAGGAGAGCAAGGAGCAAAAACTGTCCTTTATGTCCCTCTGACCAAATTAGTATAGACCTCAAAGTATGTCTGTTAAACATCCAAGAAGGTTAGTTCCACAAGTCTGGTACTTTTAATTACTGTGTGCCATGTAGATAAATCTTGGGCAAAGACCAATTGTTCTCAGATAAACCTTACCTAGACATGTATTTCTTGATCTCATAGGTATAATTTCTCAGTAGGTTGTTGGACTAATATGGTTACCTCTGCTTTTTAAAACTAGCTAGGCATTATTTATCTCTCACATTGTCTCACCCCTCCATCATGGTTTTCCCAATTAAGGTGCCCCCATTTCCCCCTGTTCTCCCTTATTAATACCCTTCTCCTAAGGTCCTACCTCTCTTGAGCTCCTTCTTTCCCTTTATCTCCTAGGTTCCTTGTATACCCTTCCCCCCCTCCCTTAATCTAACCCAAATTTTATCCACATCTCCCTTATTAAGGCCTGTTTCCTATTGTTCTTCTCTTTCAGGGTCTTTCTTTTCCTTTACCTCCCAGGTTCCTTTCCATTGTCCTGGTTCCTATAGTTATGTCTGGATACATATTCACTTATCAGGGTTTGGTTCTAGGATCCACATATGAGGGAGAACATACGTCAATTTTTTTTCTGAGTCTGTGTTACTTCACTTAGTTTTTTGGTCTTCTTGAGGCAGGGTCTCTCTGCAGCCCCAGCTGACTTGGAACTCATTAGGTAGACCAGGCTGGCCTTTGTCTTACAGAGGTCTGCCTGCTTCTGCCTCCCAAGTGCTGGGATTAAAGGCCTGAGCCACCATGCTTTGTTTGGAGTCTCTGCAATAGGATGATTTCTTTGGTTATATGCCAAGGAGTGGTATAACTGGGTTAAATGGTAGGTTCATTTGTAGTTTTTTAAGAGTTCTCCACACTGCTTTCCATAGGGGTTGAACCAGTTTGCAGCCCCACCAGCAGGGGATGAGTGTTCCCCTTTCCCCACATCCTCTCCAACATTTGGTATCATTTGTTCTCTTGATCTTAGCCAGTCTGACTGGGGTAAGATGAAATCTTGAAGTGGTATTAATTTCCATTTCCTTAATTATTAGTGGTGTTGAACATCTTTTATGCTTCATAGCCATCTTTACTTCTTCTTTTGAGAACTCTCCGTTCAGCTCATTAGCTCATCTTTTAATTGGGTTACTTGTCTTGATTCTGTTTTTTGAGTTCGTTATATATTCTGGATATTAAACCTCTGTCTGATGTGTCGCTGGTGAAGATTTTCTCCCCTTATGTGGGTTTTTTGTTCACTTCCCTGGTTGCCTCCTTTGATGTACAGAAGCTTTTTAGTTTAATGAGGTCCCATTTGTTTCTTGACCTTATTTCCTGAGCAGTCCCTGTCCAGTTTAGAAAATCTTTTCCTACACCTATATCTTGTAGGTTATTGCCAATGTTTTCTTCTAACAGTTTCAGAGTTTGAGGCTTCACATTCAGGTCTTTGACATATTTGGAGTTGACTTTTGTGAAAGGTGAAAGATAGGGGTTTAGTTTCATTCTTCTACAGGTGGAG
>NW_008342393.1:9662930-9663617 GCF_000622305.1 Nannospalax galili | reverse complement strand
GTACTCATATTTGGGTCTTCAATTTTGTTCCATTGATCTATGGGTCTATGTGACAGTTCCATGTTGTTTTTATGACTATATCTCTGTAATACAGCTTAAAATCTGGTATAGTAATCCCCCTGGTATTGCTCTTAGTGCTCAGGGTTGCTTTGGCTATCCGAGTTCTTTCGTGCTTCTATATGAATCTTAGGATGTTTTTTTCCAATTCTGTGAAAAATGTCATGGGGATTTTGATTGGCATTGCATTGAATCTATATATGACTCTTGGTAGGATGGTCATTTTCACAATATTAATTCTTCCAATCCATGAGCATGGGAGGTCCTTCCATCCTCTGATGTCTTCCTCAATCTCCTTCTTTAAAGATTTAAAATTTTCATTATAGAGGTCTTTAATGTCTTTGGTCAGGATTATTCCGAGATATTTTATTTCTTCTGCAGCTATTGTGACAGGAAGTGTTTCCATGTGCTCTTTCTCTGATTGCTTGTTATTGGTATATAGAAAGGTTACAGACATTTATTGGCTAATTTTGTAACTTGCCACTTCACTGAATGTGTTAATAATTTCTAGGAGTTTGCACATGGAATTTTTGGCATCCCTTAGATATAATATCATATC
Organism: Nannospalax galili; assembly: GCF_000622305.1. Taxonomy (NCBI): domain Eukaryota; kingdom Metazoa; phylum Chordata; class Mammalia; order Rodentia; family Spalacidae; genus Nannospalax; species Nannospalax galili. The sequence goes on along the minus strand of NW_008342393.1, from coordinate 9,663,001 downwards.
ATCTGCAAAAAGGGATAATTTGAGCTCTTCTTTTCCAATTATTACTCCTTTAATTTCCTTCTCTTGTCTTA
>NW_008342393.1:9643107-9662282 GCF_000622305.1 Nannospalax galili | reverse complement strand
TATGTTTAAGCTGTTAATCTCTTCTTGGTTTAGTTGTGGTCATTCCCATCCTTTAGATATCTGTCGATTTCTTTTAGGTTTTCAAATTTAGTAGCATATAGGTTCTGTGTCCTGCATTATCTTTAGGGGGTTCTCATTGTACTCCTCTAGAAGACTATTCGTATTTGGTAGGGATATGTTATTTTGGTTTTTCATGTTATTATTTTTTCTCTGTGATTTTGACGTGTGAATTTATTTTGTAGTTTTTGATTTTTGTGTGAGACTCAAGTCTTCAAGTTTAGGTCTGCTTCTTTTTGTAAACTTTATGTGCCTTTGTGGTTTACTTTTTGGGTATGAAAGGCTGGTTCATCAAACTTCTGGTTCTCTCTTTTTATTTTTATATTAGAGTGGCCAGATTGCTTTTGTCTTCAGGAGTTCCCACAGAGGCCCAAGTCAGATGAGAAGCTGATGCTCTCAGGCTTTCTCCTAAGGTCTGGATCCCTCCAGGAAAGATTTTGGCCTCAGGAATTTGGGGGTTGGACTGCCCTAGAAGCAGGGCCCTGCAAAGATGCTGGTCTTGGGCAGGTGGTGGCTGTGACACTCAGAGATGCAAAGGGAGATTGGGGCGGGAAGTGGCCCCAAGGACTCCTGGGGGCTGCACTGAGGAACTGGGTTGGTCTGGATGCAAAGGATCAGGAAGCCCAAAAGGTCAGCCCTGGAGTCCATGAAAGAGGCTGGAGGGTTGTGCAGCCCAGGGAAGCAGAGGGAGGTGAGGGTGGGACCAGGCCCAGAGGGCTCCTGGGGACTGCGAGAAGGAACTGGGTTGGTCTGGATGCATAGGGTCAGGAAGCAGTGGTGGCTCCCTTGGTGTCTGAGGGCCAAGATAAGAAATGGGACAGGACTCGGGCTAGGAGGAGAAATGGGTGGGGGAGATGGGAGGGTGAATGAGGCTTGGGGAGTCAAGGAGCAGAGGGCGCGATCAACTGGAGTCAAGGTGCAGAGGGCGCCATGGATTTACCTGGAGAGAGGTGGGCGGGTCATGTAGGCCCAGGGAAGGAGAGGGAAGTCAAGGGCTATTTTTCTAAATTTAAATTTCAAAGATATTTCACACATATATAATGGATCAAAAGAACATGACCTTACAATAAAAACTAAAACCACCAAACACACGAGGAAATAAGTTTAAGTTTAATGGACTGGCAACTTACTGAAATAAACTATAGTGTCAGAACTATTAAAAGAGTAAACAATCAGATATAAAACATAAAGTCATTTCATTTAACACATTCTAAATTTAAAAGGGAATCAAAGATATAATTATGGGACAAGAAAATTCTCCAAATAGGTTCAATGACATAAAAAATATTTAAAATGTAGTCATAATTAAATTAGAAACTTGACTTAAGAGTATAATATCCAATTTGATACAATTGAAAAGAAAATGGGTGAATGGAAAGAAAGAAGTAAAGAAATCCCTGACAAGTGAACAGAAAGATCTAAATTTCAGTGTTAATGAAGGAGAGGTAAAGAGAACACAGCTAAAAGACCTCCTGAATCACAGGGAGTTATTAGAAAGAATCAGAGAAGCAACTCAGGATGACAGTGTAGGGCTTTTCAGACACAAAAGACATTGCTCCCCAAATCAGGAAACTCAGTGGATCCCAAACGTAATAAATTAAAAGAAACCAACAAATGACCCATGGAAATGAAAATGCTAACTATCAAACCAAAGACACCTTAAAATCATATAGAAGGAAGCAGACAGCAAATCACAGACAGCTGACATGATAGACACAACTAGGAACGAAATTACACTCTAACATTAACACTCTAAATGTATCTAGATATACTTTAAAAGTTGAATCAGGATGTTTTCAGATGGGTGTGATGGGGTGGTACACAGCTTTAACCCCAACACTCAGGAGGTAGAGGCAGGCAGATCCCTCTGAGGCTAGCGTCAAACAACAAATAAACTAAAGCAACTGATCAACCAACCAATAAAAAGGTGTTTTCAGAAAAATATGGAGAGTTTATTATCACCAGATCTTCACTAAAAGAAGTGTTTGAGGAAGAAAGGAAATGATCTTATCAGGAAAGTCTGAGAGGTAATAAAGAATAGTGAACAGAAAATGTAAACATAGGGTCTAACTAGACAAATTCTGACCATAAATTGAAATAGTGCTAAGAGTCAAGAAAGACTAAAATGACAGAAATTATGATGGGAGAGATGAATAGATTTAAGCTCCCAAGTGCTACACTATGTAGAAGGGGGAAATTTTTATGACCTAGGTTAATAGAGAATGTCAAGCATTAGAGGACAGTATATAGACAGTATATAAATTAGACAGTATATAATTTCCAAAGCAGCAAATAGAAAGATACCTAAATGGGCAGTGGGACACAGAAAAATGTGAATCAGGGGCTGGAAAGATGGCTCAGCAGTTAAGAGCATTGACTGCTCTTGCAGAGGATCCAGGTTCGGATCCAGCACCCACATGGTGGGTAACAACTGTCAGTAACTCCAATTCCAGGGGATCTGATGCCCTCTTCTGACTTCTGCAGGCATTGCATGACATGGGTGCACTTACATACATGCAGACAATATGCTCATACACATAGAATAAAAATAAATAAAAGTTTTAAAACTGTGACTCAATATAGGACACCAATTAACAAGCTAACAACTAGATTATTTGGGCAGATAATATTCACAAAACAGGAGGACAAGACTGAGCCAAGTGCTTTAACAAACAAAAGAGTACAAATGAAAAGATCTTTCCAATTAAAGCTCAAAAATAATAGATGGGAGAAACACTCTTGCCAATGTTGTTTATATAGATATAACTGAAATAAAAGGAAATGGAAAAGTCAAAAGTAAATGGACATTAAAAAATACATCAGTAAATACCAACCAAAAGAAAATCATGGAACTATTTTAATACCAATAGAAAATGGGCAGTGGGGGAAAGATTTATAATGGAAGAATTATGCCATTTTCATAGAAGAGGATAGCATAATTCTAAGCCTTCATATACCTGAAAGCATTACTTCAAAACACATAAAGAACAGTAAAGAAGAGGAAGATTTTAATATAGTTCTCTAAGTAACCGATGGTTAATCACACAAAGACACTGCTATGAACAGAGAAGAAGCAAACTCTGCAGCACCCTGACCTGGTCGAATACATGGAACAGCAGAACCCAACAATGGCAGACATCCTTTCAAGCTCACGTTGAACATCTGCAGCCACCAACTACAAAGTAAGCCATGCAGCAAACATCAAGAAATTCTGAAGGAATTTCTCTGGCCACGATGCAAGCCTGGTTGACCTGAGTTCAATCCAGCAGCCCATGTCAAGGTGGATGGAAGGAATAACCTCCACAGAACTGTCCTCTGATCTCCACATGTACCAGGTCACAGGAACCCACCCATCATACACACACACACACACACACACACACACACACACACACCCCTCTAAAAAGTTAAAAAGAAACATTGAATAACCTTGTGCAAACTTATTAGTTAAAAATAAAGGGCTAGGGGATATATCTTAAGAATAAAGCACTGGCCTAACAAGTGTTCAGTCCTTGGCAATGCCAATAAACAAAAAAATTAACTATTGAACACAGTTAATTTTCACTCTAAAAGTAGCTGTAATTATTAAAGGAGTATTTTTAATATTTTGGTAATTCCTAAATATTTTCATAATCAGGTTACATGACATAGTCACATCTGTTTTCAGAGTGTATAATGATCAAAAACAACCCATTCGTGCAGCATTCCAAGTACTGCTGCTTTGGCCAAGTCCTATGCATTCTTCATGACCTCATGGTGTTGTCAGAGACAGGTGGCACTTCCCCTCCGTGAAGCTGGTTTAAATGGCAGATACCAGGAAAATGGCAGTGACTCTTTGGAGCTAAGCAAAGACAATTTCAGAATGTCTGCTAAAATTTGCTTTTCTAAAACTAGCTTCATTTTCATTGGGTATATTTAAAGAATTTAAGTCTTATATGCTTAAATCTTCATAAATAGCTCAAATTTACTTTATGTTCTCTTGAAGGGTGAATGGGTTAGAGATATAAGTACTCATTAATTATAACTGAAGAATTTTATGAAGTTATAAAATATCTTCAATTCATTCTATTTTCACCTTCAGTGGAGTGTGTGTGTGTGTGTGTGTGTGTGTGCAATGCTGTTTTTGAAAGCTAATCAGTGACTAAAGCAGGTCCAGTGTAAAACTATTCACATGTAGAAGGATCATATTACTTCCTGAAAGGTATTTAGTACCTGTACTGAATTTGAGAAGTCTAGAAGAGCTTAACTCAGTATACTTTATATTAAAAGAAAAAAGAAAGCAACTAAATTCCAACTTGGCTTCTTCCCATTAATCACTGTGAACCTTCTATAAAAACTCTTCAACTTGAACACGTCCTTGAGTGTGCTCATCAAAGAGCAGAACTGTTCCCTTGAGGCCCCCTCCTTCTATCTTCACAAGACACATTAGCAAGCCCCCAAATGGAGAGAGAAAACCAGTGCAATCAATTAAGTGTTAAACAGTTCCAGGATTGAATGCCTGAATGGAACAATGCTGACCAATGACCCAAATAAATTTGAGGCACATGCTTTTCCATCCCAGAGCTATCAGGGTCAAAGCAGGCTCACCACTTTCATGTCGCCCTCTTCATGACACAACATCCTATCACTGAATAATAGAAGACAAACACTGACCTAGTTTAGAAGTACAGATGAAAAGAAAATGAAAACAGGATACATGACAGCAGCAAGGAAACCATGGCAACTAGGGGAGGACTGTTTTGCTTACTTTATTTTGGTCAGAATAATCGGCAAGCTGAGCCTTTAGCTCTGAGATCTCAGCCTCCAGCAGACGGATCACTTCTTCATAGTCCATTTCCATGCCACGTGCCTGCCTTTGTGCAGCCTCAGCAAGATGAATCCGGCTTCGCAGAGCTCTTGTTTCTTCAGCTACAGCTTTGGCTTCCTAAGGAGTTCAAAGTTCATGTCCAGTGAAAACAAACGTAAACAATATATTCCAAGTCTATACAAAATATTTTCCCCATTGCTGTAGCTATAATTCCAAAACTGATACATCTGTGTTCTCTATTCATCACTTGGAAATTAATAGATGTTATTCCATTACGTGGCTCAGCTCCTGCTTTTGTTAGTTTCTTGGAAGTTTTTCAGTATAGAATCTTTAACTTCACACACCTAGCATAACATTTGGAAAAATGAAAGAAGGTGAGCAAAGCTGAAAATGGGAAAAGAGAAGAATAGGAAGTGTTTCAAAGACAAAAGAGCAGGATACAGCAAATCTGAAGTGGCGGTGGGGCTTGTGTTCTAAAGAGGCCAGCACGGCTCCATCGGATGCTGCTAGGAGATCCACAGTATCAAGGACCTTCCTGGTGGACCAAGCCCTAGGGGTAAAAACTTCTTCCTAGACAGCAGAGCGGTGCTTTTTGGTTAGATTTAACCCAAAAGGTGGAATTTAGTAGCACAATCTCTCTGTTGGATGCAGTGTTCGTAAGACAATTACTAAATCATATCAGGTGCTTTGTTTGCCTTCTCTAATTTAATTTTAGAGTGACAGCTGGTGAAGGGCATTATAAACCATAAGTAGGCAATCAGAGACTTAGAGAAGAAAACATAAGCTGATCAAAGGACACAGAGCATGCCAAAATTTGAGCTCAAACCTGATTGATTCTAATAGTAACATCCTCTTTTCATCATTTTACTACTTTGAATGATAGAATAAAACATCCTCTACACACTAGCTACACTCTCCACGTTACAAAGGTTAGGGTGGCAAAAGATCTCTTGCTCTCTCAAAATATGCCTTGGCACCAGGTCGCAGACAGTTCCCTAGGACACCAGTATAATTTAACATGGCAGCTATTACAGCATAAACCATTTCTTTAGTGGACGCAGTCATTGCTCTCCTCTGCAACAGAACTTTCTGCTCCAATTGCCATGGCTAATATTAAACTATGGTTAGTTTAATTTTCTTGGAGCTGTTATGGAGCATTTGCTTGTACTTGAGTTTAAATACATATGAAGTGCTGACAGGTAGGGATACGGGACTATTACCAAGGCTCTGTTTTCACTCACATATTTGTCACTATTTACTAAGTACTTTTTATATGTCAATTTCTGAAATAAGCAGGAACAATAAGAACAACTCTTTCATCCTTCAAAACCTGTATTCTAGCCTGGAGAGACAGACAAAAGCTTATGGATTATCAGCGAAGATCTCAGTGAGAGCACACTGACCAGAGACCCACAGAAGCGACAGTGTCATGATTCCCCCCAAAGTGAGCTTTCCGGGCAAAATAAACAGGTGTGCAAAGGCCCCGGATTTAGGACTGGGCTTTGTGTCTTTGACAGTAAAAACAGAGGCAGTGAGTAGTATGGGAAAAAGAGGGCACTAGTACGGTATGAGGCAGAGGGGTAGCAGGGGTTCCCGGTGGGGACAGGGTGGACTGGAGAGGCAGACCTCATAAATACCTGGGGGTCACTGGAAGGAGCCTGGCTTCCCTTGAGGTAAGGCAGGAAGTGACTAAAGGGTTTTGAGCAGAAAAGTAATACGAACTGGCTTAAGTCTTCAGTTTATTTTCACTGTTAGCAGCTTGGAGGGGAGGACAAGGGTGGAAGCTGAAAGAAGAGGAACGGGGCAGAGGAAACTCATTGTGGCTTGGAAAGGCGGATTGCAGTAGAGATGGTATAAAGTCACAGTCTCAATATGGTTCAGAAGAAGAGCAACGGCCGGGTCATCAACAACATGAATTTAGCATCTACTTCATGCAGACAACCACACAATGTGATGCAAATACAAAAGATTACCTACCCCCCTTTCTGTGGCTCAGCTTAGAACATAAGACATGGCTTCAATAGAGGAAGTAAGTTATGATAGATAGCACAGAATTAAACACCACCACCGCCACCACAAAAGACAACACCAACAAATGAGCAAGGCAGGAAGGAATGATGGATTTTCACTGGGGTCAAGGCTTCCTATAGGGAACAATGGATTGTTGAAAAGAAAAAAAGCTGGGGAGAGGAGAAAGAGACAGGTTCTGGCAGAAAGGACATGAGGGCAAAGGCTCTTGGCTCCATGGGACATCTGAAGCCTTTTGAGAGGAAAATGACATAAGAAAGCACATTAGAAAGGTAAGCCTGAGGGTTGGGCAAGACACATACAGAGCTCTGGATTAGATGCTCAGCACTGTGAATAAAATAGAAATGTATTTTGAATATGTATATATATATGAATAAACAAAATTTAAAAGGCAAACTTGAGAGATACAAAATGGAGTATCGGTGGTCAGTAAAATAGAGTAAATTGTGGTCAGTCCAGCTGCCTTCCATATCTTTGACTCAGAGACTTTTATTTCCTTGTATCTCCAAGTCCTTGTCTTATAACAGAGGAGCACCTTTAGAAACAAGGGTCTGGAAGAGAAAAAGAGTGTTTGCCTGGCCCACCACACCTGTCAGTCCAGGTGATCAAGAAAGTCACCAGTGATACAGTGGGTCAACTTCGCACCAGCCTGCTGCTGAGCACACAGGAGGTAACCGCTTCATGTGCCAGCCCTGTTCTATAGGGTCTATAAGTCAAGTCAGCTAATCTGCACACTAATATGAGCTATGTCTATTACTGTCCTTGTTTCAAAGATAGGAAACTGAAAGCTTATATAACTAACACACCTGTAAGCGGCAAATCTGGGATTTGAACCTATGCAGTCCAGTTACAGAGTTCATGTTCTTGGTTACTAAGTCTATACTACCTTGTCAAATACATGAAATCTTAAAAAAGAATCATTCATAGGTGACAATTAGCAGCAGCAGAGCCAGCCCAGCACTGGCTTAGATGTGACCATAACTACAGACTCAAACACATTCGAGGCCCCCAACTGAATTGCTTCCCATTTTCCATTCAATCAAGCTTTAAAGAATAAGATAAACACTTCTAAGTGAAAGAGGAAGGGCAGGAAGATCACTCTGGCTGCCATGAAGAATAACTAATTTAATGATTTGTCTCCTTCACACTCCCTTCACGCAGCTTTTATTCCTCTATAAAAACAGCACTTTTATTTTTGTTCAAAGAATGCTGGTTAATTAAATGAAGAATCTGGATGGAGTTTATACAGCTATTACAATGCACTGATGGTAATACAGTGTGAGATGTAGCTGGGTGGTAAAAGATGCAGAGGTTTTGATGCTGAATAAATTCATGCCATTTTTTTTGTAAATGTACAACTGTCAGGCTGGTGAATGTGACCCCTTAGCAAAGTTCTAGCTCAGTTCCCGCTGAATGGCTGTTTAAAAGATCAGTGCATTGAAATGATGCCTTTTAGAGGAAGCAGTAAAGAAAAGATAACAGCAGTGGGCCGGATTTAGCCAGAGAGGATCACATCAATCCATTTTCTCTTTTCCTCCCAGGCTGTCTTCTAATAAATAACTGTAAAGCCTCCCGTGTTAGTAACATTTGAGCTAGAATTTTCTCAGTGCCTCACCATGAGCTGAAATCTCAATCTGGACAAATGCTGTAGTGGATTTATTGGTATATTTTATTGAGGTAAAGGTACAGATTAGACAGATCTTAAAGTAAAAACTAAGACATAATAGTGGAACAGACAAATCAGCAGAAGCATGCTTTTTAATAGTAGGCAGTAAGTAGGAGAAAACTAAGAAGGGAATCCTGAATTGGGAAGTAAAATCTGAGTTGAAAATTTTTTTAACACTGAGGAAATGCCGTCGGCTCACAGTGTGCCCCTTTGTGAAATGGGGGTTTTCTTCCTCACAATTTTGCAATGAATCTTTAGGGAAGATCCACCCAAATTCCTCTTTGGAAATAATTCAACTTAGTGAAGATCTCTGCAGGCTTGGAACAGTTTAGTTTTAGTCATATGATTGTTGAGAAAAAGGGCAGTTTGAGTTTAGACAAAGGCCAGCATGCTATGTGTTTTCCTATATGTAGCATTTTTCACCCTCAAGGCAATGTGGTCTACAACAAACCAAAGCAAAACTGACAGACAGAAAAAAGAAAACCACGTGCCTAGTATAAAAAGAATGGGCTTTGGATGGGCCCTATCCAGGTCAGTATCTTAGATCTGAGATTTGTTTTCTCCCATTTTCTCCTTTAATAATTCTCTAAGACTCGGCTTGTTCAATTATAAGACCCAAACAGCTCTTACATGAGGATTAAAGAAACTATAACCATCCTTGGTATGGTTTTTGACTGTTTTGGAAAATATACATATTATTTATGCTATTCAACAGCCTCATTAGGTCATTTATTAAGCTTTCCTGAGGTTCTCAATTGGTAATGCTAGCTCTTAACCTTTAGGGAAATGTAATTTGTGCATGTCTTTTTTAATGGTAGAACATGTGACGTGAAGTCCTTTGCTCTCTAGGTATGAGTCCTAATAGTTCCCCAATGTAGGAGCGACGTCCCTTGCAGTTGGACATTTGTAGTTAGCCTAGCAAGTCCATGGCACTATACAAGCTCGGTAATTCTTAAGCTAATCAGTAAATCTTTCAGATGTCAGTGGTTGACAGGAGAAAACAGCATATTGCAAAGATCTATGTTTTGGTAACTTATGGCACCAAGCCCTAGGAACACTTCTCTTATCAGTTTCCGACATTCACTCATTGGAAAGCCTTTCTGCGTCTTGGGTCCTATTTACAGTTTGTGAAAAAGATTAAGGGTTACTGCAGGAAGAAGGCTGCTGAATCAGAATTTTTCAAAAGCAAGTTATGTCTGGTCTCTATATATCTGAATTACTTTTTCAGACACGTCTCAAAGGCTGATCTTCAGGTGTTTTGCACAGATATTCATGAATGAACACACTGCAGAGGCATAAATGAAGAATCTAAATTTACAAAGTTTTAAAAAATATTTATGTGTATGAGTGTATTGCTACATGTATTTAAGTGCACCAGTGTTGTGCAATGCCCATGGAGATCATAAAGAGAGCGTTGGATCCCCTGGAAGTGGAGTTACAGATGGTTGTTAGCAGCCATGTAGAAATCGAACCTGGGTCCTCTGCAAGAGCAGCCAGTGCTCTTAACTGCTGAGCCATCTCTCCAGCTCCTCACAAAGTATTTTTTGATGCACCTTTTGCTATGTAGCCCAAGCTGGGCTCAATTTTGAGGTGCTCCTCTCACATGCTAGGGCTAGAGCCATGTAACACCAAGCCCAGATCTCATGAAACTTAAAAACTGTGTGTCCTTTCCACCAATCTTCACACATACATTCAGGTCTAAGGACTGAAACACCGTAAGCCAGTCATCAAGCATGTGAGGTCTTCATTATGATGTGATTTGCAACAATTCATTAAATTCCTTTTGTATCATCACGTCAGATTCATGTTTTCACCACTTTTTGCATGGAATGAAAGTCACATAAGGGATGACTGTGCCTATTGTATTTGTAGTTGATGTTCTCTCCATACTTTTGAAGGATCAGCTTGCTTTCCACCTTAAGTAAGAAATGCAGTACATGGTAAAGTGCACCCTTACCCTCCACACTGCAAAGTTCTCCACTACTGTTCCAAGGTAGCCCTTCTAGCCTCAGTGAACTCAGCTCTCATTCATGAAGACCAGGTCCAAGTACACTATCAGCCACAGCTCTCAGATCAGACTACTTCCACCAAGTATCTGTATTTCCTCCCTCCTTCAATTCCCATCTGCTCTTCAAATTTTACTTCAGATTTCACCCTCTCTGTTTTCCCCAGACTATTCTAGTGTCATGATCTTCCCCTCCAGTTTATCTTTTTTTACTTGTTGCCTGAAACTAACCAAGTACAACTTCACATTTTCTACTACTATCTTGCACTATCATTAAAATATCTGGGCACCTAATTTTTGAAAATCAAGCAGTCTTGACTGCTTAAATTAGAACACAAGCTGCCTGAGAATCAAAGCGTATGTACTATGAACAGGTGCTCCACTTAACCTAAAGTGGGATACATAACTGAGCTGAAAAACCATGGAATGATGGTTTCATTTTCATATACAATAATCACCTTAGAGAACTTCATTAGTCAAGAAGCTTTCACAGGAAATTCCTTCACAGAAGGGTTCAATTTTATGGTAACATTAGAACTACATTTCATTTAAATAATTACAATAGCAACCTGAATCCTGTAAGAAGCATCTTACAATGAAAAGCCATTTTATAATGGTCTGTTTATCTATAAATTATAAAATCCTTTTATGGGGCTGAGGAGATAATTTGGTTGGACCTGAGTTGGACCGCCAGCACCCGTGTGAAAGCAGCCAGGAGCAGTGGCATGAACTTTAACTTCAGTGCAGGGAAGGTGGAGCCAGGAAGATCTCTGGAGTTGGCAGACTAGCTGACCCTGCATGCCAAGACCCAGGCCAACGAGAGTAAGGTTGACTCTGGACTCCACATACACGCACGAATATGCATGTGTACTCACACATAAGCATGGTGCACACACACACACACACACACAAACACACACACCCATACATATAAACATTTAAAAAATTGCTTAATGGTTATTTATCAAGCAAATGAGAATATATAAAAAATAAAAATGAAGCAAATTCCATGTGTACTTCATTGTTTTACAATTTTTTCATTTTTGCATTAAATATGATTTTAAAATTACACATATTACTTTATAGTTCCTTAAAAATTCTAATTTTCTAACATGTGTTAATATAGTACATGCTATCCAAAATGATAACATCTTCAAAGATTCTTTTCAATCTCAGTCTCATCAAGGATTCTCACTGTAAAATCCTTGATTCTACAATGTATGTAGCAACACTTTTCTGTAAAACGGGCAACATTGATAATCTGTGAGATCAGAAAACAAAACAAAAAATTCTTTATATGAAAACAACCAAAATCTTCCCTTTCTGAACAAAGAATTAGTTAAACTTTCTGGAGGAAAATGAGGTCAATCAAATCACAATTATTTCTAATTAATCTTCTCAACAGCTGTCAACTTCTTTACCTACAGCTGCTTTGCTCCAAAGGCTGTAAAATTGATTTGTAGCTCTAAACATCAAAGAAAATCAAAGAAACAATTTCCAATCTCCTTCATAAAGTGGAGTCTCCAATCAAGAGCAAGACCTAAGTATATCAGTCAGATACCTTGTTTCATGTGACACTGGTTATAATATTAATTAGTTTAAACTCTATTTTGACATTATTCATGACCCTGAAAATGTATTTTATAGCGTACCAAAGGTTGATAAATTTTTATGCTGAAAGATAAAAATCGATTTGCCAATTCTGATTACAAATATGCCAAAAGAGAGCTGTTATAGAATATTGGAAACTTTCCCCTCACAGTTTGAGTTAAAATCCTTTTTACTAACACAATACAGCTCAACGGCTACATTTTTAGATATTAAACATTGAGAATTTATCTGACGTTGGTGGCTTAAGGGGCATCTGTCATTAAAATAAAAATGCATTCCTTTCAAATTAATCTCTATGGGTTTAATTCAACTGGAATAATGTTTTAAAGTTTGTTTTGGAAGATCTTAACTAAGTGTTCTGAATTTACACAGAAAGAGAAAGAGAGGGAGAGGGGAAGAGGGGGAGATGGGGAGAGGGAGAGAGAGACAGACAGACAGACAGACAGACAGACACAAAGTGGGTCATGGGTCATGTTCCAAGGATGTAACGCATATATAAAGCCACAGTATTTGATTCTAGGCAATGAAAGCGTTAATCATGCACCCAACAAATAATTATTGAGAAAAGGCTATAAAGACCAAACAGCCCAAATGGACATCAGGTTAGTTAAGAATCTGAGAGATGGCTCAGCGGTTAAGAGCAGTGGCTGCTCTTGTAGAGAACCTGGGTTTGGTCCCCAGCACCCACATGGCAGCAGCTAACAATCTAATCCTTAACTCCAGTTCCAGGGGATATGATGCCCTCTACTGACCTCTGGGGGTACTGCATGACACAGGTGCACTTACATACATACAGGCAATACACTTGTACACATAATAAAATATTAAATAATAAATATTAATAAATAATAAAATATTAAAAATATTAAAAAGGAGAAATGGTAAAAATAAATTTGACAGTACAAAAACAGTGATGCTTAAAAACAGAAAAATGAGAAACGCAGCATGTATAAGGTTAAGTGTTTGGCTCAAAGTTGGGACACTAGGGTCAAACCTACCATACAGAAAGGCCTCATATTCTGACAAGGGGAGGTGAGAGAAAACAAGAGAAGAGAAGGAAAAAGCAAGAGCAAGCATCAAGTAAGATGGGTATAGGGAGAAACTGGCAGAACAGCACTTCTGCCACGTCAGGAAGTCTGCCTCCTGTAACACTGGAGAAGTATCATAGCCTTCTCAATTTATGCTGAAATTCAGGCATAGACCACCTCTTCATATGTAACATGGAAGACAACAAACTGAAGCACACTTTCAAAATGGTTCAGTTATGTGCATTTACATACAACTAGAGGCAGCCTGTTTTTAATCTTCCAAACATTGTGGAAATAAATCGTTTACGACAATGCCACACGTCCCTTATGACAGTAAGAAAATGGAAAAGTGTTTCTCACATAGCAAACTGCCAAGATAAGAGGTTTATGGTGTCAACTCCCTTATCACTACTTCCTCCTTGTGTAAAATTTTCTAGTTTGTCCCTCAAGCCATTATATATTGCTCCATCATTTAAAAAAATGCCATCTACATAGATGTCTGACATATGCCCCCCAAAGTGCTCCCTCAACAACTGATAATGGATTTTTTGAGATGTGTATTTGCTTGTTCTTTGGTAAATAAGAAAAATTGTGGGGAGTGAGGCCAGTTTTACATACAAACATGCCTCTAACAGGTCACCAGCTCCATATGAAAGTTTACTAGAAAGTGACAGTTTTGCTATTTTTTTTTCTACATTAAAAGCTTAAAGACTGTATGTTTACCTTCCATGGTGTCATCATTTAAAAATACATTTAACAAATTATTTAAATGAAATCTCCCTTATGAGCTACTACAGGCATGCACAAAGCAATGAGAGTGTAGCGTGTGGTCCCCTTGCAGAGCCAGGAAATAAATGAGTCATTGTATAGCATGATAACCCCATCAGTTCTAAGTAAACCTCCTATAGGCAACAGTGTATTCAAATAAACTGCAAGGTTTCTATGAAAAATAAGAGTATCCCCCTTCCATATGCCCTCAACACTGAAAATTCTTTCTAAATTAAGCCAGCACAATTAAAATGATTTCTATAATGTAAATAAACACCTCAGAATCCTTACGATGAAAGGTCTTTTCTGTATTAAAAGAGCAATAACTGCTGGGGAATGGGAATTCTGAAATAGATACCTAATCATTCCTGCCATGTACAGCAACCTGGGAAGAGAGATTTAGTTAGTTCACAGTTTTCAAGGCTAGAAGTCCCAACAGCATGATAACAATTGATGAGGTTCTTCTGGCTGCATCACATCATGACAGATGGCGTTGTGGTGGAAGTGTGAGTGACATGGGACATGTGTGAAAGGGAACAATCACTTGGTGAGGCAAGGAACCCATGAGAACTTCCAAGGGTATGCCCCTGACCTAAAGACCTTTGCACTTGCTAATGCTTCTGTCACCTGCTACTGTCTCTATACTGAACACAAGCTTTCAGCATGGGGACCTCTTGGGAAGATTCTGAAACCATACAGAAGCCACGGGAACTCTTCTGCTTGCTAAAGCATGCTTAGAACGCTACACTCACTTCAAGTGAATCAGAAGTGTAACTGGTGTCTTGGCAAAGAATGACAACTGAGACGTTGCAAAGCTCTTCCCACAAGCTCCATTTTGAAGTAACCACCCCTTACCTTAGGCACTTTCTTAAGTAGCATCTAATGGCAGAGAATAGAGAAGTCATTTTCTCATCACAAAAAAAGGGAATTATGCTGAATAATAAAGACAGCTAAATTTTTCTACAAGCTTCTTTAATCAGATGTTATCTGTCATTAAAGGTGCTTTTTTCCCCTCAAATACTATTTTTGTTTTTAAAAGCTTTCTAAGGATAAGTGCAGATTTATAGTTATAGGACTACCAGAGAGATCGCGTGTTCTCATAAATTCTCACCTAGTAGTACGTCTTGCATTCTAATGGCAGACTACTACAACCAGGGAAGTGACACTGAAATAACCCACAAGCCTTATTTAGATTTAACAGGTTTTATAATGCACTTGCCAATAAATGGGAACGACCTATGGATTTATACAACAATCCAGGAGGATCCCAAGGGATTACACTGAGTGAAAATAGTTCATAATATAGAGTGACTTTCTGTACGGGTCCATTTATATGACTTTCCAAATGACAAAACTATACAGAGATGGACAATCCATGAGCTGCTGTCAAGCATCGGGAGGGCAGGTAGAAGGACACTGTGGCAGTATCCTCAAAAGAACAACATGAGGCAGTTTTGTGAAAAGGTTTTTATTGGAAAGCAAAAGTCATCATCCTGAGATCAGGAACATTTTACTACAGCATGCTGTAGGAAGAGACAGGATTGATAAATCAAACATACTCATTTTTCTTATTTTTCCTTCTAATGATGAGATGGCATCTTGGAATAACTACTAGTATTCCTCTAGAAAATTACTAAAAACTTAAATTATCTAAAATAAGAAGGGAGTGGGAAGTCACACAAATGTAAAAGTTAGATGCATCACAGTTTCCCCAAAGATACAAATACACAAGCTCTGAAAGTGCAAAATCTGAATACCTCATTAATAAGTATTCACTATTATTATTGTTTAAAAATAACTGTTTTTCAAAGTTTTCTTTCTTGTTTCACCTATAAACTATGATATCCAATTGTTAGTAGCTGTGCTGGCTGTTATGAGGTTTATGGTCAGAGAATCCTGTGATGATTTGACCTATTTCTTGCCCCCCCTGATGTCTTCAGTCAAACTTTGTACATGTAAGGCAACAAATGGGTTTATCTGCACTTAGTGAGGTTGCCAAACGAACAATTTCCCATGTCTCATCGGGGCAAAGACGGGTTCAGACAAGCTACAGATTTTGGCTTTGGAGTATTCACCAATTCCTTGTTGCCTGAGGCCATAACACTACTGTTGAAAGAAAATTTAAAAACAACTTAAGTGTGAGGGTAGGTTTTAAAAAAGTTGTTGATCAAAGGAAGTTGCTAGAAGAATGGTCCATACCTGTTAGAAGCTGTTAGAACTTGGCAAAAAAAAAAATAAATAAATAAATAATAAAAAAACCCCAAAAACCCAAATATAACTTATAAATATAAAAATAACAATGGGAAGTTGTCCTCATTGTTTTAAAACAGTAGGGCTGGGAATGAAATTACATTAAAAAAATACTTGGGTTTCAGAGAACAGTACAGCTAATTCATTACAGAACAGTGAGTCTGTATTCTCAAAGCTATCCCTGATTGAAGAAAAACAAGGGGCCTGCGCCTTGCAGGGAAAAAGGATGCCTTCAAAGCTTGCCTCTTCTTTATTTCCTTCCTCTCCCTCCCTTTTTCCCATTACCCCTTCCTTTTAGTTGTTCACTGCTGTCTTTTCAGGTCAGCACACTAACTGAAGGTAAATGAGTTTCCATAATTTAAAATAGCTAAAGAGGGCCGGGTGTGGTGGCGCACACCTTTAATCCCAGCACTGAGGAGGCAGAGGCAGGTGGACTTCTGTGAGTTTAAGGCCAGCCTGGTCTACATAGTGAGTTCCAGGAGGTTTCAGAGAACAGTACAGCTAATTCATTACAGAACAGTGAGTCTGTATTCTCAAAGCTATCCCTGATTGAAGAAAAACAAGGGGCCTGCGTCTTGCAGGGAAAAAGGATGCCTTCAAAGCTTGCCTCTTCTTTATTTCCTTCCTCTCCCTCCCTTTTTCCCATTACCCCTTCCTTTTAGTTGTTCACTGCTGTCTTTTCAGGTCAGCACACTAACTGAAGGTAAATGAGTTTCCATAATTTAAAATAGCTAAAGAGGGCCGGGTGTGGTGGCGCACACCTTTAATCCCAGCACTGAGGAGGCAGAGGCAGGTGGACTTCTGTGAGTTTAAGGCCAGCCTGGTCTACATAGTGAGTTCCAGGACAGCTGGGGCTACAGGGAGACCCTGTCTCAAAAAGCCCCCCCTCCCAAAAAGCTAAAGAACCTTTGAAGGGAGAGACTATTCTGTTTTTAGGGCTGGGCATCATCTTACAATAAAGGCTCTAAATGAGTGAATAAAGGCTATCTCCCTAGTAGTTATTGGCCAGGGAGACTGCAGTGGCCCCCTTAACAAGACAGGCAATTGCCATTGCTCTCACTTGCCCATCAAAATTGGACAGTAAAGACCCTATTGCTGAAGAAAACATAATCTGGTTGCAGGACATCAAGAAATCAAGTTGGAACTGACCTGGAAACTTCCTCTCTACTGGCTAGTTTTCACAGCACTGAAAGCTGCTATGCAGACCACACGGTGAGAAAAGTCATCAACAGCCTCAGCCAGGGGTGGGCCCTGCGTGCTACAAAGCCAACCTGCTAGGCATGGTGAGCCTACTGGTGCAACAGCGGCATGGCTGTTGTAAGAGTAACCAATCACTGTCTCATTGGATTTGAAGCTTGCTCTACAGGAAGGAATTCATGACTAGTACTGTAAATTCAATTAAAAAATCCCCATGGCTGGGGAGTTCATAGGCCCTAGATGAAAACAACATTTGCTAAAGGTATCAAACTACCTTCTAAATATTTCAATTGAAACGCATAGATTACTGCTGCTTTTCACCCTTGGTTGGAGAAGCTTCTTTTTGTAGTGGGCAGCAGTCAGTGTAAAGGCTGAGTAAGTCAATGTCAAAGTGCTAAGTGACTGCTGAATTTGAGTGTTCAGCCCTAAAGAGAACATCTATGTCAATCCCCTCTGGGCTCAAGAGACAGGCATAAAGAGCTGGATGACAGGAAGGAGTGCTGTGAAATGCTGTCTTTGGAGCATGACATGGCTATTATACTCATGAACTCACACAGCTATGGCTACTTGCACAAAGCCTGCAAAAGATCAAGCCAGTCAGCATTCCAACATGGATGGGAGAAGGCTCCATGAGGCTCTGTCACTAGCTGGGGAATTGTTGGCAATTGATGGCGGCTGGGGGAGGCAGTTATTTTTCCTCTGGGTATGGCCACTGGTAGGTTGTTTCTGTTCTGGTAGATTGTCCCATACCCATGAGCATGCAGCACCAATAACTGGACTCAGTGGGTCATAAAAAATAAAAAAAGAAAGAAGAGGACATCAAGCAGTGATGGAGAAGCATGGGGGGTTGGTGGGGGAGTTTGAGGTGGATATGATCCAGATATATTGTATACATGTATGAAATTGCTGGAGTACACTAAAATAGTAATAAAAAGAAATCCTCTGATACAGAATAAAGAGGAATTGATAAGCAACATGACTAGGAAAAGTCACTGAAAGCAAATAGTTTGCAAATTTCATAATGAATGTGCATACTTGCAATGGTATTTGGTGTGCAAGAAAACTCTCAATATGTAAAAACTCAGCAATATTCAAACAGATTTTTGTAACTGAATGATGACTTTGTTAGGAAGTTTTCTATTAATAATCAAGAAAGAATCACGAAAATTAAATTCATATAAATATAAATTCAGAAGTGTCCAACATTTGTAACTCTGGCAAGCTATCAAATGGCTTGCCCTTTAGCACACAAAAAAGTTATTTTTCAATTGAGGTGCTAATTCCAGTTATGACAAATACTAGAAAAGCTATCATTACATAAAAGAAAGTTTTTAAAATTAAGTTGTAAAACAAATTCCCACATACCCTAGGAACTTTCTAATAATACCAGGTATCAATTGATTTAAAATTTGAAAATCAAGTACTTTTCTAGAGTTTTAAATAGAAAAATGTAACAAAAAAGACAATATTCAACTGAGACTTCATGAACTTACTATCTCAAAGAACTTTCAAATTTTGATGAACTGTTGATTTTTGCCTAAAAAACAAACCCCCCGAAATCGAATATTTAGAATAGATAATTAAAAGAAAACGATTCAGCTAGATAATGAAAAACAAGTATTTGCTAAGGTCGATAGTATTCCAGCTTTGTTACATCAGTAATTAAAGATCATCGATGCTTTCATACAAAAGACTTTTAGCATTTTATTCCTCTATAAGATACATGTAAAATTATTCATTCTGACTGCATGAAAATGT
>NW_008342393.1:9623533-9642850 GCF_000622305.1 Nannospalax galili | reverse complement strand
CTCCCTGTAGCCCCAGCTGTCCTGGAACTCACTATGTAGACCAGGCTGGTCTTGAACTCACAGAGATCTGCCTGCCTTTGCCTCCCGAGTGCTGGGATTAAAGGCGTGTGCCACCACACCTGGTCAATTTAATACATTCTTAATGTATAATGTATATAGATATGTAAATTTTAGTTACTGATGTTACATAAATTGGCTACAAAAACTAAGATTTGATATGCATTCTGTAGCTAGTATTGCTTAGAGTTGTGTTCAGGATACACAATATACTTTGAATTTGATGCTAATATTTCTAAATTGAAAATAATTATTGAATATATTTAAACAGAAGTAGCTTGAAAAGCGTGCTTAAAGACAAAGTATTCTAAAAAGCTGAAATTATTTTGTCAATGTGGAAACAAATATTAAAATTTGGTATCTAATTCAGTTATTCAATACTTTTAAAGTAAGTTTGGAACAATTTGGGCATGTGAATCTATGTCTTGATGTAAATTTTATTATATTAAAACACAGATCCAGGGACTAGAGAGATGCCTAAGCAATTAAGAGCACTGGATGCTCTTATAGAGGACGCAGGTTTGGTTCCAGCACCCACACAGTGGCTAACAACCTTCCATAACTCCAGTTCCAGGTGATCCGACACCTTCATCTGACCTCTGTGGGCACTGCACAACCTGGGTACACTTTACATACTTGCAAGCAATACACTCACACATATAAAATAATAAATAGAATATTAAATTCCCCCCAGATCCAGTATTTCCACTGATAATTTGGTGTAACAAAAGTACAGTGTGAAAAATTACTATAAAATATATCAATAAAATTTTAATATTGTATGCTAAAATATTCTAAATGTAACAGATTAAATAAAACATTTAATTTTACTGTTTCTTTTTGCTACTACAAAATTTAACAACACATAAATGGCTTTTATATTTTTATTGGCAGCTGCTGTCCTACATCATTACAACTTTTTATTTGATCTTTATTCAATTTGATGTCAAATTAATCTTACACTCTGTTCCTTCTTCTATTTTCCAAATATTTGAGTGCTTACTCTGTGACAGCTGTTTGTATGATTGAAATCAGAGGTAGATGCTCTCATGAAACATTCTCTACTTGGGAGATTAAGAAAATGGGGCAAAAAAAAAGCCCAACAAGTACATTGTAAAAGATGATGGAAAGCGGTTAGGGATACCCCAAACTCCTCCACCCACAGTGAGGAGTACAGTGTTCTGGGGGATGCTACAGGAAGACCAGTGAGTTTCGAGGAAGTGGAGCAGAGCAGTGCTGCTGTGGACACAGCAGAGTGGAGGTGAGAAAAGCAGGAGGCAAAGACAGTGGGGCTGGTGGAGCAAGAGGATGCAGGCAGATGGCAGACCACGGAGGACTCCTCATCAGCTTTGATGTTCACTTGACGTGTGTTTGTAACATTTAAAAAAATATTTTAATTGAGTTTTTGTGCATTTCATACAATAGTTCTTAAACGAATTTACCTCCCACCCCCACCAGATTTCAGGTATTCTGTCATATATGTTAAGTCCTATCTGGTCAAGCATTTGTACCCAGATGTCCTTTGGTGCAAGTTCATCCACTGGAGTCTAGTCAGTCTATCTAGAGGTCTTAAAGAAGATCTACTCTAACATTTTTTTTTTTTTACTGGATAAGATGGAAAGACCTAGAGGTCTACATTAAGTTCTTAAGAAGACACTTCTGGCTGCTGTGTTCAGGCTAGAATATGCAGGGACAGGGCAAGAGCAGAAGTGGGCTCTAGAAGGAGGCGGACACTAACAGGCAGTTGATGGTGCCCCCTACCAGTGAGGGCCACAGAAAAGAGTGGTAAAATACTGTAATTAAGAAGATACAGTTGACCTCAAATTCTGTAGGGTCAACAAGTTGGGCATGGAGTGAAAAAGAAAGAGTATGATGGATTAAAGGTGGAACAAATTGTTAGATTTTTCCCTCTTGTCAAAAACCTCTGAGAGCAGTCTATTGTTGAAAACTGTAGATTGACATTCAACTGCCTACATGCTTTGGCCTCAAAATATCAACTAAATGTCATTTCCTGATCTTTTCATCTCTATGTCTCCCTTATGTTCCTGGCCCTTTAATCATTAGGGTGATGGAGATACAAGAATATCTACTGTTTCCCAAGGCCCACTTAATACATTGCTGACAAGAAGTCTCCACTTAAACTCTGAAGTCCTATGGATACATTATAGGGAAGACATTAATAGTACTTTATTAGACATGAAGGCACAAACATTATTTATACAATGACATACAAGAATGGACCTGGCTCTAAAGACATGCCTTTCCATTTTATGACAGGATTCTTATGCTGTTTACTCTCCCTGGAGTGTTCTCTTTCTATGCCTGCCTCAGCTCATACCCTACCCTATGTATGAGAAATTCCCAAATCCCTCAGCCACAATTACATTTCTCCTCTAAATTAAGTGTTTAAAACTAATGCTTTAAATCTTTCCATATTCCTTCTTTGATGACTGATAACACTCATAATGTTAACAAGGGCTTCCTGTGGGTGATCCAGCATACACTCTGTATGCTACCTCACTCAATTCTTTTGATATTCTTGGGAAGGATCCTATTATTAAACCAAGGCTTACAAAAGTGAAGCAGCTTGCTGCAAGTCAGAAGCTGGCATGAGGAAGGGTTGGTGTGGATCTACTCAGCCTAACACTGTCAAGCTTCGAGCCTTTCATCTACCCCATCCTTCTGCTAGTTCATTCTTCATCATTCATGCTGTTCATGCTCATGTTCATCTCCACGGCATTTCCCCTGTTGAACCATACTCAATTCTGATACAGATTATTTATTAATGCAGACTTGACCTCTCCTAAAAGAAGAAAAATCATCCCGTCAGGGAAATAGAGGAGGGCCTCATGTGGAAAGAGTTGGTATTGCTAGAAAAAGAAAGCACACTACTTTTTTCTTTTTTTTCCTTTTTTTTTAAACTTTGATGTTTTATGTAAGTCCTTAATGCTATGATTGCATCAAACATGGCTATAATTCTACAGCTAATGTGCTCCAAGAATTGAAAAGGAACCATTAACTAAAGGCAGCAAAGGATCTCCTAATTTATTTTACACATAAAATTTAACTGGAAGACATAAATTCCACTTTCAGGACACAAAGAAACACTACAATATGAACAACCTGCAGATGTAGGTAGTGGAGATGGAGAAGTAAAAGAACTTAAAAGGCTCATCAAAAAGGTATAAATTTATTTGATAAAGGGTCTAGCCAGGCATGGTGTCTTAGGGCTTCAATTGCAACCCACAGGAGGCAGAGGTAGGCTGATCTCTAGGAGACTGAGGCCAACCTGTAACCTGGTCTACCTACATAGCAAGTTCCAGGCCAACTGGGGCTACAGGAAAACCTGTCTCAAAGAAACAAACAAACACTAATAATAAAAAAAAAAAACCAAAAATCAAACAAGCAAAGGTTGAGTGATATGGTTCAGCATGTCAAGGTGCATCACCAAGTCTGATGACCTGAGCTGACCCCAAGGACCCAAATGATGAAAGGAGAAAACCAGCTCTCCTAAGTTAGTTGTATTCTGACCTCCATATGCACGCCCCACCCTCCAAAAATAAGGCACATCAGAAAGGTATAAATTTATTTGAGAAAGTAAGGGTCTAGCCAGGCATGATGTCTTGGGGCTTCAATTCCAACCCACAGGAGGCAGAGGTAGGCGGATCTCTAGGAGACTGAGGCCAACCTGGAACCCGGTCCAGGTGTGCACCCTATTACAGGTGTGTACCCCCACCTGGCTCGACCCTTGTTTTATTGAATAATTTTATACCTTTTCAAAGGTATAAAAATAAGGGTTTGGGAGGCTGAGCCAGGAGGACTACAATGAGTCTGGGGCTAGCACAGGCTACAGTGTGAGACTGCCTCAAACAAAAAAGTCTGAAAAATATGGCTGAACAATGGAAGACTTTAAAAACATTTTTATATAGAAATAATTTCAAATATATATTTATAAGTATAAAAAACATTATAAAGAAAAATCTCATATCCTTCACCCAGATTTACCTAATGGACCCGATTCAGCCTTTTGCCAACATATTCATGAATAAAAAACAGGGTATCCTTATAAAGCACTGACAGTCAAAAGCTGTTGCTAAGATTTTGCATATTCTCAATCTCTCTCTCTCTATATATATATATACCTATAAATATAAATATATGCACACATGTATACTATGTGCATATACTACACATACATGTACATATTTTTCTTAATCTTTTGAAGATAAATTACATATACCATAGCCTTGATTTTTGGTTGTCTTTTTAAAAATATTTTTATTTAATATTTTTATTTTTATGTGTATGAGTGCATTGTCTGCATGTATGTGAGAGCACCCATGTCATGCAATGCCATGGAGGTCAGAAGAGGGCGTTGGATTCCCCTGGAACTAGAGTTAAGGATGGTTCATAGCTGCCATGTGGGTGCTGGGAATTGAACCCGGGTCCTCTGCAAGAGCAGTCAGTGCTCTTGTTGTTGTCTTTTTAAGACAGGGTCTCCCTGTAGCCCCAGCTGGCCTGGAAGTCACCATGAAGACCAGGCCTGCCTTGAACTCACAGAGACCCTGCTTCTGCCTCCGCCTCCCATGTGCTGGGATTACAGGTGTGCACCCTCACCTGGCTTGACCCTTGTTTTATTGAATAATTTTATACCTTTTCAAAGTACATCAATGTTTCCCAATAATGGTACTACCATATATAACTATAGTTTAGTTAGGAGTCTAAAATCCAGTTCAGAACTTTCATCTATCTGATGTATATTCCAGGTTTGTCAAATCACCCAGTAATGTCCTTCATAATATTCCCTCCACTCCAGTGCTGGATCTGGCCAGGGGACAGGTATTCTATTTAGACCTCATGTCTCTTTAACTTCTCTTAATGTCAAGCATTGTATCCTGTTAGGTTCCACAGCTCCAAATAACAGAAACCACACACATGCAGACCTTGCCAGATGCTTCCCCAAAGTTAGACTCAGGTTAATACATTCTCAGTCAGAATGCCACACAGGTGACACTGTGTCCTTTCAGGGTGTCACATTTTGAAGGCACGTGATGACTTCTTCACCAGTAAAGACAACTTTTAGCATCAAACTGTTTTCTCAATTTTCCACTGCATAATTACTATTTCTCCTTTATAATTAGCAGTGGTTTACAGTTACTTTTAAACCACGTAAATATGTAGATATCTTGTTCTTCATTAAAATTTCCTCCTAAACTTAGCATCTTAATTTGTCCTTAATTCAATCTTTACTAAAACAAATTCAAAATGCTTCTTTGTAAATGTAGCAGCTTCTCTGCTGTTACAAGTCAGCAGTCCACATTCACCATGAGCCAGAGCTCATCTATTAGATAATCTAATTATAAATGGTATGGGTTCCTGAGTTACTATTATTCAATGATGCATCATTTATGACTGTGATTAATGACTCAGTACTCCAGTTCATCCAGATTTAGGGATGGAAGCTCTTGTTGATGGGCCTCTGTCAATCTCAACACTTTCTTATTTTCTGGGTTAAGTTGTTCCAGGCTGTCTTAGTCTGTTTCTTCATTGCTATGACGAAATACTCTGACCAATACCAACTTGGGGAGGAAAGGGTTTATTCAACTTACATCTCCCAGGTCACAGTTCATCAGGGAGCCCAAGGCAGGAACTCAGGGCAGGAACCTGGAGGCAGGAGCTGGAGCACAGGCCGGCTTGCTCCCCTGGTCCCTGCTCAGCCTGCTTTCTTATGCAACACAGGCCCACCTGGCCTAGGGGTGGCACCACCCACAGTGGGCTGGGCCCTCCCACATCACTAATCAAGAAGATGCCCCTAGACGTGGCCACAGGCCAGTCCAATAGAGGCAATTCCCCAACTGAAGCTCCCTCAACCCAGGTGTGTCAAGTTGACACTAAAGCTATCCAGCACACAGGCTCATCACGTATTTACCTCCAGGCCCTGCAACCAGTGATATGTGCGGGTGGCGCGTGCATGCATGCGTGTGTGAGTGTGTTTCTGGACACAGGCTATGTGCTTATTAGATTCCAGTCTTCCAGTTCTGGAAAATTTTCTTGGATGATAGCTCTAAGATTTGGTGTCCAGTTGTTTTGACTAGTTTCTTCAAGAAAATCTTCGTTTTCATGAACTTCAACATATTTCTAGTTGGTACTTGGCAATTAAATTTTCATTTCTGATATTTACTAAATTTTAGCAAGTTTCATTTTATTTTTGCTGATTTTTAATTTCTACTCGTCTTTAAAAATTGTTTTATTACATTTATTTATGCATTTGTTTTAGTGTGTGTGTGTGCATGTGTGGTGTGTGTGGTGTGTGTGTAAGTGGTGTGGTGTGTGTGTGGTGTGGTGTGTGTGTGTGCATGTGTGGTGTGTGTGGCGTGTATGTGGTGTGGTGTATGTGGTGTGGTGTGTGGTGTGTGTGTGTGTGTGTGTGTGTGTGTGGTGTGCATGTGCCACAGCACCTATGTGGTAGTCAGAGGACACCTTGGAGAAGTTTGTTTTCTTTCTACCATACAGGGTGAGTCCTGGGGATCAAACCCAGGCTTGCAGGCAAGTCCCTTTACCCACTGGACCATCTCACCAGCTGTTATCTTGTCATTTAAAAAATTTCAGACTTGAGGCATGATTTTCTTGGCCTCAGATACTGAAGAAAGCCAGCTGAATTTGGAGTGTTTATTACAGCTCTTTTTAACTCTGTAGTTCAAATTTTTATCAGGACAAAATGTTTAAATCACAATGTTTGATTTGTGGAGTTGTTTGGTAATGAAGGGGAATTATTTTTCTGCTTTTAGAAGTTATTTCATAGTGGGCTGAAGAGATGGTTCAGTGGTTAAAAGCACTGGCTGCTCTTGCAGAGTATCCAGGCTCCGTTCCTAGCACCTACATGGTGACTAAAAACTGTCAGTGACCCTAGTTCCAGGGGATCTGATGCCCTCTTTTGGCCTCCGTGGACATTGCACACACTAGGGCATTTACACATATGCAGGCAAAATACTCATACACATAAAATAAGTAAAATCTTCAAAAATAAAAATAAAAATAATCATAGAGAGGTCTGGGATCAGATGCCTCTTCTGAGCAGGCGATTTATCGATCATATTACTGACAGTTATTGGGCGGGGGCAGAGGGATATGTTTTCTCTCCTTCTAGGGCCCTTAATTTCTTTCCTGCTATTTTCACCTTCCTGTCACTGGCTAGTCTCCAAGGCACTGCCCCTCTTCCCTTTACCCGACTCTTTCCCAGGAGCAGAGGCCCTTGGAGGCTGCTCCCTGCTGGATGCATGGCCTTTTCAGTCCTTCAGGCGAAGCTGAGAGCGGTCACGGCCCACTGCTGCTCAGGGCTCAGCATTCATTCTGCACTTGCTTCTGCCGGGGCTCATTTCACGTACACTGCACCGCTTTCTTGTTTCCCTCTACCTTTCTCAGAGGCTTGGAAGCACTTCTTTCTCTTGGTACCCGGTTTCGGTTTCAGTAGCAGGTGAGCGGCAGGCGTTTCCCTGGACAGTCTTACTCTATATGCACTTTGAAGGTTTGGGTCAGTCTTTGTCACAGTCATGTGGAAGGTGTGAGTCCTACATGGCTCTGCTTGCTTTCCTGATCAATTTTACATGTGCTGTGAGCACAGCTTAGAGGTTAAAAAATCAAGCAGTGAGCATGATCTTTATCAGGGCTCGCTTAACTCAGTATCTTTATTTCCATTTAATCTGCAGTTTGTGCTTTTACTTCCTGATACTGCTGTTTGTTTTGTTTTGATCTACCTCCAATTTGTTGAAGATAATGCAAAGTGAAAATAAAATTTTAAGTTTTTTATTAACAAGTAAATGTAAAAAGTGCTCTGTTTCAGAATTTGGAAGAGGAGCACTGTTTTTTTTTTTTTTAATTTTCTTTAGTAAAATCTTGAAGTATGAATAACAAAAAAAAAAAGAAAGAAAAAGAAAAGGGGAACTGAATAGAAAGAAAAAGAATAGAAAAGCAGATATTGGTCTTTTTGGCTAGTGGAAGCCATTTCAAAGAGGAGTTTCAAAGTCTGCTTGAGTAATGGAGCAGGACTCCAGTGGGGGAATGAGTGCCAAGCGACTGCTTTTCAGAGCTCTGCATTTTCTCCTGTGTTGTTTGCGGCAACAAACGCTATAAGATGATCAAGTGTCACTGCTTTGAAGTTTACCTCACACACCGTCATACACAGAGGAAGATACACACTTCACAGACACGTGCACACCATAGTCACATACATGCCTTACAGACATGTGCACACATACACACACACACACACACACACACACACACTCAACGTGCGCTCACCTGTCTCATGGTCTGGAGCTCTTCTGTTAGTTGTTTCCTTTGCTTCTCTGATTCAGTTAATTTTTCCTGTGTTTAAAAAACACTGAATTAGTAGCTTGTCATGATGATACCAAGTCTGATGTTTAGTCCTCTGTTTCAAAGTTTATTCCCCAAATATCAAATTGCTAACATTTCCAAATGTATTTTCTGCCATGTTTCTGCTTTTACATATATAATTCCTTAGGAGTTAGTCATCTAAAGTATATCTGTGGTGAAAACATCTTTTATTACCTCAACTTAATAAGATGTCAAAATCTGAAACCCAAAAGAAGTCAATCAGGATCAAAATGGGAATTTGGGGTGACAGCTATCATTATCAAAGAGCTTTGAAATGGAAGAACATTATTATTCTGAATTAAGATGTAAAATCTAGTAATACTAAAAGGGAGTAAGACTGGGTTAACCACTACTTTAATAATTTAATTCGGGCTCATTCTTGAAAAATTATCCATCAAAAGGACATGACTATGGCGAAAACATGAAATATGTAGTTGACTATGATATAAAGATAAAATATTATCATTTTTGAACCTAAAATTAAGCCAAGTATACACCATAAATTTTTTTAAATAGTCTAATCAAAATAGTAATTTAGGAGCCACTTTATTGCAAACTTGAGAAGAACAACTTGAACCTTAAACTGGGTGGTAAAGATGTGTGGCAACAGTACGATGTTTATAGGAGGGAAAATCTGATTTCTGGAATAGGTCAGCTCGTTCTGGTCTAGGAGGTGAAATGAAGGTAAGTGATGATGAATATAAGAGAGCAATCTAATGACTGCCACAGAGCCTGCTGTTCCTGTGCCTCTACGCTCTGGAAGTCACCTTCACTCTGGGTTTGGTGCATCTGTAAAGGGGAAATACACTTATTTTCATTTCTCTTTGCAAACAGGAACAGTGTGAATTCTGAAGAAAGACTTTGGGTTAAGCAGATTCCATGGTACTACTGAAAATCATTTATGCAAAGTAAAAATTAGCCATAAGTCCAAATTATCTTACCTTGCATTCAGCTTTATTTGCCTCAAATGAGACAGAAAGACTAGAACTGTCATAGTGGCCGGGCATTTCTATACTCTATGATCTTCATTTAGCAAGCGTTTTTTTTTCTCTCTCTCTCTCTTTCTCTCTCTCTCTCTCTCTCTCTCTCTCTCTCTCCAGCTCTCTCTCTCTCTCTCTCTCTCTCTCTCTCTCTCTCTCTCTCCATACCTATAGTAAACAGACAGTACTTCAGGGAAAATACTTACTGCTTGATATACTATTCTATACAACTGTTTTAAATGGCTCTCAGAGTAACATTTGCTTGCAGAAGAAATTGAAACATGGAGTCTCTCTACCTGACTTCAGGTTTTGCCTCATTAGAATTGGCTCAGTTATATTCACGAGCCTGAAATGCGATCTTGACTGAATGACTCCTCAGGGCCCTTGCTTAAATGTTACACAGGAACAGATTACACAGTTTTGAATTACAATTCTAGCAATTAATTGACATTCAAAAAACAAAGACAAAATGTAAGGATATGCAAAAGGTACAAGGACTTGTGAGGATTCTGACAGATGGTAATGTTTTGTGTGGAGAAGAATCACACAGAAATGCTGTCCTACCAACTGGCCAACATTATAGGATTTCTCCAAGAGAATAAGGAAAAACTACATCAATTAATTTTTTAAGTTAATTATATATTTTCTATCTAAATTTTCATTACATCAAATGGTGGGAGGAGCAGTTTTGGAGACGTAACACATACCTGTAACTGTGGAAAGAGCATATATAGGAAGGAATATGGATCAGCCAAGCCTTTTGAAAGGAAATTTACTGTGTACTTACAGAACTGCCCACAGACACATCCACTAAGTTACTGAAAATGGAGTTACTGTTTTTAAGATTTATTTTTATTTTCATTTATGTGTCTGTATGAGTCTGCCAAGTGTTCTCAGGTGCCCTTGGAGGCCAGAAGACGGTGTCACATCCCTTGGAGCTAGAGTTATAGGAGGTTTGATCTGTCTGATGGAGGTGCTAAGAACTTAACATGGGTCCTCTGGAAGCGTGGCAAGTGCTCTTAACTGCTCAGCCATCTCTCTTGTCCCTGGATTTATTTTAATAATGAAAAGCTGGAAATAACCTAAGTATATAAACAGAGAACTGGGTAACTAACCTACAACAGAATGTGTCAATGCACAGGATGTTTGTTCAGAAAAATATGGTAGATCTGTGGTAAAAGCTGCCAAAGATTCAACTCTAACACAGGGAGATAGCTGTAAAAAAAGTGAAGCCACAAGAAGCAATTTATGCAAGAGTTCGCACACATATACTTCCCTTTAACTGTTGAGAGAATTAGTTTTTTAGAGCATTTTAGGGTTAGGGTAAACCTGAGAGGAAGGCATGGTGGGTTCCCATATGTCATTGAACCCTATACACATGCATTTAGTTTTTAAGATAAGATTGACTGGGATGTCTTCAAAAACTTTCTGGAAGGACAAGCAAGAAATTTTTAATGCTAGCATCCTCTAAAGACTGGAATTATACAGCTAAGGTAGAAAGAAAATAGTTCTTTTTGCATAAAGAATTTATATTAATAAAACTAACAAGACTATCACTTCACAAAATAATTTTAAAGTACATTTTTTAAGGCAAGATCTCACTATGTAGCCTTAGCTGGTCTGGAATTCGCTATGTAGACCAGGCTGGCCTTGAACTCACAGACATCTGTCTGCCTGCCTCTGCCTCCCAAGTGCTAGGATTAAAACTCTGTGCCACCACATCCAGCAAAAATAGTTTCTGTGGCAAACTGGTGGTAAACAAAGAGTTATGTTACTTTTCGTGGAAAATAAAATGGCTTCCTGTAAAAATTAAGATTTAACTTTTATTGAAAAGAGAATGAGCCTGGCATGGTAGCACATTCCTTTATAGTTACCCCCAAACTCTAAGCTCCTCATTCAAGGTACCACATTTAAGTGATAAGGTGAACTTTATGCTTTTCTCTTTCAACCTCTCTTCACTCTGCTTGTGGTGGCTGACCCTGTTAGTGACAGCGCTCCATCTGGCCTCTATGTAAGGGTAAGGGACTACCTTTCTTCCTTATGGGAGACTCCTTCACTCTCAATGTGTGGCACAATGACGGAGACAGTAGGCAGGTGGATCTCTGTGAGATCAAGGCCAGCCTTGTCTAGTAGCAACTTCCAGAGCAGCTGGGGCTACAGAGAGACAATGTCTCAAAAAACAGCAACAACAACAAAAGAAATTATACAGAGAATCAAAGTGCTATAGTATATTTGGGGCATATGTGTGTTGTTCTTCTATTAAAACATATTGCCTTGATTTTCAAATTACTCTAGCAAAATACAATGTCCCTCAAACATGGCCTGCGCCTGGAAAAAAAGTATTTTTGATGAACATCAGAGGATCCCAAGTTGGCATAGCTTCCTTTCTTGGCTCCTAAGTAAATTCTGCTGTTGTCAACAACATGAGAACAGGAAAGGATTAAGAAGCAGCCAGATCATAAGGTAAGAGCAAAACCAACTGCATACACTAAATCTTATATGGCTATGAAATAAAATAAGTGCACTGGGGCTGGAAAGTTGATTCACAGGTTAAGAGCACTGGCTGCTCTTGCAGAGGACCTGGGTGTGGTTCCCAGCATCCATATGGCAGCTAACAACCGTCTGTAACTCCAGTCCAGGGGATCCAACATTTTCTTTCGGACTTCTGGACACCAGGCACTCACGTGGTGCTCTTATATACATGCAGACCAAACACTCATATATAAATTAATAAAATCTGAAATATAACTTTAAAAAAGTATGTGAACTAAAAGATTAACTCTCTAAAGGCAATTAAGACTGTTTTGATCCTATTTGATGCTAACATACTTCCACTGAAAACAAAACAAAGCCTCAATATTTCAGACTGCAATATAGGATTATTTTTTTTTCTTTTGCAAAGAAAATATAAGGATGCCAAACTGCAGGTTACCTTGAGCATATGCACTTCTTCTAAAGCATCATTCCTTTCTCGTTTAAGTTGTTCCAGTTCATCTGCTTCGAAAGACTCACAGGGAAGAAGCTGTCAACATTAAAACATAAAAAGTTATGTTATCAGATACAAATTTTGAGACCCAGCCTTTTGACTATTCCTATACTATCCTATTCCGTGATAAAATTCAGATTTTACTAAGAGTTGTTTGATTACAGACAGGAGAATATTAAAGTATGGGGCAATCTCACCCATTTAGGCTTAATATTATACTGTTGTTATCTAGAATTTATATGATTAAAAGACAGATGTACTCCTGATAGCTTTATGATTCTTATTTTAGTATGATTTTCCTAGAAAGTCCAAATTCTGTAACTGTGTTTGAAATCTCCAGTAGACATTAGGAGTTATCAAACACAAACCTTCCACCTAGACATTCCCAAAGTGGATAGAATGCTACACATTATCAATGAGGATGATTTATATGAGCATAGAAATTGTATTTATGAATTGTGAATCTTGTTTTCAGTGAATGGGAAGTAATGCGACAGCCTGGTGGCTTGAAAAGACTTCTACACAGGAACTGGATTAAAGATTGTTTTAATAACAGTCACAAGCAAATAACAGAAACAGCAGATGAATATTTTTCATGTCATGTGATCATTTTGAACATCAACTACACAGTTAAAAACTGACAGTCTAAACAGATAAAACCCAAGTCTAACTACAGACATCTTCTACAAAGAAGCCACAATAGCCAAGAAAGAAGTAGTACAGGCAGCACCACTTAAAGGATTAAGTGGAGAAAAGGATTGCTCTATTAGCAAGCTTAAAGCAGGGCCCTTTAAATAGGAGACACAAATGCAGGAAGGATAGTAAAAACTATGAATGATACCATGGAATACACACAACAAACTGGTATTTGCTCTGCAAACCCAAGAAAAATAGAAGTGGCAGTTATTGTTAATGTGTGGGAAGAAACTTGCCCCCCTAAACCCTGTTGGGTCCTTTCTCTCCCCCAGCATTGGTACTGGGTGTGTAGAGTCATTATCTATATTTAACTGCTCGTATTCTTTGTTTAATGTATATTTTATTGAA
The DNA here is from genome assembly GCF_000622305.1 of Nannospalax galili. NCBI lineage: Eukaryota > Metazoa > Chordata > Mammalia > Rodentia > Spalacidae > Nannospalax > Nannospalax galili. The sequence continues at coordinate 9,629,389 of NW_008342393.1, read as the reverse complement.
TTTTGTGCATTTCATACAATCAATCTTATCATATTTAGCCTCCCAACCCCAGGATTTCATGTATTCTGCTATATATGTTAAGGTCTATCTGGTCAAGCTTTTGTACCCAAATGTCACTCACTGCAGGTTCATCCACTGGAGCCTAGTCAGTCTATCACTCCCTTAAAGGTCAACTCTCTCTCACCCAGCAGCAATCAGTTGCTAATCGTTCCTCGGCTAAGGTTGAGGCCTCATGCCCACTTCCCCAGTTCTACTGTTTTTTGTCTGACTGAATCTGCATTGGTTTTACGCATGCTGTCACCACTGCTGCAAGTTCACATGAGCAAGTTCCCAAAGGCATGGAAGACTTTGCTTCCTTATGTTCACGCACCTTCCCTGGCTCTTACAGTCTTTCCACCCTCACTTCCACAATGGTTGCTGAGCCACGGGGTTATTACAGGAGTCCTATCCAGAGACACGCACTCTGCAGTCTCTTGTTCTCTACACCTTGGCCAGCTGTGCCTTCTGTGTGCATTGCACTCTGCTGCATGAAGCTTCCCTGGTGAGAGCTGAGGTATTTTTCTCGGATACACCAATCTCTCAGAAGTACTCAGTGAAACACTTGTGAGAATTCGTCCCCACATTGTTTTATTTTGAAAACAATCTTCAACTATAGCACTGTTTTCCAAAGATTGTTCCAGTTGATATAAACTAATTTTGTGTAAAAGTAAAACTGAGTGGCACTGATGGCAGTAATGGTATATGATTTAGAAAACAAAAACTTTCCTTCACAGCTACAACATTGTTTTTGAAAAATGTGTATGAGTGTTTTGCCTGCAAGTATGTAAGTGCACTCATGAGTGCATTGACCAGAGGTCAGAAGAGGGCATCAGGATCCACAGAACTGGAGTTACGGAGTGTGGTAAGCCACCACATGAGTGCTGGGATTCAAACCTGAGTCCTCTGCAAGAGCAGCCAGTGCTCTTAACTGTGGAGCCATCTCTCCAGCCCCAACATTCTTAATATGTTAAGGAACATGTGAATTTTAAACAAGGCTGATTAATTTCATGTCCTGTCCACTTCTTCTGTGATGTGGCTATACTACAAAACCCCACACTTCAACCTTAGTGACTCCATTATTTACTTTTTGTATTGCCTATGGAACAAAATGTCTACAAAGCGCAGTTATCATGTAGGAACACTGCTACCTGATATTCATATGGGCCCATTATAACTTCTTATTCTAAGAACTAAAGTTAAGAGGATTCAAAAGTTTAAATAAAATTTTAGATTATGGAACTATAAAAATCTATTGAGAAATCATGGCTTGGAATTTTAGGGATGTATTCATAAACTTTTGAGCTTAATATCACACGTAAAATAATTTACCTGGGGGAGACAAAGTACTAGTCCCAGAACAAACCATGATGAAAACATATTACAATCCCACTGCTGCTGTGGACCAATCAGCAGAAGCTACAGTTGTTACTTGTTAAGGCTTTGAAATGCCCCTTTGTGCCTGCTGAGTTTTAAAGGGTTTTAAGGTTAGTTTATTTATTTATTTAGTTTTTTATTTATGCGTTTGTGTACAAGCACATACGTGTCCCACAGCCTGCATGTGGAGATCAGAGGATTCCTTGTAAGGATGCCACTCCTTCTACCATGTAGATTCCGATGATCAAACTCAGTTTATCAGGCTTGGCAGCAAGAGCCTTTAACAGCTGAGCCATTTGACTGGCCCCGACTGTGTGTGTGTGTGTGTGTGTGTGTGTGTGTGTGTGTGTGTGTGCTCAAGTAAACTTCAATGAAGCAAGCAGCAAATGAAAAGAACTGTTGCTATTTAATACTGAAGAGTCCAGACAGATGCTTGATTTCCAGTCTATGTCCAACTCTTGAGGTTCCTTCTAACTACTACGTCTTGTCTGGCTCTCACAATATCCTTGGAACCTCTAAAACACTGCAAAGTTTGGTCAGCAACACTGAAAGATGTAGCTCCTCTGCTGTGCCCAGGTCCTTCTGGAGGTAGCAAGAACATTGCAGGCAGCTGGGCTGAACTGTTTGGGCGTGCTTCCCCTGCTCTGTTCCTCTACCATCATTTCAGTTGTTTTTAATTTATATCAACTATGGAGAGCTAGTGTCCCATCCACTACACTCCCCAAACTCAATACATCTCAGAGGAAAACCATAACCTGTGTTTAGTCTGGTTTTATTGCTAAGGCCTTCCATTAGGAACCAGTTCAGTTACCTGCTTTTCTTATAGAATTTGAGGCTATCACTCTATTCGCCTAAACTACTGTTTCTCTTTTTCTCATTCATTTCCCATGCTTATTCCTTCCACTTACAATGTTTGACCCCTTTCCGCTTACACCCATATTTCTAAAATGGTTAAGATTTCATAAATAAAACTGCTATCTGACAAAATAAGTGCCCTGCCAACTTCCATGTCTTTGTTACAGATGATATTGCTCAACATATTTCTTCAACTATTTTCTTCTCCAGGAACAGCCCACTGTCTTCATGTACTTTCTGAAAATTCAGACTGTGTCTAATGACTTTTTATTCCGATTTCTTAACTGGGAGATGGGTGTGCAGGTCCCTTAAGTGTCCCTTTTGTCTTCTTCATAAACTGTCATTACATTCACTGTCGCACTTCAGTTATGATTCTCCAGAAACCATCCCAGATCCCTCTCCTGGTGTGCAGTGAATTCCAATAGCTATGTGCACCTGGCAGTACCTTCCTCTTCCACTCTCTAAAGGGCACCTGTCGCCTCTTCTATAATTCCCCGAGGAAGGGTTTCCTCCTGTTTGCCTATCTACTGCTGTACCATCATTCACAACCATAATGATGAAAACCCAGGGGTGACCTTTACTCATTCCGCTCTCCCGTTTCTCACATCCGATGGTCAGCATGTCTCACTGGTGACACACTTGTTTGAGGTAAACATAGATCTGTCACTCTTTTCCTGTCCATTTTCCCCACACTCACTGTACTGTAATTCTTATCCTGTATGTGAATTTTCTCGATAATCCCCTCTTCTAGATTCTAACCCCAGTTTTACTCCTTTCCCACATAACTGACACACACAGCAACTCTTTCCAAAACATTTTGATAATGGCACAATTTTCTCATGGATTGTGGCCACTAAGTACAAAGCTATATATTTAGATTAGGCCTTTTAAGACCTAAAGTGTTACCCTCATGTGTATGATTATCTTTTTTTCTTGTTTTAAAGACTTCTCCCTGCTTACAATGACATTTAATCTTTTTTTGCTGCTGTTCCTTTTAATACTTTCATTGGTGATAGAGAGTGGGTAAGACAGGGCCTGTGTAGCCCAGATTGGTCTCAGCCTCTTAAGTGCTGGGAATACAAGTCTGCACCACTACTTCCAACTTCACCCTAAACTCCTTACCCACCTTTGAGCACAATGATTTCTGTCGTTTCAGTTAGCTTTGTTATAAACCTTGTCTGACTGTTCTAAGCTCTATTACTATTATGGCCTTATTATATAATGCACTTTGGAAAGCACAATTACTTGTCTACTTGACTTTTTAGTGCCCTATAAAGGGCAAGTTTTATCTATCTTAGTATTAACAGCATTTACCATGGTACCCACCACAATGTCATGGACACTGTACTTGTTCAGTATGTATCTGGTACAGATAGGTCTTCTGAGGTTATAGAGATTGCTATATTGCTAAACATAATGAAAAATACCATTTATATCCTGACCCAATGTTAGTGAAATATTACTCAGTCTCATTACACATACCTCATTTTGATATTTTCATTCTGTTAAATAGTGGCCTCAATAAGCTAAATTAAGAGCACAAATTGTGAAAAATCTATCTTATGGAAACTACAGGGTTCTTACAGCTATTTGAAGATAACCCATTCATGACACCTGAGTGACTGATACAGCCACCATACTACGATGGATACAGTCTGCTGCTAGGTTTGAGGTTCTGCTGAGTATGGATGTGTCTCCAACCTTGCTTTCCCCGTGTGTAACCTTGAGCTGGCAGCAGGTATGGCACTGTGTGAAATTTTTAATACAGAAATGAGTAGAATCACAGCAAGATAATTACATTTTGGGTTCTAAAAGCCATATCCTCCCAAATACAAGTTCTTTGTCAAATAAAAGTAGGACTAACTTATACTGACTCAGCAACTCCTACTTAACAAAGATAACAGCTAAGACTCTTATGAGTCCGAGAAAGTGAGGCACACAACAAGCTGAAGACAACACAGGTACGAGGTTCTGAACAGGTGAAACTGGTCTCTGTATGTGGTCAGAACAGCAGCTCCAATGTCAAGGGAGGAGTGAAGCTCATCGGGAACCTGTGTGAGAGACTGGAATGGTGATCTCACCTGAGATGCACAAAAGAAATTCATCAAGTTGTACCCTCATCATTATTATTCTTTGTGACATGTGCATTAAGCTTCAGTAAAAGTATTTTTAAGTTGGGTGTGGTGGTGTGTGCCTGCATTCCTAGCACAAAGGGTGAAGCAAGGAGGAACAAGAGTTCAAGGACAATTTGGGCACTGCACTCACTGCACTTACATACAGGCAAAAAATGAGTTTGAGGCCAGTCTGGGCTACCTGAGTTCTTGTCTCAAAGACCATGAAAATGGGGCTGGAGAGATGGCTCAGAAGTTAAGAGCACTTGCTGTTCTTCCAGAGGACCTGGATTCAGTTCCAGATAATAACCACCTCTAGCTCCAGTTCTAGGGGATCCAACACCCTCTTCTGATCTCCATGGGCACTGCACGACACAGGACACTTATATACATGCAGGCAATATACTCATACATTAAAAATGATAAATAAAATATTTTTAGAAATCCCATGAAAATAAGAATTTCATGAAACACCCTGAAAATGGACTTGGGGTCACTGGGTGCCTTATATGTTCTTCCTGATGTGGTCACATTGATTAAATCTCCTCTTTCTGCTTTACACACAAAAAAAGGAAGAAAAACACCAAACTATATCAGTCAAAATAAGGAGCACAAATGGACAGGACACAGACATCCTTAGCAAAATAATTATAAACTTGACTGTTTTTGTGAAAATGAGGTGGTTGAGGGGGTAGCTGCAGTGAAATTCCCCTCCTTCAGACTGTCAACATCACCCACCAACCCCATGTTTCAGAACAGACATCCCACTGCTTTCAAACTCAAAAACATTTGGAGAATCACACAATGAAAGAGTAACCTAGTTATTATTTGTTTTTGGTGAGCCATTTAACATGCAGCGATTTTCATAGTATTTAAAAAACTGCAGTACTTCTTCCACTCATGAATTTTAAAACCGAGTTTCTTATAGGCATTTTCCATCTTTATTTAATTATTTTTATTTTATGTGCATGAGTTTTTGCCTGTACATAGGTAAGTATACTCATGACTGCAATGCCTGTAGAGGCCAGAAGAGGCCAAGAGGTCCCCTGGAACTGGAGTTAAAGACAGTTGTTAGTTGCCACGTGGGTTCTCAGAATGGAACCTGGGTCCTCTGTAAAAGCAGCCAGTGCTCTTAACCACTGAGTCATCTCTCCAGTCATCTCTCCAATCCCACAGACCAATTTTTTAAAAAGTTGCTTCTTTTTTTAAAAAATTATTCCAAAGAGAGGCAATCTGTGGGGGAGGGGCTAAGGATATATAAGCTGAGAACACCATGAGGCACCTCTCTAGCCATTTTGGGCGGTTGTTGGAAAGTCGCATGATCTACATCTGAGTGTTGACATTCCAGTGTAGCCATAAATGGGTGGCGGGGGTGGGGGTTCCCACTCATCTGTAAATAAATCCCCAAATCCCCACCCTATGCTCTGTTAGCAAGCCCATTAAACTCATTAGGAGAAGAGAGAGCGAGAGCAAGAGG
>NW_008342393.1:9518588-9623441 GCF_000622305.1 Nannospalax galili | reverse complement strand
AGAGAAAAAGAATACAGCTAATGGAAACCTTTATTATTCACCAAAGACCAAATTTTTAATGAAATAGGATATTTTAATACTATAAAGAATTCAGGGTGTACTTTGAAAGACTTCTGCTTTGGTTAAACATGTAACTGTGATGTTAAAAAATGTTATTATTGTGGATTCAACTAGGGGAAAAGAAGGAAAGCGCATTTGATAGTTATATCTTCTGTGCATTTATAAGCAGAAGACAACAAACAGAATTTTATAAATTAATAACTATTGCACAACACTTTGATCTAAAGCCTCAACAGGAAATTACCGGCATGTAGAATGTCTTGCACAACTGCCATCAGTACTGTACTTTTGCTTCAAAATATCACAGGCTGACAACATTCTTATCTGCCCTAAAATCCCATTGGTAAGAAGGAAAGAAATGACTAACTCAGGGCATTGCTCATCTTTTCACATCTGCTAGAAAAGCTCTGCATGTTCATAAAATTCCCCACTTCACTGGCATGTTGCAAACCACCTTTACACTTCGGTTGAAAAATGGGCACAGCAGCTTTGAGAAGTCTACAGTAAAAGGCGGCCCCACCTTGGTGATGGGGAGATGCGCACACCTGAGCAGCAGTAGCCAAGGTGGGTCTACACTTCATTTCTCTGCTGTGTGCCACAGATTACTTCTAATAAATCTGCACCTTAATTCTGAGAAACCAGCTACTCTCCTCAGTTACCCAGCAACTAGGTCTCAGTGACTGCAATGTATAAAATGGTTAGTTAGCAGCATAAGAAATAGTTTACTAATTTTTTTAAAGTGGTTTGAAACATTAAAAAAGTGACATGCATCATTTTTAAATGAGAAGATCAGATTTATTTTTATCAATACAGTTAGAATATAATTCTAGAAATATATAACTAACAACAAATAATACTGAAGCTCCTTATCAGTAAGACATGATCTAAAAGCAATCACGCTGTGGTTTTGAATGTGGCTTCAAGTACTATGCTTTGGGGACTTGGTCTCTAGAGTGGGTGAAGAGGTGGTGGACCTTTATGAGGTAGAGCCTAGTAAGAGGTCACTAAGAACAGACTTATAGTTGGAAGATCTGTTCACTTACTCCCAGGAGGGGTCCTTCCTTTGTGATGTCATCTGCTTGTAGACCTTCACCAGAGTCCAATCACTGACCCTCTCCAAGGGACTTTGAACTTTGGCTCTAGAACTGATAGCTAAATAAATTTCTTAGTAGAACTACCCTGCCTTAGGCATTTCATTATAGTAACAGATGACTCAGTGAGTAAAAGTGCTTGCTATACAAACATGCAACCTGAGTTTGGATCCCCAGCACCCATGTAAAAAGCCTAACTCCAGTGTTGAAAGGGCAGAGACAGGTGGATCCCTGGAGTGTGCTGGACAGCCAGTCTGGCCTAATCAGCAAGCTCCAGATTCAAGGGAGAGAGCTACAAGGAAGTCACCTGATGACTTTGGCTGAGCACACCCCTACGCACATATGCACACACATGCATACATAACACACAAATACACAAATCAGAAATATGTTGTACTCTGTGTAATTGTTTGATGTTAAGGTTTATTAAGCAACATTCAAGATGCTTGACTGGCCACTTTATGTGTTGAAAAGTGGGTAATGGGAAGGAAATACCATCAAGGCCCCTTCTCTTATGACACGTTACAGAATGTCACAATGAAGCTGATAATTTTGTACAATTATATACTAACTAAAAAACATACATATATTTTTAAAAATGAAAATAAAAGGAAGAAAAGAAATATGACTTCAAAAGAACATTAGCAATTCAGGGTGTGCAATAACAAAAAGGAATGAGCGTTTCTGCAACATGAAGGGGAGTGTGGTTACCAGACACAAGGGGAATACTGAGAAGGCAGTTACAGTTCTCTCCAAACCAAAACACCTGAAAATGAACCTTAAACTTTAAAAAGACACCATTTGTTATACTGGAAACAAAAAAGTGTGTAATGTAACTGGATTCATTAAGTCTGTGAAGATTAATAAAGCCTGTATCGGAATAAATATTCACAATGTGCTCAATGACATTTAAAAAGACAAATAAACGAAAAGCCAAAAGATGTTCACAGGCAGGAAGATTCATATACTTATAGAGATGCTATTCTTCCAAAAATCTATAATTCAGTAGTAAAACACGGTGGCAGAATTTATATGGATGAGTTAAGAGCCAAGATCACAGTAATATTTTAGGAAGAGCAGAAGTGTGTGAGAGGAGAGGGATGCTGGTAAAAGGCACAAATTTCAGTTAGGCAGAAGTAAGCAAGTGGTGCCTGTACCTGGGGACAACGAAAATGAACAACACAGGTCAGCAACAGTGTGCCATACACTGCAAATTGCTGAGAGCAGATTTTAAGCAAAAGTAAGTATGTGAGGTAAGGAATATGTTAATTAGCTCAGTTGAGCTATTTTATGATGCATACACATTCTGAAACACCATGTTGTATATGGTGAATATATGCATTTTGCTTTTGTCAGTTAAAATAGACCCATACATATATACATAAAATAAGTTGATAGGGTGATCATTTAAATACTTCTAAATATAATGCTACAATCTATCTGGATAACATTCTAGGTATATACAGAACAGAAACAAAGTTAACAAATGAAAGAAAAGACAAAATGCTGAGTATAAAATATGGAAGTATAAAAATTAAAGAAAAAGATTATAGGTACAAAAACTGTAACATTTAGATTCTGGATATATTTAAAAGTACATATATTTTAAGTTTTCTTTAAATGTGAAAAATAAGTATAATCATTGGAAACTAAATCAGCAACCAAAAGAATACTGGTATACCATACTATCGAATTAAGTGGAAAGTGCAAGAAAACATTCTAGAGAGGCAGACATTCAGAATTTTTTAAGATCAACAACTCAAGAGATCTACATAACCTAATAAAATAGCCTTACAGATATGTAAAATTAAAATAAACTGAGGGATTAAAATACCCTGGTAACTGACAAACGAGGACACAAACAAGTAAGGAAGCAGAAAATCTGAACAGCAAGACTAATGGCCTTGACTGACACTGGAAGAGAAACATGAGCGCAGCGCAGGTCTGCAGCACACTGCTGAAGTGTCACTGACCATATGCTGCTTATGCTGCTAACGGCTTGGTATCACTCACATTATGTCTCCTTAACTGAAGCAGAATTAAACTAAAAGCAAGTAACAAATTAGGAATTATATGACTAGAAACTATTTACAAATTAGAAAAAAAATTGAGAGGTCGAAAGAAGCAAACACATGGAAAGATGTTACTTTCCTGGTTCTCGTGATACAAGTTGTTTTTCAGGTCTATTTCTTAGATTCTTCTAGATAAGACTCCTGCTTTCTAGATCCACTGGGATTTTATACATGGTCTCTTCAATTTTCTAGATGGGAATTTGAAATTAATTACCTTTTTTCTTATTCAAAATTTTCTACTTATGGGCTGGAGGGATGATTCAGTGGTTAAGAACACTTGCCATTCTTCCAGAGGACCCAGGTTCGATTCCCAGCACCTTCATGGTGGCTAACAACTGTTTGTAACTCCAGTTCCAGGGGCTCTTACACCCTCTTCTGGCATCCATGGGGCACTGCGTGCATGAGGTACATTTACATACAGGCAGGCAAAACACTCATACATATAAAAAATATAATAAAGTAAGTTTAAAAATTTCTACTTGTTCTTTTCTGTAGTAATAGAAAAACTGAACAAGAAATAAATATCCAGACATATGGATCTTTATCTGTTCCTTTAAGGTCTGAGAATGCTCTATCTTTAAATGACCTTGGCCAACATACTTTCAAGAGGCAAGACACTTCCTACTTTCAATGTCTTATAAGGTTATTATTCAATTTTCTGTCTTTTTCTTGGATTTTTTTGTTAATATATGCATTCTAAAAAAGTTATTTTTAAGACATTTATATAAGACAAAATAGGTTTTAATTTATTATGCAGTACATATGTGAAATGAAAAGCAATTTCATCTAAAATAAAGATTAAAAGCTAATATTACGTTGGCTCAGATCATTTGAAAGAGGAAACATTTTCAAACCTTAAAGGAAAAGAAAGATTCATATGCTCTGGATATTTATTTCTTGTTCAATTTTTGTTTCTAGAGAAAAAATAAAAATAAAAAAACAAGAAGAAATCTCTGAAAAAGAAAACGAGTTAATTTCAAATTTACACCTAGAAAATTGAAGAGTCCATGTATAAAATCCCAGCTGATCTAGAAAACAAGAATCTCTTTAGAAAAAAAAATCTAAGAAATATAAATGAAAAATAACTTAAACTAGAAAGCCAGGAAAGTGGTATCATATAAATTAACCATTCAAAAATTAGTATTTCAGATTACTTAAAACTATTGATAAAAAATAAAAATTTATTACTAACAGCACCACAAAGCATACCATATTTAGTAATTACTATGACAGGAAATATTTAAGATGTATATGAAACAAGTCATAACTTTCTCTTTCTAAAATATGAACAAAGATCTGAATAAATGGAAAAATAGGTCATATTTGGTTCTTACCAAACCCATCCTCTAAATTAAATGCAATTCCAACAAAATAAATACCAGGAATTTTTATTATCACCACAAAATCATTTTAAAGATCATTAAGAAGACCAAAAATAAGAACTTACCAAAAAAGTTTTTAGCTTACTAGAGATCAATGAACACAGTACTATAAAGTTAAAGCAGACTTATAGAAGAGAGGGTCAGACTGAGAACACATCTATGTATCTAGGTAGATTTTACTATAGGTTTGTTTGCGTTTCAAGTCAATGGGAAATGCAAAGAAGGGTGGGTTGTCAAATGACAGGACAAGTGTCCACACATGAATAAATAAGAGTATGTTCACAGTTATGTGCCTTCCCAGAACATTTTTCTTTTTTAAGACATTCATATAAGAAAGAAATAGGTCTTAATTATGTAGTACTTATGTGAAATGAAAAGTAATTTCATCTAAAATAAAGATTAAAACCTAATATTTATCATATTGGTTTAATATTTATATATATATATTTAAATATATATATTATACAAAACATATATTTAAGTAGAAAGTTCTCCTTGAGTAATACGAGACAAACACAATGAAAAAGGCTGAGAGATTTGACAAGGTAAATTTCAAGGTCCTGTAGAGAAAATGATTTACAAAGTTAGTAAACTCGTAGTTGCGTCATACACAAAATATAAAAGTAGACAAAACTTTTTTGTTTGTTTTAGAAAGCCAAAGAATAGTTGCTCTGGCTTCTATAAGTCAGAGATTGTCACTAGTAATTGGAAAGGACCTGTGGTGAAGGAGAACACCTGGGGTTATAATACATCTCTTGAATATTATGCTTCATGGAATGATTCAGATTACAATATTGAACAGTGTTCACACAAGATATGGGCAGTATTCTGCACAGATATACAATGAATCTAGACAGATTAGAATGGGCACACACACATGTGAATCTGTGTTTACATTATAGTATATATCTTTCCACAGAGCAAACTGTCAATACTGGTGAGCTGAGGGATGGAAGGTAGCACAACAGGCTAAGGAAATGGGAGACACCATCAACTTTTACTTCTAATAAATGTGTTTTTGTACATTTTTTTCAAGGAATATGTACTGCTTGCTTAATTTTTTGTGTGCATGTGCTTGTGAATGTGTGCACACGTGTGCTATATGGAAGCCCAAGGCTGACATCAGGCATCTTCCTCTATTGTTCTCCTCCATCTTCTTTTTTTGAGATAAGGTCTCTCGCTGAACGGGGTGCTCACTGATTCAGCTTGATTGGCTGGCCAACAAGTCCCAGAGAGCCTCCTGTCTCTGCCTCTTCAGAGCTGGGTTCATGGGTGTTCACATCCAGCTTTTTACATGGGCACTGGCGATTTAAACTCAGGTCTTCACGCTTGTATGATATGTACCTTACCTACTAAGTCATATTCCCAGTCTCTATTTGTATAATTTTTTTAAAACTCCAGTGAAGGGGTTAGAGAGATAGCTCTGTCGGTAAAGCACTCATTGCATAAGCATAAGGACCTGAGTTCAATCTCTAGAACCGACGTAAAAAATAGTCAGGTGTGGTGGCAGTGCTTCTAATCCCAGTGGTGGGGAAAGGAGACAGGCAAATCTCTGGGACTAGCCAGCAATGTAGCCGACCTTACTCTTTTTGCTCAAGGTCAATGAGAGAGCCCTTCTCAACAAACACGGTGGGTAGCTTCTGAGGAATGACAACTGAGGTTGACCTCTGTCCCCACACACACATTACACACACAGGATAAAAACATAAGCAAACTACAGACTGAGAAAAGGGCTAACCTCCATGACCCACAGCATTCCAGACCTTATGCTCATTCAGACGGCTGCAGAGAGCAGACTCTACCTGTGAATCCAATACGCTGGAGGTCTCACGTGCTCCATTTACTTCATCCAACTGCAGGCAAAACAAGTTTCTGGCAACCTCGACAAAATCTAAAATGAACCACTTCAGTAAGTACACAACATTTGATTTAATCTAAACAAAAATTACTTTCTTTTCTGCCAAGTTGAAACTATATGCTTCAACTACTGCTCACAGAAATTATCTTAAACTGGTATTTTAACATGTAAATGTAAGGTTAAATAAGAACAGATAAAGTGGTTTTTTAAATTTTTATTTTATACATATAAATGTATTGCCTGCATGTGTGTAAGTGCACCCATGTCCTGCAGTGCCCATGAAGGTCAGAAGAAGGCATCAGATCCCCTGGTACTGGAGCTACAGATGGTTGTTAACCACCATGTGGGTACTGGGAATTGAACCCTGGTCCTCTGCAAGAGCAGTTACTGCTCTTAACCACTGAGCCACCTCTCCAGCTGCAGATAAAATGGTTTTATCTTACTTCAGTTAACTCTGTCAAAATTTTCAGTTAAGAGAACAATAGAGCAAACACATATTAAGACTTTTAATTCTCCAACTCACACTACGGGTACAACTTTTTTTTCTGAAAGCTATGACAATATTATGACTTATGGCTTTTCTAGCTGGAAGAGTCTAAGGTTTAATAATAACAAGCAGTAGCTAATGTTTATGCAACAGCTACCGTATGCCAGGCACGGTGCTTAGCAGTTTCATCCTAGCACCCTACTCACACACCATTCCTCACCCTCTTCTGAGGCAAGTCTGCCTTCTGTTCCACAGATGAAATTATGGGTAAGAAAGGCTGTCTTAAACTGACCGTTAACACTTGGTAAATGACCTGTTCAACTATGTCTCATAGGTTTTAATTGTAGCTATTATATTCTAATTTCAAAGGATCCTTATAAATCCTATTTTCTTAGTTTACAACATCCTCCCCTTATTTAATGAATGTAGTTCTTTTGCTTGTCTTTTTAAAAGATGTTAATTTTACTTTATCTAAAGTTATATTCTGGTCTTTATCACTTCTCTTTCTTCTGTTTTTTTTTTTCCTTCCTCTTTTGGATTCTACATTTCATGTTGATTTCTCCAAATGTCCCCAAATCCTTGACTGAGTTTCTCCCTAACAATGAAGGCACTAAAAGAGTGGTTGTTAAGTTCTGTGTACATAACTTGCCTTGTCAACTGGCAGGTCTCCTCTACTACAGGGCAATCAGGTGGACTTTGACATTTTTGTTCAGCTTCTTCAGATGAGTCCCAAAATCACTTGCCATGTTTATAAACATGGCCCCAAATGTCATTGAGCAATTAATGGGTATGTGCTAATTAAAGGTGTGTGCCACCACACTGGGAAAAATTAAAATTTCTATTATATACTGTTTCTTTTGTTATTACCAAAACAATGTTTATGTAATAAACAAAACATTAAAAGAAAATATGATAAACTAGTGATTTAGTTCTTTTTAAAATTTTGTTTGATGTATTTATTTCTATGTATATGAGTGTTTTGTTCTGCATGTAAGCGACCATGTGTGAGTAAGGGTCACGGCAGTTAGACGACATAGTTGGATCTCCCGGAACTAGAGTTACAGATGGTTGTTAGCTGCCATATGGGTGCTAGGAAATGAACCCTGATACTCTGGAATAGTAGCCAGTGCTCTGAACAGCTAAACCAGCACTCCATCCCCTCAGTTCTCCTTTCTGCTGACCCTGCCTCTGAGTTTTCAGAGCACTGATTAAGGAGTATGAAGTAAACATGGTTTTAGTTTTCATTCTCCCCTTGAAAGAATAAGCACTCTTAATGAAAATGCATCATAGTAACTCTCTCACAAACGAGCTATGATAATAGACATGATGAACTTAAAGTATTACCTCCAAAGGCCACTGTACCCTTTGAGTCTGCCTGCACTTGTCGTCTCAGGACTTCGTGCTGCTCCTTTGTGGGATGAATTCCTAGATAATTGAGAGCCTGGAGGAAATGGACTCATGTGAAACAATTTTTGAAATCTCCAAAGGAAAAAACTTTTCATTAGTTTTATGATGTATTTTACAAGGCAGTGGAAAACAAAATCAATATCAGGAATAGTGACTAGAATTAGATTTCCTAGCTTATACAACTTGGCAGAAAAAAGAATAATAGGAGAATTTTTACTAAAGTCAAACTTACAGTTAAGACTAAAAACCATGGATAGTATCTGGTTGCTGTCTTGTCCTGAGAAGAGAACCCAAGTGGCTAAGAATTGCATTAAATATAAATATTCTTACTATTGGCTTGTTTAGGGTCAACCTTACAAACACAGAAAACCAAAATGCTTTCTGTGGTATCCCTTCACTGCCAGGCTCTTGTCTTTGGGTAAAGCAACTTCTCTGTTCAAAATAAAAATGAAATACTCCTACATGTACTCCACTGCCCTGCCCTTGTTCTTTACCCCGGAACCCACCATCATTTTCAGCTAGATACTCTGCCATCTGCTAAAAGACATTTCCCAGCCCACCTTGTCAGTTGATGAGTCATGGGACTATGGACTAATGAATGGGAAGTGCCGGAGTACATTCCGGCCAAAGGCAGTAAGCACTCTCCCTTTCCCTCTTCTAGCTTAATAAAAAGGGGAAGAAAGGAGAGGATAAAAAATCAGCTACTTGGATCACACAGAACCTCAATAAAGATGAAAGGACAGTCTTCCTAGTTGAAAGACTAAAATGTGGCTCTCTGACACTTGGAACCTCTATACCATCCCCTGGCTATTTTCTCTCAGGCTTCTTGATGGGCAAGAGCAGTAAGTTTCCAATGGAAAACACTACTGGATTCTCTAGTTATATCTAGCAAAAGCTAATTTTTTTTTTTTTGGTCTTTTTTGAGACGGGGTCTCCCTGTAGCCCCAGCTGTCCTGGATTCACCATGGAGACCAGGCTGGCCTCGAACTCACAGAGATCTGCCTGCCTCTGCCTCCTGCATGCTCGGATTAAAGGCGTGCACCACTATGCCCGGCCGCAAAAGCTAATTTTAATGCGCAAAAGACTGACTGACTGACTGACTGACTGACTGACTGACTGCTCTATTAGTAGATTCTAGTAAGAATATATACAGTGTGAGTCACATTAAGTAAAACTGTATGGCTAATCATTCTTTATAATCTCTTCCCCTTTTATAGTAGATTCAAACATTCATTTCTTTCTCCAAATATTTACTTGGTACATACTATTTGTTCATCATAAAATGACATACAAAGATATAAGAAAAACGTCAGTCTCTATCCTCAAAGAGCTTATGGTCTCTAGGGTGAGAATAGCATATAAATTATTATAATAAGTATATTTATTTTATCAGAAGTGTTTAGAGGATGCACTATAGAAAAGCAATTGCTTAATGCATAGGCATGGAATTTGATTGGGCACAGTGAAGGGAGGGAACAGAAGGCAGAGCACCAGGAAAGATGTTTTCAAGAATTTCTTAAAGTTATTCTCGCATAATGTGCCCACCCTTTCAAATCCACAGGTATTTACATGACAGGGAACAAAGACTTAGCTTTGGCAAATACCTAAGTACTTGGCTAGCATAAAATACTTATTGATATTTACTTTAAATCTACATATTATTTAGGAAATAAAACTACATATTTAGTTGAAAACTTTCTGTTGTTCAGTAACTGCTATCTTTTATAGATGTGTGTAAATTTCTCTACTGTATATCCCCATAAGAAGTGCAGAGTAATGGGGGCATATATTGTCAACTCTGTTCCTACCGAACTGTTTTTCAACTAGCTGTACTAATTTGTGCACATCAGCACAATATAGCAATCTTATTTATTTTTGCATCTTCATTTTGTCAATATATTGGATATGAAATATGTTGTTAATTCCTCTAGTTACAAGTGAAATGAAACATGTTCTGCATGTTTATTAGCAAAACTCCTAACTCATAAATTGCTTAAAAATTGATTTAAAATTTCAGACATGGAGTTTTATGATGCATGTTTTGTTCCTGGTTGTTAATTTGGATGTGCTCATCTACTGCTGACAATCAACATTGTAGATACTACCAAATGTCCCCTAAGGAGAAAAACTGTACTCCCGACCTTGAGAACCACTGCTCCGAGGACAAACACTATTAACAGCTTGCTATGTAGTTTTCCAGATTTTTCTCTAAATACACTGCCTATATATACATTTATATAAATTATGTATTTTTGCACAAATTCAGTTTTACTGTGTTTAGTATCCTACTCTGTACATTTTGGATCTATGATATGCTTTTTATAATTGCTCTAACAGTACACTGTTGACTAAGGTTTTTTAGCACTTGATAATGATTGTTTGGATTATATACATCTCTCTAAGACATAGCAACATGGAGCTAAATAAACTGGCATATAATAAATCTAAAATGTACAGAATGAAAGTGATCGGTGAGAAAAGACAAAAGTCTTCTCCATGCAAAAACCAGGCTTGAACAGGTGGGTACTATAGTGAAGAAACATGTAATCCTATTGGTAAAACAAGATACAGAAAAGATTATAAGGCACTAAAAAGTGATGTTTAGTGCTAAAAATAAGGCAATACTTGCCTAAACCACCAGAGTTAGGAAAGTATGGGTAAAGGAGGTAGAATTGGCCAGCATTTAATAATTGAGATTTAAATTGGTGATGAGAAGGATACTAGTACTGGACTAAGCCAAGGTAGAGGGATGGGAACAAGGGTGATCTATGTTTTTTTCTAGCTATGAAATTCCATATTCTTCTAAAAATATAAAAAAAACCCAGTATCCTCAAATCTCACAGGAAGGCAGCAGAGGCTGTAGACGTTCAGCATTGTATCCAGATGTAGCACATTTTTCTTCTCAGCTCTTCAGTAACTTGATAAATTTTAAAGTCCTTTTCACCTTTACTGTCTCCTATATATAGCTCTCAAATGTGCACACTTCTGAGGATTATTTGTTAGTACCTTAGTATGCTGCTATAATCTTTTTTAATTTGGTGGGTACCTATTTCATCATTTATGACTTAATAATCTTGTATTTTATTATTTTTAAGTTTCATTTTATTTTATGTGTATGTGCTTGAGTGTACATATGTGCATCGTGTTGCAGATTCCCGCAGAGGCCAGAGGCGTGGGATCCCTTGAAACTGGAGTTAAAGGCAGTTGTGAGTTGCTTGATGTGGGTATGGGAACTGAACCCTCATTCTCTACAAGAAGCAGCAAGTGCTTCTAACCACTGAGCCATCTCTCCATCCCCACTCCTTCACTTAGAAGAAAAGAACAATGGTGCATTACTTCATGTCACTTACTGATATTATATAAGAAGTCTACTAAACTTTGTCGTGATTTAGTCCACGATTCCACGGTTAGAGACTGTAGATATACTGTGTCCGTTTTTGTGTAGGTGCACATAGTGTATGGGCATATATGTGTGCATGGATGCCACAGGGCAGCACCGGCTGTTGTTCTTCAGTCACACTCTTCTTGCTTATTGAGGCTGGGTCTCTCATTGGTCTGGAGTTCATCAAGTAGGCTAGGCTGGCTGCGGGAGCGCCGCAGGGATCTGCCTGGCTCTGCCTCCCAAGCTCTGGGTTCCAAGTACATGCAACCACACCTGGCTTATGTGGGCTCTAGGGCTCGAACTCATGTCCTCCTCCTTGTAGGACAAGCACTTTACTCACTGAACTTGACCTTAGCTGAACAGAAAGTGGTTTAATTTGCTTGTCATTTTAGTAACCAAAGGTTTTATTTGTATTTTGTATTAGTGAACCACTGTGAACTTCCAAATTTAAACATTAAATAATTGAAAATCCAAACTGTTATTCATTTAATTTAATAAGCCACTTCAAGAAACAACTAGCTCCAGAAATTTTTTTCTCTCCAAGAGTAAGACAGTTCTTTCTTGTTGTTTTGGAAAAGAAAAATGAAAATTTAAATTTACCATTTCTAGTTTTTCTGCCTTAAGGCGAACAGAGGGATTTAGGGAAATCTTCCTTCCTTGTGGTCCAGAATTATCATCAGTCCAGGCAGAAGCAATATCTAAGCGACAACAGGGGGCATATTAATTGAAAATTTAACCGCAATAGAACTTTTCATTTGACAGGATGTATTCTGGGCTCCTGCTGTTCAAAAATAATTCTGGTTAATCAGTTGGCAGGTTTTACTTTTGTTTTCAAGGATTTTTTTTTCTGTAAGTCTAAAATGTATCATATAAGCCAGCTCTACTTGAGCTCTAAGTGACATAATATGCAGACTAGTCAATTATGCATTATGAAGTCTCCCAGAAGTAAAACCCTAACCAACACACATGTACCCGACCTCTGTGATCACCACTACTATGCACTACTAGTTGTAAGACAAAGGCTCTTTTTCCAAACAAGTGAAATCAAATTAGAGTCCCAACGATTAGGGTGTTTCTTACTGGTAAAATGTAATCCTGCTGCATGACTTGTGGAAGTACTCTAGAAAGCTCGGAAGTGCAGCTCATTACATTTGTAGTCAGAAGGAAGATGAAGACACACTACTTTCTGAGCTAAAATCCTGTCACCCTTTACAGAAGCTTCTATTTCTAGTAGCAAAAATGGACTTTGAAGAGTTAAGGAAAATCACCCCTCAGCATTTCCCTTTGCCTTTCCAGTACAGCCTACAGATGCAGATATGCTGCTGTCCTCCCTGCAGGAACCTGAAGCCAGGTGCCACTGGAGGCCTGACCTTTGGAAGCTATTTGTTTTAATATGCCGAAGTTTTAAAAACAAATTTCTACAATTTTTGTCAATCCTTCCTATCTAAGTTGTCACTGTTCTAAATACACGTTTAAATGGTATTTTACTAGTTCTACATAGAAACAAGAGGAAGAGAAAAACTTTTTAAAATGTCACATCTTTATGCAGTGTTTTAATTTTTTTTAATTTCTCAGAGCATCTGTCTCTAAGTACAAAATGATTTGCATTCTCTTTCTTAAGAACATAAGAAGCACATATGAAAATAAATAGTCTTCCTCTAAACCTTTAACACATCCTCAACATTCTATGCAAAATCTTTAATATAGCTTATAGGTGTTAAGATTATAAAAAAAAATTGTCACTGACTTTTAGCTCCAAATGGAATTAAACCCTAAGAAGGATTGATTTTAGTGTGACAGAATCTTTACAATTCTGATTAAAAACAAGAAAGTCTCCTTTATCATGAGGGCATCTACTTGTCAGCCATGAGATTTAAAAATACTAAACATTTATTTTATCTTAAGAGCAATTCTAGAGCAAACCTTCAATGTGGCAGAAAAGATTACCATGGGTTGAGAAGGGACGAAAGACCAAACATAGGTAAGACAACTTTAAACCAGTTACGGCTTCAGCCCAAGACTAACTGGGCTTGAATCACTCAATTCATGTGTGAATGGGGGTACACGAGGCAGCCACACACCAAGGCACACATTTCCACTGTTCCTACAGCTAAACATCAAAATCTGCTATGGCCAACAGGACAAATCACAGAAGACGAGCTCTCATTTTTATTTTTTTTTTTACTTATAAGCAAACAGTGAAGTAACTGCATATATAAGCTGGTGAATCTTCACAACAACCGCAATCACATAGATAGTACTAGTCTCATTTCCAAACCAGGGCCTGAAGAGGTAAAGAACCTGGCCCAGGGTGGCATGGCTAAGGCATGTTCATCTTAGGGTTCTAACTTAGTGACTCCACAAGCCAGTGGTGTTATGTGTCAATATTTTTTATCATAAGCTTTCTCATGTGCTGAGGAAGAAGAATAAAACTGACACCTGGCAGAAACAATAAAGGCAAAAAAAATCAATAAAGTCATAGAAAACGGCTACAAAATCTTAAAAAGTGTATTAGCACATGTTAACAGATTTAATGTAAAACTATCCCAACCCTCAATTTAATGGTATGTAGTCATTGTGTAATATCTTTCCTTTCAGTCTACTTTATCTAAATATTTTTGTGTTAACTGCTTAAAAGGTTTATGCATAAAGTCAGCACACATCGAAAATTGAGAAGTTGCAGCCAAAAATTCCTTCATAGACCAGTGTCCTCCATTGCCAGTGCCTTTCTATTTCTATCTCAGACTCTGTCTGCTCCTCTCTGGGGGAAGAAGACTTTATCAAATCAACTTCCTCTTGGATCCTCTATTTCCATTCCTCGTTTTAGAATAAGAAAGAAAATGTTTTATATTAGTATGATCAATTGTATAAGATTATATCCACGAACCCCTGAAATGTGTATTTCCCCATCAGCACTGTTTGAGTTTTAAAAGACTTAGTGTGAAAGAATTCAGTTTTGTCCTGCTGTCAAAGTGGCAATAGTATTTTTTATTCCCTGAGCATACTCAGTTTCCTTTCAGCCCACTCATAAACTTGCATGTTATTCAACTTATGGCCCCAGTAAATAATTCTGAATTCTGAGATTAATTATATAATGGGTAGATGATTTTTAAAAATCTTCATGTATCATGCTCATCTTAAAAATTCTAGGGGCTGGAGAGATGGCTCAGCGGATAAAAGTACTAGCTACTCTTGTAGAGGATCCAGGTTCAGTTTCCAGCACCCACATGGCACCTAACAACTGTCCATAACTCCAGTTCCAGGGGATCTGAAAAACTCTTCTGATTTCTGCAGGCATTTCACGACATGGGTGCACTTACACAGATGCAGGCAATACACTCAAACACATAAAATTAAAAAAATAAAATAAAATATTTAAAAAATTTTAGCCAAAATTATACTTTTGAATAATTGTAAGATAGAAATAGAGTACTTTACTATTTTATTTTTGTTGAAGTTAGCATTAAAACTTGCTTATATTTTTAAGATAAATACTGTAATGATTTGAATGTGAGATGGTTCAGCAGTTAAGAGCATGGGCTGCTCTTGCAAAGGACCCAGGTTCAGTTCCCAGCACCCACATGGTGGCCAAAACACTCATACATAAAATAAAAATAAATAAATTTGGGGCTGGAGAGATGGCTCAGTGGTTACAAGGATTGGCTGCTTTTTTAAAGGACCCAGGTTTAAATCCCAGCACCCACATGGCAGCTAACAAACATCTGTAACTCTAGTTCCAGGGGATCTGACACTCTCTTCTGACTCCATAAGCACTGCACAACATGGGTACACTTACATATATGCAAACTTAACACTCATACACATAAAATAAAATAATAAATAAATAAAAATTTAAGAGACTAGACATTTATTACACAAAGGGAATACTATGCACTATCTCTGAGAACTAATACAGCTCAGTAATTAAAAGGTATATAATTTTGGCTAAACATTAGCACTAACTCACGTAGACATATCTCCCAGCAGAGAAAAGAGCTGTTGAATGTAGCATAAATTTGTACTGTCTGACGGTGGCTTGCTTTTCTTTTTTGGGGCCTAGGACTGAACCCAGGGCCTAGTGCTTGCTAAGCATATGGTGTATCATTGAGCTGTACCTCTAGCCCATGTCTAACAGCTACTTAATTTTAAGTATTTCTCTTCATTTGCAAATCTCATCTAGATAATGCTAGCAAAAATTAATATACAGGAGTAGCACTTTGCCTCATAATTTAGCAATATACAGTTTAACCTTTAACTTATATTAAATATAGTTTTTAATTGTTTTCTTTAACTTTTGCATCTAATTTCAGTGAAGGGATTATTTATCTTGATATCTGAGTCAAAAAGCACTATATAGCTTGATAAAAATCCTTTTCCTATGGATAGTTTAGATGGTTATTTTGTTTTAAAAATTAGTAAGTAATTTCAGGGTATTTGAAAATCAATTAATATTGAACTCAGTACTGCTGTCCTTTTACATTATATCCATATGATTTCCTTCAAAAACCAAAACATTTTTCTCAAGGTTTGCTCCTTCTACAATGTTCTTTCAAAGGTGGTGTACTGCTTCATCAGTATTTCATCAAAAGGACAAAACAGCTTACCTTGGTCACAGAAGGGCTTTGTTTGTTACATGGTTTCAACAATTCATTAACTATTACAGCTTCACAGACATTTCTGATAATGCATTTCTTAAAATTTCAACCCTTTGTTCACAGAAATTTCCAACAAAAGCCATAATGTAACAGGCTACTGAACAACACACTCATTTTGCTCTATTATTCATTGAAGGAAGAAAGGCATAATGTAGCCTTCTTTAAAGTCTATTAAGTCATATTGTGAACTCGTCACTGAAAAAATTGAAAAAAAAAATAACAGGAATTAGATGTGCATTTACCTGAATTAGACAGATCTGTAGAGCTGTTGTCCAAAGAAGTAACTGGAGCATGTTCTGTTTTCTTGTATCCAGGTTTCGTCTGTGAACAAAAATGAGGAACATGCAATGTCGTTTCCTAAAGTAGGTCAAAGACAGACTAGATGCTCACATTAACATAAATAGAATGGTTAAAGAGATTAAAGCAGTATTCCAAAAATTATGAGACTTCTAAAATCTGGTATCGTCATCTTTAAAGGAAGCATCTCAGAGTAGAAAGTGAGGACTGCTTTCTGCCAGGCCAGGACAGCAGGGCACGAGGCCATGCACCTTGCCTTTTAAAAAGACAAAGAATAAGGGCTGGTAAAAATCTTGGTCTCTCTGATGACATGTGTCTGAAACTAACCTTACCCTTTAGGAACTTATGCTACTGGGTGAAAGCCTAACTAGCAAACTTAAACAATCTATATGGTATAATTGTGATTCATTAGGACAGTGTAGCAACTTGAAATAAATTACATTAATTTTGATTTTAAATTCCCCATGTTGTAGAAATGTAAGAAGCTGAACTATTTATAGCACATATGTGAGGGAGCACTATCCATACGGATGATCTGGATTAGCCTCTGTATAGGAAGGAGACTAAGAATGACCACAGAAACGCACACAGATACACACAGACACACAACACACACAACACACAAAGACACACATATACCATACACACACACACATAACACACACAGAGACACACACACACCGACACACATAGACACACGTACAGACACAGATACAGACACAGACACACACATACACACACATACAGAAAGAAAAAGTGCCTAGCTTCCATCAGGTAGAGAGCAGAACTGTTCATCAAAAACATATTAAATGGCCTGGAGAGATGGCTCAGCAGCTAAGAACACAGGCTGCTCTTCAACTCCCAGCACTAACAGGGCGGCTAAGAACTATCTGTAACTCTAGTTCATCTAACCTCCGCGGGCATTGCACGACACAGGTGCACTTGCATACATGCAGGCAATACACTCATACACATAAAATAAAAATAATAAATAAAATATTTAAAAGATATCAAACAACTAAATGTGGTATTATAGTTTAAGTGGTATCCAATTTCTTTATGGTACCATCTGGTAATGCTGATGTTTTCTGATTATTATTTTAGAGAAAGGATTCATTAGCTTAAAAAAATATGTTTACTGGCAAAACATCATAAAACTCTAAAATAGAAGAAAAAAAAACCTTTCAAGGGAATACTAGCTTACTAACAAACACCATTATGAAATTACAATTCTATATTGATTTAATGAACATAAATATATATAGGGGATTTACGGACTGAATATATGGACAGAAATTTCAAGATTACCTGATTTGTTTTCAAAGAAGGTAAAATGGCACCCTGCATCTTGGGAGTGGATGTGGTCTTTGGAGCTAGTACTTCAGGGGGAGGGGAAAGAAGAGTAAATGCCGAGTCCTGAGGTCCATATTCTCCTGAAGCTTGTGATGGGGATGGACAGCAAACATTTCTGGAATGACCATCATCAGCTTTTTGTCTTATAAATGCTATCTCCCATGGGGATTCTGACCTTCAATAAAAGAGAAATCATTTTGTGGATATGGAATAGTACAATTGAATTCTAAGTGTTTCAAGTAATACTAAACAGACTTCTTTACAATATCTTAGATTACTATTTTAAAATATATATGCTAAATGACTCATTCTATCTTATGGAGAGAATTGTTACCTCTGCTTGGCTCTAGTGATTATATTTTTTGCTTCTTCAAATGATACACCAATCATAGATTCTTTGTTTACTGAGACAAGTTGATCTCCTGGCTTCAAGCGTCCATCCTATAAACAAAATCCCAAAAAATAAAATGAGAAAAACTAACAAGTTTAAAAATATTGATACAATTAAAGCAATTAAGTTTCTTGTAGAGAATATCAGACAGAATAAAAAAGAACAACTTAGAGAATCCCAAGAGCAAAATGTTTTGATTAATGCCTGGTTTAGTACTATATATAAGAAAAATTGCATGGTTTACACATTCCATGAGTAAATTTGCATGCTAAAGAATCCTGCCTACTTTAGCAGCTAGGCCTGCACACCAGGAAACATTTGTTTCCAAAGCTCAGCTCTATGGGACGTTTAAAATTCGACTCTGATAAAGCAAGCCAAATACTCACTGGATATTGGATATTCGAGAATACAAGATTCATTCACCTGGTTTCTGAGCATTGTTACCTCTTTCCTGCTATCAAACTACTTAATGGAGACATGAGGAATGAATAGACGATAAGATAGAGAGGATAGAATGATTGGCTGATATAAACACAAGATTTTTAAAAAACATAGGGAATTTAATTCTACTCATTTCAAGCATCTTTGTATTACTTTTCTGCTGCTGTGAAAATCACCATGGCCAAGGCAGCTTACAGAAGGAAGAATTTATCAGGCTTACAGTTCCAAAGTGATAAGAGTTCATCATGGTGGGGGAGACATGACAGGAGGTGGCAGGAGGCAGCCAGGGCAGAAAGCTGAAAACTCAAATCTTCAAATCCAAGCATGAAGTAGGGATGGAGGGAGAGAGACTGGAACTAGCAGGAGGCCACATAGTCTCAAGGCCAGTGAAGTGCCCACACTTTCCTAAAGGTTCCATGACCCTCCCCTCCCCCAACGGCACCACCACTGACTAAGTGTTCAAATACGTGGGAGACACTGGGGGGACATTTTTCTTTCAAAACCACCACAATCTTCTTTACTAGATTTGCTAGTCCTTCCTATAGCCAGGCCTAATTGGCTATGCATATAATATCATTTAGCCATGTCATGCTAATAATGACCAATTTTAACTGGCTGCCTGGCACTATTTTTGTTAAGTCCTGGTTCTATGTATAACTATCCTATGCACATAAGACAGAGCACATCAATCTCAAGATTTAAAGTAGTCGTTGGGCAAGTATCTCAGTCACTTGTTTTTCTCTCAATTCCAACTGAAAAAGGAAAGTTCTATTCTTTTACAGCTCCTAACATACTTTTAATCATTAGTACAAAGGCAGAAAATATTACTTCCAGACTATGGGAAAGCTAAGATTTAGCTTTTGAGTGTCGTCCAAATTCCCATGTGCTAGAAGCTTGGTTTCCAGCTTGGCATTATTGGAGGTGGTAGAGATTTTAAGAGGTGGGACAAAGTAGATAGTCTTGGAACCACTAGAGGATTATGAGACCCTGGTTTCATCTTTTTTGTTTCCTGGACATTAGGTGGGGAGTTTTGCTGTCATATCCTACCATGATATGGTACCTTAGGTCCAGAGCTATCCTTAAACATTTAGATATATTCATCTGTAATTTAGTATGCTAAATTTTAGTCTAAGGGCACTCATTTACTGAAGATTAAGATGAAACACAGAAAACAACCTCTTCTCTAAAAGCTAGAGAAGAATAAAATCTAGAGAGGGTTTATTCTTGGAGGTGGGAGCAGGTGTCCTAGTTGGCATTAACTGTTAATGTGACAACCCCTAGAATCACCTGAAGAAGCAAACGAACAACAAGCAATTGAGTGACTGTCATTATCAGGCTGGTTTGTAGACGTATCTGTGATTGACTGTCTTCTTCAATGATGTAGGAGGGCCCAGCCCACTATGGGAAGTACCATTCCCCCAGCAGGTATTCCTAGGCTGTATAAGGAAGTCAGAGAGGGAGCCAGCAAGGAGAGTTCCTTCATCCTTCCCACCTCAAGGTTCCTGCCCTGACTTCCCTCAGTGACAGACTGTGTCCTTTTGTCTTTCTCTAGCCTATTGCTATAACTGTAATAACCCTGGAAGTAAACAGACTTATTTTCCCCAGGTTGCTTTTGGTTAGTGTTTTATTATAGTGAGAGTGTAACTAGAACAGCAGGTAATGGGGAGCACACAGTTTCGATAGTACTGAAAGTTCCTATTTTTTAAGTCACTCTACACAGATTGGTAGGTGTTCTTCTGGCTGTCTTTTATAAGTCAGACATTATGTTCCAATATCTTTTTGCATGTGTTAAATATACTATAAAAAAAGAATCTCTCTATCCTTCAACATAGAACAAAGTCCTTGCAGCATGCCTAACTATACTGATTCTATATGTCAGAACCAGCATTGGAAGTAAGATCAAATATAAAATGTGTAGCTTAATTTTTAAAATAAATGTATGTCCTTGTTAAACACAGTGCTAAACAATTTAGAATCTGCAAAACAATTCTTTATTAGAAACAGCTTATGAATTCTTGAATTTTTTCTAGATCTATGAAATATGACATCAGAATTTTGATGGGTTTTGCATTAAATCGGTAGATTAATTTTGGTAAAAAGCCATTTTTATAATGTTCATTTTGCCAATCCAGGAGCATGGAAAGTCTTTTCATTGTCTAGTGTTTTATTTCCTTTTTCAAAGTCTTGGAAGTTTTCACTGTAGAGGACTTTAAGTTGCTTGGTTAGATTTATTCCTAGGTACTTTAACATTTTTTGGAGCTACCACAAATGGGATATTCTTCATAATTTCTTTGAGAGTTCATTATGGGGATATATGAGGCTACTGTTTTCCTTCAAGTTGACTGTGTTTATTAGATCTCAGAGTATTCTAGTAGGTTCTAGAAGGTGTTTTAAGTACAGAATCATACTGTCTGCAAGTAAGGCCCGTTTGGATTCTTCCTATGTTTATCCCTTTTGTGTCTCTCTTGTCTAATTGCTATAGCTAAGACTTTGAGCACATTTAATATAATGTTGGCTACAGGCTTGTTGTATATAGCTTCTGTGCTGGATAGCTTTAGCTGTCAACTTGACACACCTGGGTAGAGGGAGTCTCAGTTGGGGAATTACCGCCACTGGACTGGTTTGTGACCATGTCTGTGGGGTATTTTCTTGATTTTTGAGTGATGTAGGAGGGCCCAGCCCTCTGTGGGTGCTGCCACCCCGGGCAGATGGTCCTGTATTGTATAAGAAAGCAGGCTGAACAGGGGCCAAGGAAGCAAGCCAGTAAGCAGCATTCCTCCATGGCCTGTGCTCCAGCTCTTGCCTCCAGGTTCCTGTTCCGAGTTCCTACCTTGGGTTCCCTGATGAACTGTGACCTGGGATATGTAAGCCCTTTCCTCCCCTAATTAGTATTGGTCAGAGTGTTTTGTCACAGAAATTGAAGGCAGAATAGAACAGAAATTGGTACCAGGAGTGGAATATTGCTGTGACAGACCTGACCCAGTTGTTTTCGGGATTGTGAAAGCCATTTGGAACTTTGGGTTAGAAAAGCCATTGAGCGCTTAGTTTGTTGCTGTGGAGCTTGGAACAGTTATGCTAAAAGAGTTGTGGACAATGGAGGCCTGGCTTGTGAAGTTTCAAAGAGAACTAGAGACTATCAGGGCTGTTTGTGTGATATTTTGAGTTGAGAATCTGTAGGTTCTGGTCCGCTGGGGCTGAAGAATCAGCTGTGGTTAAGAGACCAGAACCACTGAACTGAAACGTTTGTTTTACTGGGACAATTGATGCTGATTAGCTGGGGCTGAAAAATAAGCTGTGAGTAACAAGACACCAGCATCACTGAGGTGAAATTTGGGAAGTATTTCCTAAGGGTCAGCACACAGAAGCTATGGTCCAGAGGGGGCCCGAACCTCTAGCTCATGCTGGAAGCAGGATATGGTAATGTGTAAGAGTCTCCTGCATGGTTCTGGTGTTGAAAGCATGAAGGGGTCACAGAAAGCGGCTGAAATTTGGCACCCTGATAAGCCAGGAAAGGCCACTGGTGAAAGTGCAGCCTCAATTGCAGTGAAGACCCCAGGATTTAAGGGGTCATGGAGAGAATCAGAGGCCAGAAGAGCCCACTGGTGAAGATGCAGCCTCAGTTTCAGAGGAGACTCCAGCTTTTTTGAGATGCCAGGACCGTGGGACGACTGCCAAGGGCAGCAGCAAGTGTGGAATGGAGCTGGCCTCGGCGTGTGAAACAAGCTGTGTATGCTGTGGACAGCAGTCAGAGAAGTGGAGCTGCCAAAACCCTTTGGAGCCCAGAAGCTCATGAGTGAATGCCAGACGTCCAGCCTTGAGCTACTTTGATGGACTTAGTTTTGCTTAGGTGTCCCTGATTCTTCCCTTTGAAATAAGACAGTACTTGTTTGGGACTTTACAGGAGCCCACAGTTAAGAGACTTTTAAAAGAGAATATGGACTTTTAAGTGTTTGGATTTTTTAACTACTGTGGGACTTTTAAGGTTGTACTATCTTATGTTGTGATACTGTTAATATATCTTGGGGACAAGAAATTGAAAAGTTGTGTTTAATAGTGATGTGTTTGTGTGTCAAGTTGACAAGCGATCAGCCTCTATTATTTTGAAGTATGCTCCATCTATTCCTAATGTTTCCACGACCTTTATCACACATAAGTGGAAAGATGATTGTGTGCTTTTTGTCCTTAGGGTTGTTTATATAATACATTATATTTATTGATTTATGTTGACCAACCTTGCATCTCCAGGATGAAGCCCATGGAGGTCATGATGTATAATGTGCTCCTGAGCTAGGTTTGTGAGTCTTCTGTTGAGAATTTTTGTATCTATGTTCATCAAAGATATTGGTCTGTGGTTCTCTTTCTTTGTTGTGTCTTTACCCCGTTTTGGTAAGGATAAAACTGGCTTCATACAATGAATTTGGTAGCATTCTTTGCCCTTCCATTTTGCTGATCAAACTAAGAAGAATTAGTATTAAATATTCTTTGAAAGTTTGAAAGAATTCAGCTGCCAATCTGCCAAGTCCTGAGCCTTTCTTTGTGAGATTTTTGATTCAGTTTAAAAAGTAGATTTTAATTGATATCAGTGACTACACTCCTACACTGAGGACATCCTGTTAGACTTACATCCATAACCGTGACAGCTATTTGAGGGGATGGAAAGAGTAAAACCCTGTGTTGTCACCTGATCAAAACATTTAAAGACTCTGACAGGCAAATAAATTATCTTTTAGAATCGGTGGCAGGCAGTAAAAATTGAGATATTTTGTTTTAAAGTAAAGATCCTCAGTACTGACAGTTCTATTTATTAAATTTCCTTGAAAAGGGAACATTCTATGATGGTTATGATGATGGTTATGAATCAGCTGGCAACCATATTTTATTTGAGTAGAAATCTTTTAGGGGGGGATTTTTTTGAGACAGGGTCTCTCTGCAGCCCTAGCTGGCCTGGAACTCGCTATGTAGACCAGGCTGGCCTTGATCTCATAGAGGCCCGCCTGCCTCTGTATCTTAAATAATGGGATTGAAGGTGTGTGCACTATACTCAGTTTTGGGCAAAAACCTTGGAAGGCAGTGGACTCAAAGAGAAAACTGCATGGAGTTCAGCATTCAGATGAACCTGAATTTGAATTCGGGCTCTGCGAGCTATTAGATGTCCATGAACAATGAGAAAGAAAGAAGGGGATGGAAGACCATCAACTTCACTATGAGCCTAGAACTAAACTACAAACATTTGAAGATAATTTCTGTACTCATGTGTCTTACAGACAATCACACCGTCCAGTTTAAAAAGCCTAAGAAAACACAGGTGGGAAGTGGGGTTTAGCCTGACCTGAAACCTCCCACATTCTCTTTTTCCCACTGTACAGCTCCCATGATTTTATTTAGCCTGTCTTCTGTTAAAGGATCCTAATGTAATGAAGGAACATTTTTCCATAGGATTTGAGAGAAGAGAAGAAAATACCTCTGGCTTGAGATATCTTGTGTTTATATAATTTTTATTTTTGAAAATGTATCTACAGCAGTTATGTTTTTTCCCTTTGCCTCTTAGAATAAAATATTGCCTGATCATGTGAATTTATGAACCTGTTTAAAAGTCAGAACCTGGGAATCAAAACAAAGCTATTTCTGTAAAAGTCTGGCATTCTTAAACGAGTGAATTCTGTCCAGCTGGATTAATACATAACGTATGTACAGTCAGAACTTGAGGGAGCTCTGCAGACTCTTCTACAGTATAGCTCCCTAAGCAGACACACGGCATGGCAGGCAAGGTGCCAGGCACTCTATATGTCGAACTGCAGTCTCGGCTCCTTCACTTGACAGTAATGCCAGTGTTGAAGGAATAATGTATTCCTGGCCATTTCAATTCTTCCGTTGGAAACTACCATTTATTCCAATTATTTATTTCAATTATTACTATATATATATATATATATTTTTTTTTTGTCTTTTTGAGACAGGGTCTCCCTGTAGCCCCAGCTATCCTGGAACTCACTATGTAGACCAGGCTGGCCTTGAACTCACAGAGATCTGCCTGCCTCAGCCTCCCGAGTGCTGAGATTAAAGGCATGCGCCACCACGCCTGGCACTATATATTTTTTAAATATTGGATTTATTTTTATGTGTATGCATGCCTTGCCTACATGTATGTAAGTGCACCCCTGCCTGAAATGCCTGCAGAGACCAGAAGAGAGTGTTGGATGCCCTGGAATTGGAGTTACAGATAGGTGTTAGCTACCATGTGTGTGCTGGGAACTGAACCCTGGTCATTCTCAAGAGCAGCCAATGCTCTTAATCTCTGAACCGTCTTTCCAGTCTCCAATTATGACTACATCATCAAACTTTCTAAATACCATATTACTGAACTATCAGAAACCATCAATTCAGCCAGATTCTGACTGAACTAATTCATTATTCACATAGACAACCCCCCCAAAATGCTTCTTCTATAATCCTCTGGTTTCCATTCCCAAATGTTCCCAAGCTATCAACTAGACGTATCCGTCTTTCCACTCCACTTGTTAACATTAACATGAGGAAGTTGTTTAACTTCTACAAGATTCAATTCATCTTTTTAGCTGAAAGGTTGGGATAAGTATAAGACAAGGTTATTCTAAGACTAAAATAATATATGCAAAGCACATTGTAAAGACCGTAGAGACGGTAAGGTGAATTAGACTCTCAGGTTTACTGCAGGTCATTTTTACATTAGTTTAATTATAGCCCCTCAGAATTAAACTCCTTAACTTTCAAGCCACTGCAGAAAACTAAGAGCAACCTATTTTCTTTCCTATCTTCCTCATACACATTCCACCTCAGCCTAAAAGTTCTTCATTTGATTTTCAAGGTTCCTCAAATCAGCTGTGGTCTTTCAAATTTCAGGACTTTTACACATGGCCATTTCTATAAGAATGCGACCATCTACCCTCCATTTCTCTATATGATGAATTCTCATACTTCACAGATTCAAACACTATCTTAGGTGAAAGGTTTTTTCCTGATTTACTTAATTGTTCCTTTATCTTTGCACAAAACCACTTCCACTTACCTGTATTACTGTGCTTACTTTGTATTGTCTTTACTTACACTTACTTCCAGTCATTCCCAAATCAGAACATAGGAATATTAACACAGCCAGCTCTCAAACTAGTAGCACTGATTCTTTCAGCTGGCCAGATCATGTTCTCATGACTGTTTCCCCAGCACACTGCTAGGAATATAATGTCAACAATAAACTAATGAGCTCCAGGAAACAGCTGGAGGAAGTTAACACAGCTACATGATGACGGAGATGATAAACACAGAGCAGAGTGAAGCTGCAAGGTGAGCCAGGCCGCTGCTCCTCAGCCTGCAGTGGGGCTAGGCTACTTTGTCATCTAGAGGCCTGGCCCTCCTGGCTATTCACGTGCTTTGATGCCAACGATACACTCAGCCTAGTGTCAAAGGAGTGAAACATGCCCTGCTTAAATACTTTGTGAGCAATGAAAACCAGGAGTACTTAGGTCTGTGTGACCTTTGTCTTCACTTACAGCCTGACAAAAGACACCTCAGTTCACCAAACCTAAGGTGATGACTGTGAGGGATTCTATTCCTTTATGTGGCACTGCCAAGTACACTGTGACACTGCTGTGACAGCCATCGAACTTCAGAGACAGCAGAGAAGATATACACATTCATAAGCAGAGAGGAATGTTACATAGCCATATTCACATTTACTACATACATATTTATATTAAATATTCTATACATTTGTCTTGGGGTCAACTAAATGAAATATGAAATGTCATTTCAGAATTGAAAAGCTTTTGGTTTTAACCTACTTTCTCTTTGTTATTAGCAATGAAAGAGAGAAACAAACATTTGAAGTTTTTCAAAATGCTATCTATCATCTAATACACAAGGCAAGGGTGGAGATGCACTTTGGTCTAGAGCTAAGATGCTGGCAATGTACTGGTAAATAGAAATGTGACAGAATGACCACGGCAACATTCATTCATTAATATCTGAGTGTATATGTAGGAAATCCCAATAAGGAATTATTGTGAAGAAATCAGAATCTTTACCACTGGAAAACATACTCATTAGTAGTTCAGCAGAGTTAAAACTATCAAATACTGATTCATCATTACACACTGAGTTAGGTGATATGAAAGAAAGGAAGAAGAGTTAGCAACACGTATAGGAAAAAACCTTGAAGAGAACAGGACACACATCCTCTACCAAGTGGTGTTTAAGTTGACATCTGGAGCAACAGAACAGGAAGAAGGTGCTGTTCCGTTTAATGAAAAAACTGTATGAGATAAAGATGAAATTGGCCCTTTCAGAAACTGAGAGAATGCCAGTTTGCAAGTGTAGAGATGGAGACAGAGAGGAGTTGAAGGCAGGAAATCAGATGACATAGAGGCCTGTAGGCAACCACTACTAGTTAAGGTAGTTTGGAGGGTAGAGAAGAGTCATGGTGCATTAAGAGCAGAAAAATCTTCTGAGAGGACCAGTAAAAATTAAGAAGAGCTTAAAGACTGATACAGGCCTGGTGAGAGGGCACAGTTGGAAAAGTGCTTGTCATGCAAGCATGAGAACCCTGGTTCAGACCCCCAATACCCATGTAAAAAAGAGGCGAACACGGCGGTACATTCCTATAATCCCAGAGCTGGAGAAGCAGACAGGAGGATCCCTGATGCTTACTGGACAGCTTGTCTATCTTAATCAACCAGCTCAAGACCCTGCTTCAAAAATTAAGGTAGAAAGTGACAGAGGAAGACACGACATTGAACTCTGGGCTCCATTTGTACATACACATACATGTACATATACCAACAAACACACATGTGCACAGGTACACACCACTGGGGAGGGGGGGAGGAGAGGGGAAAAGAGAGAGAGAGAGAGAGAGAGAGAGAGAGAGAGAGAGAGAGAGAGAGGGAGGGAGGGAGAGAGAGAGAGAGAGAACACCAATATGGCTGTTATGGGATGGGAAGTGGAAAATGGTTATGAAATAGAAACAATGGAAAGGCCTTTGCTTAGATTTAAAGGACATGAGGTGTGAGGTGAGGCTCATGGACTGTGCTTCAGGCATGCTGAGTCTAAGAGACCTTTGAGACCCAAGTGGAAATTTTCATCAGGAAATGAGGTAGCTGAGTCTGAGTCTCAAGGGAGTGTCTGGGCAGTACAAGGCTGGGAATGGTATCCAAGAACTCTAGACTGCTAGGGGACTAGACGAGGGAGTGGAAGGGCTCCTGAGTTCTCACATTTCCTTAATCCAGTACCTGGTATATTTGTTCTCAATCTATAGGCTGCCTATAGCTCTTAGAGCTAAGAGAATCTTCTTTCCTACTTGAAATGGGAAACTATGTTCATAATATCCCATGTTGAAAATATAAATATGCTTTCCAAAGAAAGATATTTGGCTTTCCCAAAAATGTATGTATTCTCATATTTTCCAAGACAAAAATATTTGGGAGGAGGTGGCTAGTTTTGATTAATTGATGGGCATAGTTATTCAAGTACCAATAATTCCTTTGTAGTTTGGAAATATGAATTAGCATAATCTATATACTTTAGACTGCCTACACTATTCTGAGGCATAACGCAAAAAAACAAAATCAGACGCTGGAAAGATGTCTCAGCAGTTAAGAGCATTTGCTGCTCTTGCGAACGACCTG
Source organism: Nannospalax galili (assembly GCF_000622305.1). Taxonomy (NCBI): domain Eukaryota; kingdom Metazoa; phylum Chordata; class Mammalia; order Rodentia; family Spalacidae; genus Nannospalax; species Nannospalax galili. The sequence continues at coordinate 9,594,906 of NW_008342393.1, read as the reverse complement.
GATTCAAATGCCACAATGGGCAGCTCACAATGACCAGTAATGCCTGTTCTAAGCGATCTGATGCCCTTCTGGTCTCCATGGGCACCTGCACATACATGATGCACATACATACATACACACAAACACATAAATCAAGATATATAAAATTTTAAAAAATAATAGTAAGTTTAAGCACTCATGAACTTTAAAAAATGATTAACAATTGATCTATTTGGCATTCTAATAAGGAAACCCTTACAAGTCTATATTTCTATGACTATACCTACTATGTAGAAATTATATGCAGATTAAATTTTTATTACTATGTTAAGGCCCTGTGTCACAGGTCTGTAATCCCAGCTACTTGGGAAGCTAAGAGAAGAGATTGCAAGTTCAAGTGTTACATGGGCTGAAGAGTGAGTTTAAGGTCAGCCTGAGCAACTTACTGAGACCTGGTCTCAAAATAAAAATATACGAAGAATGACAGAATGCTTGCCTAAACATTTGCGAATATCTAACTCATAAGTAGTTTATCACTATTAACAAATAGTGTACACTAAAATTTTGTCTACTTTGTGATTACAGAGAAATTTGCCTATAAAATTCCATCTTAATGAAATAAAAATAAATGTCAGCACTGGAAAATTACCCATCCTTCTACCACCGTGTCGTGCAATGCCTTGGAAGTCAGAAGAGGGCTTCAGATTCCCCTGGAACTGGAGTTAAGGTCAGTTCATAGTCGCCATGTGGGCGCTGGGAATTGAACCCAGGTCCTCTACAAGAGCAGTCAGTGCTCTTAACCACTGAGCCACCTCTCCAGCCTCCTCCTACACTTTTCTAACTTGTCTGCTTTCTTCTCTTGGCTAGGACTAGAACATTAGTAACCCTGTGCTGCTCTCTAGTGGTAAACAGAGAATGTAGTTCATTAGGAAGTTTACCATGAGTTCTCAATCAAAAAGCAAAGCTGTATTTCTGAATCGATCACGACGTGCAGCAGATTTGTATTGTCAGACAGTTGATCCATTACTACACCCTATCAAATGCAGTCTAAAAATACCTTAGTTAGCAGGGTATGGTGGCTTATGCCCCTAATCCCTACATTTGAGAAGGTGAGGCAGGAAGACTGACAGGACTGCCAGTCTGGGTTACATAGTGAGTCCAGGTTTGCCAGGACCACAGAATGAAAGCTACTGTCTCAAAACAAACAAGTAAGCAAAGACCAAAGCTATACTAAATACCTCATATTCTCCCATTCTCCCCAGCTCATAAGCTTTAAAGCTAAGGTGATACTAAATGTCTCAATTCTAACTGAAAAATTTCATTTTTTGTTTGCTTGAATTTGTTTAAATTTAACACTAATTTGAATAGCCAAAATTTATATCATTAAAATATCTTAAATTTATAATACTTAGAAGTACGCTTTGTGATCTGAAAAGTCTAAAACAACTGAAATCATTATTTTGAAAGCTTATGATAAAATAGACTATTTTTTGTAACAAGAGAAAAACTCCAGTTCAAAAGATAAACTGTTTGCTATGTAAGCATTTGCAGTGACAGAAGGGGTAAAAGTGGGATTATTTAAAGAAAAACTTAAAGAACAATCAGAACAAACTTAAAAGATCCTTTATTGCACTACACAGTTTGATATTTATAGAGTATTTTATTAAATTCGTTATATCCTGTATCAGTGTACAAAGAACCGAAGGTAATTTTCTACAAATAATCAATGCAGTAAAAGATAAAGATCAAGAAAATCAAAAAGGAGTGGGGGTGCCAGTAGAGTGACTGGTTGTTCATAAGTTGCTGGGGTTTGTTTAAAATTTGGGCTTGAACTCCTTAGCCACCAGATGAAGAAACTCATGATATCACTTATGTCCTAAGCCAACAAGAAGACCAAAGAGGGAAAAGCACTTTCCTAATTCTAGACCTAATTTTCATTCAGGTTCTAAATCTAGGCTCTCATGTGGGCAACTAATATTAAAGTTCAATTACCAAGTTCATAAGAATTAGGTCAAATTAAGAAAGGAGAAAATTCTGCTTAGTGTCTTACATGTTTTGTTTCCTTTTGCATTTAGGAGGGGCTAGATGACTAAAGTTCAAAGACAGGTGAGCCAGCTTAATCCAAACTCAGCATAGAAGACGGGTCACAGAACTCTGTGTAGGATACAAGTTAAAAAGCACACAACCAAATGACATGCAACCTTTAGTTAGAGTCTGACATGTCTATTTTTCCAGACATGAAGAGCTCATTTCTATGTTAGGGAAAAACTCCTTAAAGGTAAAGGTCAACTTTTCAGTCCTCTGTGTCTTTCACTGAGGATGTTTAATTCATAAGAAAAATTTACTGATGAAGGAAGAAAACAGATCTTCAGGTAGGGCTTTTGGTTTTATATTTTGAAATGGGAGGGGTAACTTTAATTTCATGTGTACCTTATAACAGTCTCCTCCAGGAATGACTTCCTGAATATATACCAATGGTCCTTCATTCCGGTTAATTCCTCCAAGGATCTTCAGACCCAGGCCTGTTTCCTTTGTAACTGTAATCATCCGAAAGGCAGAATCCCTAGGATAAAGGAAATTAGCACTCACAGGTGAGTCTAGAGATCTGTACCTATATTTTTCTTTAAGTTAAACTGTCAAATTAACACTAATCAAACTGTCATATCTAGATAACCCAAAATACTTTATGTATACTAGTAACTACATCCGAATACATGATAGAAAGTAATTGAATGAATGTTTACTTGTATTTTTAATTACCTCATAAAACAGTTATAGCAACAACGATGATTTCCTGGGTGTAAAAGAATTTTTTAAATGGTACTCAAGTAAATTTAAAGGATTTATGAATAATGCCTGAGATTTATTTTTAGCTGATTATCAGATTACAGGGAAAGGCTCCAAATGTTCAAATGTATCAAGTCTGCAAGTTCATGTTTGTAGTCATTAAAAGCAAAGTAAATATCACCTCCATATGAATCTCAAAAGAATTATCCTTTTAACTTAGGAAGAAATTTTTATTTTTGGGGGGTAGGGTCCTTTTGAGACAGAGTCGTCTCCCTGTAGCCCCAGCTAACCTGGAACTTACTATGTAGACCAGGCTGGCCTTGAACTCACAGAAATCTGCCTATCTCCACCTCCAGAGTGCTGAGATCAAAGACATGTGCATGCCTGGCAAGAAAATTTTACTTTTAAAAGTACTGGCTGCAGCAATGATTTCTGCCACACAGAGAAATGCCATCAGAAAAGAGCTGTGCAAAGAGTTCTACAGAAGAGGTATCATCAAGTTGCACTGTTGATCACTCTGGTTAGAAAAAAGAATTTTGCTGGTCAAACAAAATAATAAAGTAAAAAAGCAAGCTCATGGTTGCCTGCTTCCACATTATTTACTAAGACCTATCTACGCTGAGCAAAGACTATAAAATGCTACTCAATTTGGTATTTATATTTGAATCCTCATTTTTCTAAAAGACTCCAAATTCAAAGAGATTATGGTGGTATAAGGTCACAAAGCTAGAGAAGAGCAATGTGAGCCCAGTTTGCCTTCTTCAGAGCAAAGCGGGGAAGGAAAAACTTGCCCCACTGGTGTGTTAAGTCTTTGGTGAACTTGCCTCTCCTCAAGCACCACACCTAGACACATAGGAGAACTAAGTGTTAGGAGAGCTCCATCATATCTCACCTGCCATCACAGCTTTCTGAGCTCTGCAGAAATTCCACTTGTGTTTTTCAGAAAGCTACTGTGCTAAAAATATACGTAATAATAAAATACAAGAATGAGTATTGAAATTTACAAAATCTCACATTATTTGGAGCTGCACTATGCTGAACTGATCTCTAGTGTTGGAAAGCCTATGTAGAACAATATAGGCAATAAAGGAGAAAAAAGGCAGATGGGAACAGGCCTAAAGTATCACAGCAACAACAACTTTATCACCCCAACTCATTCTTTATGGGGTATTAGGCTGCAAAAGCACACCAAAGTGGGAGGTGAGACGCGAGAGAACGAGAAGTGAAATGCCTGCCTAGAAAGAAGATTCTGTGCTGTGGTTATTTTGTTTGTTTTTTTTTTTTTTTTTTTTTTTTTTTTTTTTTTTTTTTAAATGTGTTTTTGTTTTCATTTTCTTGTTTTCTTTTTTGAGACAAGGTCTCACTATGCAGACCAGGCTGCCTTTGAATTCAGAGATCCACCTGTCTCTGCATGACAGTGCTAGGATTAGAGGTATGGCACACACACTGTCCAGCATATACTACTATTTCAGTACAAGCTACCTCTTTTTCTAATTCTAGTAGAGCACATTTATTAGCACAACAGTGCATTTACTTATAACTCTTTTTATTTACAAATCTATCTGCATTGTATTCTTCTGAATTGATACTACAATATATAAATACTTTTATATCTGCCTTTTTACAAAGAATCAAGATACATAATCTTCCATGTTATTAACAGTTCTTCTTGGACTGGAGAGATTGCTCAGTAGCTAACAACACTTGTTGCTCTTCTAGAGGACCTGAGTTTGATTCCCAACACCCACATCAGACTGTCTGTAACCCCAGCTTCAGAGAATTTGATACCTCTGGTCTTGAAGGCACCTGCACTCATGTGCAAATACCCAGAGACATACAGGTAGACAAAAACACAGATGATTCAAAATAATGAAAATAAATCTAAAAAAAAAAGAAACATGCATTTTAATCTCAGCACAGATCTTATTTTGACATTACATTAGAGTTGAGATTTTTAAATTCCTTACATTTTCTTTGTTTTGCTATTAAAACATATTCTGAAACTCAACTTTAATCATAACAAGAGAATCACAGGTTAAAACTATGCAGACACCATTGCTCACCCACCGTAGCAACACAATGCTAAAACCCAAACAGCATGTTCTCACCACAGAGCTGTAGGAATCTAGGCACTTTGATATGCTGCTGTTAGGAATGCAAAACAGAACCTGAAAGAACAAATATAGTCATCTCTAACAAAAAATTACCTTCCTTCCACAATTACTGTTCTACGACTTTTTCTCAAAGAAACTCTGGGAAACAAGTCATTCATATCCTAAGTTCTTTATTTTAGCACAATTTATAGTCATCAAAAATTTAAAAAACCCAAATTTCCATCAAGAAGCTACTGGCTGGATAGACTATGGGATATACATAGGACAGAATATTAGTTTTAACAGGAAACAAAGATCTTTATAAGCTGATATAGTGACCAGGATATAATCTTCAAACAAACAAAAAAAGGTCAAAACTATAAATGTAGTTTTTTATATATATATTCTTAACATTTCAGTTAAGAATATTCTGGAGGGTGGAATCCATATCTATAACTATATATATGTGTGTGTGTGTGCATATATATATATATAAAATCTGTATTATCTACATGTGCATGCATATGCTTATGCATAAAGGAGCACTAAAAAGAGCCAAGATTAAATGGCTTATCTACACAAAGACTGAATATGTAGGGGAAAGGACAGGGACATGAGCAGGCCTTCCCTGATTCTACCTTGTGCAATACATGCTATATGTCTGGGAAACAGCAATGTCCCCTTCCCTGTCCACATGCTACTTGGCAAGGGGCCTCTCTATTCCCATTCATTAAAAGTCAAGTCCATTATCTCTACCGCTCGAATTTGGACTTGCCCATTTGATTGCAAATGTGAGGAAAACAGATATGTGAAAACACTTCCGCTTACTGCTGGGAACCATTCTGCCACCAGGTGACAAAGCCGGAGCTAGCTTTCTGAAGGATAAGAGCCAGGTAGGAAGTTATCTCCCTCCCTCTATTCTACACTGAGGTGTCAGAACACTGAAGGAGGCCATTCTACACCATCTAGTACCAACAAAAATTTCTCAGCCAACCCAATAAAACCATAGAAAAAAGAAATGCTTATCATTTTAATGCATTCTGGAATGGTTAGTCAGCAAAAGCTAATCTTAAAAAATTCAAACCAGTTTGTTTTTTTTTTAAAAGCACAATCTGTACAAGTGATTTTAAAGAGAATGCAGGATTTGTTCCATATATTGATTTACATTATAGTATGGTTTGGAAGTGTCCCTCAAAGGCATCTGTGTTAATAGGCCTGGTTACTAGCCTATAAAGGTTAGTGGTAGTACTTTAAGAGGCAGGGCCTAGTTAGAAGGTACTCGGTCACTGGGTGGACTGGCCCTGAAAGGGACACTGAGATCCTGGTCCTTCTTTTCTGCTTCCTGGTTGTAAAGTGGTGAAGACACTACCTTTGCCATCATGTGGTGAGCCCCCACAGGCTGAAAGTAATCAAGTGAATAGAGATTGAAACCCTGGAACTGTGAGCCAAAAAAACTTTCATGTTTCCAAAGTTGATTATCTCAGGCATTTCTGTCAGGGGTAGACAGCTGTGTAGCACACCTTAAACACAGTTATTCAATGTATTGCTGATTCATTACTCATTATTACTTTCCTAGACCACATCAGCTAGCTAGCTGTGAAAACGTAAAACAAAACAAAACCATAACTCTAAACGTTCACTAATAGTGTATGTATTTCAAAATATGGCATTTCACAACATATTAAATTGATGTAGAAATTACTTTTCCAGTAGACCAGAGGATCCTGCAGCAGACATATTTTTGTTCACGCTTTCACCAACAGTTGCCTTGAATTTAACAACAGCTCTGTGAGTGGAGAACTGGCAGAGTCTAAATATTCTTCTTTTCCTTGGACAGGAACAACAGAGAATACATTTTTAGGTCTTAGAACAAACAAATTCAGTGGTAATTTACATTAAAAATACTATATACACACATATATGGCAATAAACACTATTAGCCCATGCATATATTGACGTATTTTATTTATTGTGGGCTATGACATTTTAGTCATTGCTGATAACTTCTGAAACATAAAACAGCTCTCTGCACAGATAGATGGGCCTATATCTACATCACTATGAATACATTAAATCTGTGTTCTTTGGCAAAAGTGAAGAATATAATGAAATTTTCAGCAATTATTACAACTTGTTCCAGTGGTAAGCCTAAAAAAGGCAAAAGACTGAAGAAAATCTCCTGTGAGCACAAGGCTATGACGTTTTTAGTCAGAAAAATGCTTATAAACACACGTGATGAGAGCAGGCCCTCCTGCCTCACCAGTTCTCGAGGGGCTTCCCACAGATCCTCTGCTCCTCTGACTCATATTACTCCATCAGCTTCTTAAACACTTTCCTATGGAAAGGAAAAATAATAATTTCAATGTCTTACACAACTCCACTGTGAGTAATACGGAGACCATGCAGTTTCACTTATTAAAACAAAGTATACTCAAGCAGAGGTTCACTACCTGTGCATGAAAAAACAAATGAAGCTAAAGAGCTTTCACTTTACTATCATGAGTGAATGCTACATGCAAACCTTTAACTCATACCAAAGTACTCCTGGGAGAGAAAGACAACATAGTCTAAGGTCAAGAACTCATTTTAAACTCAAACACAGGCTTTTCTTTATTTTCTTTTAACTGTAAAAAGGTATAATTGATTGAAAACAGCTAGCATTTAAAGTTGAAAACCACATTAGGATCATTTAATGCAACTCTCTTAAAAAAGAAATGAGTAGTGAGATTTAAAGGGACTCTGTACTTTTCCCATATCAATGTATAGAGATTCTTTCCCCAGCAAGAACTTGGGCTGTACAGCCCACAGCACGAATTCTGGTCTTCATTACCCTTGGTTTGAATCCAAGTTTTCCAGCACTTCTATGGTAGCTAACAACCATCTGCAACTCCAGTTCCAGGGGAATCCAACACCCTCTTCAGATCTCCAAGCGCACTGCACGACATAGGTACACTTACATACATGCAGGCGATACACTCATACATATAAAATAAAACAAATAATTTTCAAAAAGATCCAAGTAGCAGGAACAATGGCTGTACCTAGGTCAACACCAGTCAGAGCAATGATGCCACCAAGCAACAGCACTGTCACCAGAAAAAGTCCAACAACTGTAAAGCAAGAAAGTTTCTCAGTTCTACCCCTGAGCGATGACTTGAGGAAGGAACTTTGGGTAACAGTGACCCAGAGATGATAGCCTCTGCAGCCATGGGAGAGAATTCAATTCTAATAATGTTTGCATGAATTCATCATAAATCACTTTAAAAATGTATCCATGGGGCAGAGTCGCAAACCTGGAGAGATGTTTTGATGTAACAATAATAGCAGCTACAATTTATTGATACCATTTGTCACAGATTGTATGAAATATTTCAGATGCATTATTTTTTTTTTTATTCCAAAGAGAGGTAATTTTAGCACATTTTTTTCCGGAAATAACTTGAAGCAGTTTACATAAAAATATATGTACAATGAATTTTAAGGGGGGGGGGCAGGGGAAGGAATAAGAAATCAAAGACCAAAAGATCTGCTAACATAGGGTCAACTTTAGTGGGATAATGAAGGTTTCCATTAGATCTGTTCTTTTTTGGAAAATCCTAATGAGTTTTTTGGGCTTGCTAACAAAGCATAGGGTGGGGGTTTATTTACAGAAGAGTGGGTGCCCCCTCATTAATGGCTCTGCTGGATGCATTATTTTATTTAATATGATAAATGCACTAGATGTACCTTAAAGAAGCAAGCACACATTGCACTCCTGTCACATGCTGGTGACATGGTCTCAGAAGTTAACTAACCTTTTGGTACCATCTCATATTAAAGTAGGTACAGCAACCCAGCGCAAAGGTAAAGATGAAAAACAGTCTTTTGACTGGCACTAAAGTGACTGAGGTCCCCATCTAGTGGTGGTTTGTCCTAACAGAACACAGGTTCCCCCTGGAATATAACAACATAAGGCTATGTCAGTGCTAACTGTATATTTCACACAAAGCCAAAATGAACAACACATTTTAAGAGATATTCTATTTTAAAGCATCAAAAATTGATTGCTTAAATTATTTCTCTCACCTAAACATGCCTGGCAATGTACTACCTGCTACAGCTGAATGAGAAGCAGGGGCTATCCCCAGAGACAGTCCAACAGACACCAGGAGGTGTCTGACAGTGTATACACAGGCACCCAAGTGGGGTGTGGAGAATGCCTATCGGTCGATGCAGAGTCATCACTAAACACTAATATAGCCAGATGCTACTGTCGATGTTCTCCTCCAAGGAACTTCACAAGGCAGGTATTATTAATCTGATTTTACATAAAAGTCACAAGAGAAACCATGTGACTTGGCAATTGGCACAGGCCAGTTACAAAGTACAACTTAAATCCAATTTTTTCTGCCATTAAAACCTAAGGTTTTTCGGTTAAAGAAAGCAGGGAAATAGTTTTATGTGAAGATTTTCAATCTAAAAAACTAGGTACGTGTGTTAACAATAGCAATAAGTTGCCTCTCATAAGAAGACAACACAACTGAAACCTTTTTACAATAGCAGAAATGAGTTTACTCTTATCCATTCTAATTGCACTTTTGTGTGTACATAGTGTGTTGTTAGTGTGCATGTGGGTACTGGTGCACGTGGAGACTTGAGAACAAAGTCAGATGTCTTTCCTTAATTGCTTTCCACCTTTAATGTTTGAGACAGGATCTCTCACTGATGCTGAAGCTTGGCTGGGTGGCTAAGGATCTGTCGTCACCCTCCCTGCCCCACCAGTGCTGGGATTATAGGAGCCAGCTGCCACCCCAGGCTTTTACATAGCTTCTGGGATCCAAACTTGGGTCCTTCTGTTTGCAAGCTAGGCCCTTTACTGACTGAGTGATCTGCCCAAGACTAAGACTATTTTTTTTTTATTGTTGTTGTTTAATGAAGAAGGTATCTACTATCATGTCTTCATATATTATTAAATATGTGCACCTTCTTTCTTCATTGCCTATTTCCTACCCTGCTCTATGTATATGTATTTGTGTGGTTATGTGTACACGTGCCTGTGGGTGAGCGTGTATGTGTGTGTGTGGTATACGTGCATCTGTGTGGTTATGTGTACATATGCCTGTGGGTGAGCGTGTTATGTGCCTGTGGAGGCCAGCGGTCAACATCAGATGTCCTCCTTAATCACTTTTCTTTTGTTGAGACAGTCTCTTACTGAACCTGAACTTGTTTGACTAGGCTGGCTGGCTAGTGTCCACTAGAGAGTTCTGCCTATCTCTGCTTCCCCAGCACCGGGATTACATAAGGAAGCCACCACACCTAGCTTTTGTTTTTTTGTTTGTTTGGTCTTTTTGAGACAGTGTCTCCGTGTAGCCCCACCTGGCCTGGAACTCACTATGCAGACCAGGCTGGCCTCATTCTCACAGAGCTCCTCCTGCCTCTGCCTTCCCAGTGCTGGGATTAAAGGTGTGCGGCACCACACCCAGCTCCCAGCTTTTTATGTGGATGTTTGGAAATGCCAACTGAGCCATCTCTCCAGATCAATATCCCTTTCTTTATACAAATGTACAAGCTCTTTAATTAACAGAGCTCTTAACAGACAAGTGTGCTCACCCCCACAACTTCACATTATTAATGAATGATACAGAAACATTTTGTTTTTTACTAAAAATATGAACACTCAAGTAAAATGTATTGTTTATCTAGTTTAGTGAGTTATAAGGGAGAAAAGATTAGGTCAGCAAAAACAGAAAGTAGAACACTAGAGAAAAGCATTTTGCTTCACAAGATTAATTTATTTTGGAAAACTTAGCTTTACTTTGATATATAAATCTCCTTCCTTACAACTTCATTAAACTAAAACAGAAATCTTATCAGATAAAAGTCTGTCCATCATGCATATATTTGAATAAGAAATTTATATTCTGAATTATTTATAAAATGTGTTCTTTTTACTAGACCAAAAATAGAAAAAATAAATGGGATCAAGAGAAGAAAACCTCTCAGAAATGGCAGTATTAACTAGATAAAATTACCATCACATCATAAAGAGACAGATACAAATTCCAGCTATTCCTCCCAAACAATGTCCAACTTCTCACAACATGATATACTATATAATTTCTGGATCATTCCATGTCTTAATGAAAACTGTATCTTAAGGCAGCTGGAGTTTTTTTCTTTCTTTCTTTATTCCTTTAGAATAATTTAGTAATACTTTTTAAATAGATTGCTTACTTTGCCATTTTCTACTTATCTTTTTGTTCAGTTTAAATATTAGGGAAACTATCCCTCTGTCAGCACTAAGAACTGTGCATATATTTTCCTGTCTTTTGTTCTTGTTGTGGACATTTTTGCTATGCAAAAGTCTGTAGCTAAATTCATCAAATTTGCATGATTTCTAGGTTCAAATTAGAAATTCCTGGTCTGCTCTAAAGTTAATAAGTAACTTCTTAGCATTTTCTTCTAGTACTTTTATGATTTTCCTTTAAGATCTTTCATCTATATGGAAGCCACCTTAGGATGCAATCTAAAGTGCAAACCAACTGGTATTTTCCCCCTGGAAGATCATCCAAGTTTCTGAATCACATTTATTAAGCAATCCTTCTTTCCCTTCTGAAATATGTATTTGTGCCTGCTCTCATACTTTTTATTCTGGCCCTTTGGTGAGCTTATTTATTCATATATCAAAATTAATCTATGTTAATTACTAAGGCTTGAAAATATCTTTCTATATCAGATAAAATCAATTCTCCCTTGTTGTTACTTTGTTTAACCAAGTTTCCCTAGTTATTTGGATTTTTATTTTCACACATTAACTTCAAATTTTCCTTAGATTAGTTAAAAAGCCAAACAATGCTATTTGTTGGCAAATCATACTAGACTTATAAATTAACTGAAGAAGTATTAGTATCTGTCTTTAAATGCTTTTTCAAGTTTATTTGCCAGAGAACTTGGTATATTTTTTCATTAGTTCATATCTTCTTTTGTGACTTTCTATAGAGTTCTGAAGTTATCTTCATATTGATCTTGCACGTTTTAAAGTAATTTCTAGAGATTTTTATCTTTTGTTAATTGAATGCCTTTTAAAAATCTACTACTTGGTTAGGGCTGGGGAGACAGTTCAGCTGGTAAAATGCTTGCACTGCAAACATGGGGACCTGAGTTTCACCCCTAGGACCTTTGTAAAAAGCTGAGATAGTTGTAATCCCAGTGCCAGGGAGGTTGAGAAAGGAGAATCCTTTCGGCTTACTAGCTGGAAAGTTTAGCAAATCTGTTGGCTCCAGGTTTAGTGAGAGACCTTGTCTCAAGAAATAAAGTAGAATGAGACAGAAGACACCAACTTCAACCTCTGGTTTCTATACACACATGCCTATACACACATTCATACATGTGTGCACACACATGGATATACAATATGAAAATGTATACAAACATACACAGAGATATCTCTGTGAGATCAAGCCCAGCCTGGTCTACATAGTGAGTTCCAGGCCAGGGAGACCCTATCTTTAAAAAATAAGAAATAAATAAAAATTTTAAAAATGTTACTAGTAAACCAACTGATGGCAAAATAGGTGCGCACGCGTGCGCGCGCACACACACACACACACACACACACACACACGACTTTGGTGAAAACAGCACATCTGCAATATGTTGTTGGTTTATATCTAAGTACATCATAATACCTCAGCACAGAAAGGCACACCAACTCTCCTTATCACAAGCTATTAGATTTTTTTTTCAGCTACCATTGCAAAGATTAAAGCACTACATCTTTAATACTCACAAGAGCTTTGTAAGCAAGAGCCCAATTCCCACCCTGCCTTGACAGAGTGCTTCGACATTCACTTCAAAGTACTTTCACAAGCTGTGAGGTCAAGGAACTCCACTGGCTTTTTAACTATTTGTCCTTAGTACAAGATGACCAGAGGAAGGGAAGGACAAAGTGCTACACCAGCCAAGTAGATCTGCTGGCTTCATAGGAAGCCTCCAAAATATCTTAATAATAATAATTATTATTTCATGAAGCACTGAGAAAGCTGCTTTTTCAGAGGCTAATGCCTTAACTACGTGGGAATTTCAGCTTACAGTGAGCAGGAAGGCTTATACATACACAGTTAAAGGAAAGGAAAGGTGCTCAATGAGGCATTTTCTAAAGTGAGGGCACTGGTAGCCTTTCTAGGACATAGGGGAGAAATTTGATTGGGGGTGGGAAGTTCACATACTATATAAAGTCCCCAACTTCCAGGTAAAGCAGTAAGCAGATGTATGGTACATCTTTATTTTGTTCCAAGAAGGAGGATGTGCCTAATTAGCCATATGTAGCTAAAGAAAATAGGTAATTATGATCCCTTGAAAATGAAACTTTAGCACATTTAGTGATTCAGAACATCATTTTTTTAAAAAAGAGGGTTAAGTGCGTGCTGTGCTGCATGTTTGAAGTTGATGCAATGGGAGGATCTGGAGTTTCAAGCCAGGGAGACTAAACACAAAACAAAACCAACAACAACAAGAACAACAACAACAACACACACACACAAAAAGAACAACAAAAAACAAAGAAATTGATATTTCTGATGACAAATAATATCTCATACTTTTCCAAAAATGGACAAATACACACACCCACAGACACAGACACACACAGATACACACACGCACACACACACACACACACACACACACACACACACACACACACACAAAGAAAAGAGGTTTAGAAAAAAACAAAAGAGAAAAAAGATCATTTTAAGGAAGGGCCTTTGAGGAGATAGGATATCAGCAGTGGTTTTAAATCAAATCTAGAGTTTCTAGTAAAGGCAGGATAGTTTCTCTTTTTTAATAGAATATTTTTATTCTTTGAGAATTTCATATATATATATACAATATATTTTGATTATATTCAGTCCCTACTCCCCTGTCCAACTCCTTCCAGATCCCCCTGCCTTCCAACTGCATGTCCTCTTTTATTTTTTCTTTAAATAGTTCTCTGGGTCTAACTGGTGCTATGTGTATGTGCATGGGTATGGGCCACAGAATCTCTCTTCTGGAGACAGGTCACTGCAATACTTTATGGATGGCAATAGATGATGGAGCAAACATACGAAGGTACTTGTTCACGAATCCCCTCCAAATGGCACAAACACATGCTTGCTTGCTGCCGCTTCTTGGTGTTATTGCTTAAAGTCAGTTCCTTCTGGTTATGTCTCCTTTAATGTCATTTTCCCTTTATGTCACTTCTTTCTCCATTTGTGAAGGCACTGATAAACTTTACAAATTGGGAGTAAAAATACATCTATTTACTTGGCCCTTCCCAAAGAAAATTAGCAATGCCTTTCAAACAAAATTTTTTTTGACTACCCTATGCAAGCAGGTCAACTGGCAGTGGAAATAAATATGTATCTTTCTGCTATGACATATAAAAACAAATCACGCCGGGCATGGTGGCGCACGCTTTTAATTCCAGCACTCGGGAGGCAGAGGCAGGTGGATCTCTGTGAGTTCAAGGCCAGCCTGATCTACATACTGAGTTCCAGGACAGCTGGGGCTACAAGGGGACCCTGTCTCAAAAAGACCAAAAAACAAAAACAAAAACAAAAAAAACGAATCACTGCAAAAAACAGTAAACTCTGAGCTTAGTTATTTTCTTATGAAAATGACCACCCATAGCCTGCTACAAAAGAAAATGAATTGACAAATAAAAGCTACCACTGCAGAATGTTCCCGGCCCGGGCCTGATGTTTGGAAGTGTGTAGCATGAGACAGTCCTGTCCTGGAGTTGCGAGTTCCACTTCTGCTGCCCAATTACTCATGTGGCTTTGAGCAGCCACTTAATTCTCCCTAGTTTCTCCATAAGCAGAGTAATAAAATCATTCATAAAACAATGAAAATAAACATACATGTAACATGTTTACAACAAGTACTCCAATGCTTCTTAATTTCTAAAATATACATGTACCTCTTAAAATCAGTCTGGTCAAAGAATGGTGTAGGGCAGCTTGATGTCTGGTCATCTGGGAGGGACAGGGGAGTGGGGGAAAGGTACTAGTTTAATCATGTCACAATAAGGTCAGTTGAAGAGCAGAGGGGCATAGCAATGCCAACTACATGATAAATAATCTCTGTGAAGTCTGTGGCTGGACAGATATATTTAGAAATGTCTATTATTGATTCATTGAATCTCATATTAAAAAGTAAACATTCCTTATTGTAAAGTTAGACCTGCAGATTTAGATAATACTTGAAAAGACTCAAAAAGAGCAGCATTTCAAAATGGACACAATTTGTTGTAGACTTTATCATAGCAGAAAATTTTCAAAATAACATCAGCTATGTATAGTAACAGGGTCGGCAACAGAACTTTCTTTTGAGAAACATACTCCCCCTTTTGGGTATGTCCTTTTGCTTGCAATACAGACATTCAATTCCTTACTTTGTCTCATCTCTGAAGTGGTTTTTTTTTTTTTTTTTTTTAAACATGGCAAAATTAGGAATGCTTTCTTTCCTTGGTTTAAATTTTACTTAACTGATTGTCTTTAAGTGACATGGAATTTTCGTAAAACTGAGACATAAAAAATGAATGAAAGGGCTATATTGATTAGCTGCTTTATTTGGGATCCAAAGGTAACATTCCCTTTGCTAGTGCAGTTTTCTTTCCTTTTAAGAATTCAAGCAGCTCAGGAATGCTGCTTATGTTCTTGGGGGTGGACACATTAGAATCTGCCAACAGCACACAGCACAGCCTGTGCGAAACACTGGAAAATGTTTCAGAAAAGGAATTTGGGGCTTTATGAAACTTAAGATCTTCACCAGCACAGCTCAGGGCTCCAGAAAGTTTCCTGCGACAACCTTGACTTCCTTTTGTTTGCTTTCATTAACACAATCTACCAAATATTTACCAAGTGCAATCACAGAGAAGCACTGTACTAAATTCTTATCCTTGGTAACAAGCCGAAGTTCCGGCTCTTATAGTATTTACCTCCTAGTAGCATGAGAAAAACCATGAAACAACCACCATAAAATGAATTACACTTTAGATATTGAAAGGTGATGTCAAACATGACCAGGCAAGGGGCAAATTAAATGGGGCAAGCCCCAAACAATAAGTGAGCCATGACTAGGGAGTAAGCATGAGACAGAAGGTCTTATAGAATCAAAGCATGGTTGGGTGTCTACAGAACAGAGAAATGTGCTGGACCACAGTGGATGGGAACAAAGCAGTAGATGAGGTTAATTAAGTAGGAAGTGTTGAGGCTACCTAATCTTAGGGATAAAGGGGAAGAGTTTGGATCTTTGCTTGATTTTATCTCAAAATATAACTTGATAATTCTTAGGGGACATAGATCTGCCTTTTGACTTACTGCTTGTCTTTAACCTGCTGAAGTTGGACTTTGTTTCTGTTTTTTCCCCCATTTTTCTGCCTTTGTCTCCAATATTCTAATATGTACTCCAATGGGTAGATGGTGCTTGCGTTTGAATCTTGCCAGAATTTCAGTCAATCCATGTGGGATTTGATATTTGTGTGTGTGTGTGTGTGTGTGTGTGTGTGTGTGTGTATGTGTGTGTGTCTGTCTGTCTGTCTGTGTGTCTGTCTGCCTGCCTGCCTGTCTGTTTTAACCAAGATAAGCTATATAAATTTCCAGCCTAAGACAAAATGAAAACACAGGGTTGCACATTAAATAACTAGTAAGAATTTCTAGATAGGGAAAACAGAGAATCAAAGTAAGCGCAGGAACCATTTAACATAACAAGGCATTTTAAGAGCAGGGTTTTGGGGGACTAGACAGGTCATATATCCATGAACATGGCTCAGATGATTATATTACTTGAATGAAGGTATGGCATAGGAATGTCCTCCAACAGGCAGACCAAGGACAGCTGCCATCTTCTTGAGCTTGGCTGCACTCGCTTACCTAGGATCCTCACAGTTAAGCTTGTTGATTGTTAACTCTCTGCAAGAAAGGAGAGGCAGGGAGAGTCTATCATATCTACCAACCAGTCCACCATGGTTGCACGAAGGGGAGGGACTAAGGGTCTATGACTGAAGAAGCCAAAGGAAGGCTCTCTTGCCATTTTGTGCCAGGTTGGCTTAGGGAAGGGAACACCCACACTCCTTGTAAGTAAACCTCACCCACTGCTTTGTAAGCAAGCCCAATAGAATCACTGGTTTCCCATATCGCAATTTTGGGGAAATCAGATCTGGGTTTGTCATAGGGGGGAAGGGAGGCTGGATGTTGTTTGCACTTCCTGGAAGGAATTTTAACTACAGGAGGGCTTTTATTAATGAATGATCCGTTTTCATTTCACCTTATCTATCAGTCATATAAACTCATTAAAGACCTTTAAAAAGGATCAAATGTAGCAAAAATCCCAGCAAGGGATTTTTACTTTTAATCCCAGCACTTGAGAGGCAGAGGCAAGTGGATCTCTGTGAGATTGAGGCTAGCCTGGTCTATATAGCAAGTTCTAGGCTAGCTAGACCTACGTGAAACCCTGTCTCAAACAAACAAACAAAACAATGACAATAATAAAGTAGCATTAAGGCAGCTGCCAGGAAACAAGACTATCAAGAAGTTGTGAGGTAACCTCATGGCACTGCTGTGCAATGATTGGAATATAGTGGTTGTCTAGCCTGCTTTCAATTAAATTACAATTCCTTTTATTACTATTTATATGTTACCCTTCATATTTCATGCACATATACTATATAAATACCTCCAAAATAAACAGCTAATACTATTAGAATAATTGCTCAGTATCTCACATTGCTAAATGAATCTAGTAGTTTTATTAAGCAAACAAACAGCTAGGAAATACAGATCAGTGATTAATATATATTAAGCTGAACTTGCAATTTTCTTCTATTATGCTTTAAAAATACTGAAAACTGTAACTACACACCAAACTTTAAACTTCATTATCTTTAAGTCTTTGGAAAACCTGAAAATTGGCCATCAGGTTCGACAACATCATGTGACTATCAAAAGTTTATATGAGGAATAATTTATTTTGCCTTATATGCAAAATTGGACATAATCAGAGCTAACTAGGAAGTGTTTACCAGGCTTAATTATTTTCTGCTGAAGAATGATACTGGAAATTAAATGTCAAGTCTTGGCAGTCTAGGCTTCCCAATTTAAACATGCAATAACACTGCTAGCAGCAGGAAAGGGATAGACTAGCTGCTATGCCTAGAGGAGCTCACATTCCATCCAGGGCAAACTACTTAGCATTAGTTACCACAATGATTTATGCCCTATCATAAGCCCACTCATACTTTCCAGAATTATTGCCTAGGGCAATGCAGTCATTTAAATCTTTAGAGAAAAGCCATTATTTCAGTATCTCCCAACAGAGCATTCTTCTTCTAGCTATGCATATAGACCTTTTATTATCAAACAAAGTCCTGAGCCCAGGTCTCAACACTATTCTCTGATTTAAGTCCTATATTTAACACTAGTTTGTTGAGAAATCATTTCTTAAAATGACACCTTACAAACAGACATCTAAACACATTATGATGATTTAACCAAGGCAGAAGAAACATTTCATGATACCGAAAAACAAAGGGCTGAGTTTTTGTTGTTGCTTATCATTGTCTACTGCAAAGCTGCTTTCTATAAGATGTAGGGAGAAAAGATAGCAAGAAATAAAAGCCACAACAAATTTTAAACATAATCTCCAGCTTTGTCACTATATCTAACTGAATATGCTTGCACAGTAACTTTAATGTTCTAAGTCTGTTGTTTTCATCTGTAAAATAAAGGAGACTGGCTGCTTTCACTGCTGAGCTTGGGAAAGGGTAGGGAGTACAGAACATGTTTCCAGAGTCAAACTCTTCCTAAGGGGCCTTTTTTCCTTCCTCCTGATCCTTCAAAACTGTCTGGAGCTGAACAGTCTAATTAAACTTTTCTTTTTATTTCTTTCTCTTCACTTTTGTCCTGCTGAGCTGCTAGATGGTCCCTAAATGGAGCACATTCCAGCTTTGGGCTGGTATGCCAGGCAGAAATGAGCTCATGGTACGTGCTGATGTACCAGGTAAACTAAGCATATACATTAACCGGAGACAGATTTCTCATGTTTATTACACACATACACACTGTAAGTCTACACGTACAAATTACATACAAATTGTCTAGTCCTCTTTATTGAGAAAGTCTAGCACCAATGACCACTTCTGGTGCCCAGATTCCTAAATACCACTTTCCACCAAAGAAACCAAAACTCCTGCAGTAATTGCTGGCTCTAAGGTTAGGGGAGGAAAACTACAGGATACACATGGCAACAGTAAGTTTTAGCCCTGGATTAAAGAAGGGATTCGTGGATCTGTACTGATGTAAACAATGAGCAAATTAACATATGCAAGAGGGGAAGAACACACACGCACTCTACAAACCCTGCTGAGGGTCACTGTACCAGTTGGCCAGCCTGTATTATTTAAAAAAAATACCACTGTCACGAGAGAAGAAAGGCTAAGGAATTATTTGACAATGGTAAAAATTGAAGAGGCAGAGCAACTGGAAATAAGGGACCATCTTGGACTACATCTTGGACTAAATGGAAATATCTGGGATAAGTGGTCTAATTTAAACATGGATCGCAGCATTCTCTGAATGTATGCACTTCCCAAAATTCTTATATTGACACATCAGCCCCTGGTTTAAGTGTATCTAGATTCAAGAGTTCTTAAGGTTAACTCAGGTCATAATGGTGGAATATTGATGGGGTTAGTAACCTTATAAGACAGATATCACATCACAAAGTGTGCTGACTTCTCCCGGGGAAGTGAGGGAATCTTGGACTTCCCAGCTTCCAGAAACATGAGAAATCAATTTGCCAATTAACTGGGACTATGCTGTTTTGTTATGGCAGTCCAAAGTGACTACACAGTAATATTGGATTAATGTTAAACCCCCGATTTTCGTGGCTGTACTGTCTCCCTGCAATCAATACACAAGTATTAAGTTTACAGTTCCAGAAGATCACGTCTGTGCTCTATTCTCAAATGGTTCAAAGATCTGAAAAGATTACAGAATATCGGTGAAGGATAAGTGGAAAATCTGTGCATTATTTCTGCAACTTTTACGTAGCTTTTAAATTATTTCAAAGTAAAAACTGGAGGTTGAACTATTTTAACTATCACCTAGAAATATCTTATAAACATGAACTGTCATTTTACCATATTAAGATTGGATGTGATGTATATTTACTTTTATTAAAAGAGAAAGCTAGAAAGACCTACATCACTATATTGCTATCAAATGACTACCTGTTTACTTTTCAATATAAAAATTAGTAAGTTCAAGATAACTCTATTACTGACATATTTATATTTCTGCCTTGAATGACATGGGAAGAGTGTACCCATGGGGGGAGCAGAGAAAATATACTGTAGGTTTAAAGGACATTAATGTTAGCATGAGATTTGAGTCTGTGCTGTAAGAAAAGTAAAATATGAGAGATTTTAAGGCTGGAGAGATAGCTCAGTGGTTAAGAGCACTAGCTGCTATTGCAGAGGATCTGTGTTTAGTTCTGAGCACACACATGACAGCCAACAACTAATGATAACTCCAGTTCCAAGGGATCCGATGCCCTCTGCTGACCTCCATGGGCACTACATGCACTTAAATAAATGTATGCAAAACACACACAAAATAAAAATAAATTTCCAAAAGTACAATAAAATGAGAGATTTTTATCCTGAAATTTTGACAATTTGGTGTCAGAATGAAGGCACACACAGATGAAAAATAGATTAAACAGTGTCATAACAAAACGTAATGAAATGTGTAGAGTCACATAGCCTTGAAACTTGTATGACAACATACTGAGTGGGAGGGTGTCAGAAACCTTTTGGATTTAACTGGCGGTGCAATTTTGTGGCTCTGTGGCCACTAGGTAACCAGTTACTTATTCAAGGGCACAGTCACTCAGACATCTACCACTCCCACCTCCCAGCTGCTGCTTCCACTCCAGTGCCTTTCATTCTCGGTATCTTTTTTCCCCAGTGAGAATCAAATCAGATCAAATCACTCCTGTGTTTCAAACACTCACAACAGCTTCCCTTCGGCTGGCTTCAGTGGCTTTGTAACACCGGGTCTCTGTGTTCCTCCTGGGACCGCACTTCAACCATGCCCTATCACACTGACCCCCTTTCTGTTCTTAGTCAAATCGAACTCCTCCCTGCCTCTGGGTTTTTGCATGACCTGGAACTGCTACTGTGTAGGTAGCTCTTCATCAAATGTTACCTCCAGAAAGGTCTTACTGTTACCTCTTCACAAGGACATGACCTTAGGAGCTCGTTTCCCCGTCATGCTCAATTACTTCATGCCACTGACGCGCTATTTTCCCTTCAGGAATTCTTAACTGAAATTCCCTTATTTATCAGTTTATTACCTCCAGAGTCCTTCGGTAGACTGTACAATCAACAACAAAACTGAATGCACCTTATTTTGAAAGACACCCCACCAAATTAAATCGCATGGGTCAGTACAGCTGTATGACTGAAAGTTCCTCAGTCTCCTCCTCATCCACAAAGTGGGGATAATTGGTTCTGTTCTAGCCAATTTAAGACCCAATTTACAAATACTATGCCTCAAGCAGTGGGAAAATCACTTTATCTGCTTATCCTCATTAACTACTGTCCTATGATTTCCATTTTTTGAAATAAAGCCGGCAGGTATGGAGAGGTCAAGAAACTAGTAAGTGCACTAATGCCTAACCTCAGAATATGAACTTTTCCCCACTATTTAATAGTGGTCCTTGTGCTGTAAGAGAGCTGAAGGCTACTGCATCCTCCCCGGGGTCTTTGCCTTCAAAGTGCACGCTCTTCTTTCTTTCAACCCCTCCTTGAAAGCCCTCATAATTCGGGTCACTGTCTAACTGTAAACAAACTTCTTTGCCAGGGTATCTTTGAAGTCACACCTTTACCCGGCAACTAGCAAAGGGGCATCAATGCAGCCGAAGCCCACGGCCCAGGGGCTGAGAAGCAGAAGACGAGGGAGCTGGAGAAGGACGAGGTTCACACAGCAAGCTTTCCAGGCAGTACACAGGGACCAGACGCCAAGGCAGCCCCAGTGGACGCCCGGGGGAAGGCAGCCCTGGGGCCGCTGAGACAAAGGATGGAGGTACATCCCAGGGATGCGCTGGCACTAGGAAGATCCGGACGTGTTTTCCTCAAAGTACATTAAAGAGGAGTTGGAGGGAAACTTAGTGGGAAGAACAGCCACAGAGCAAAACGCGAACTTACCGGCTCCTGGCCACCCGGCCTCCGTAGCCCGACTGCTACCCGAGGAGTACGGTAGCCAAGGCAGCGGCCAGGCGCGACCCAGTTACCGCGAGACACGGAAGATCTCGCGAGATCTGGCTCCGCGGCCCTGACCGGCGGGCGTTCTTTCCAGGGGTTATGGGAGGGCTTTGGCTTTCGGGATGGTGGTGCATCTCCCTGGGTGGCTGGCGTTGGAGCCGCGCTGGGGCGTCGACCGGGGCTGTAGAGAAGGTAGAGGCGTTTCTTAGGCCGGCGTGGAGTGGGCGGAGGCGTCTCGGGACGTGGACGCGCCTGACCCGGGGTCCGGCGGACCCACCTCGGAGGCCGAAGAGCACGAGCCGCTTCCAGCGCGCGCAGGACGAGGACTGGAGGCGTCGGAACCGCACGGTGCTCACGTACGTGGCAGCCGCGGCGGTTGGCATGCTGGGGGCGTCCTACGCCGCCGTGCCGCTCTACCGGCTCTACTGCCAGGTAGGCCGGGGGCCAGAGCTGCGGCGCTGGCGCCCCGACGGCACCCCGCGGGTTGCAGCTGGAGGCACGGCCAGGGCTACCTGCAACCAGCATGCAGCGTGCCCACGCCGCAGAAAAGGGCGCAGTTTTTAAGATGTAGTCCTTGCACTACATCCATTCTGTGAACCACCGGGATTCTGTGGGCGGAGATGCTAAAAGTCCAGCAATACGCAGGACACCTGCCCGCCCCCCAAACTGAGTCATCCAACCCTAGTCAGTAGTGCTGAGACTGAGAAACCGAAGTAATTGACAAGACTTGTGTGTCTGTGCCCATGCTTTCGCAGGGCAGGAAGGTTTAATCTTAAAGTCGGGTTGGCTGTTAAAACTGTATTTCTCAAAGGATGCCTCTGCTACTTCCGGAACTACAGAATTTTAGAGCCAGAAATAAGGAAGTAAATGTAGTAAGTAACCTGTGTAATATAGTGACATCATTTTATGAGCACGGGAAACGTAACCCAAAGAAACAGGATTCAATTAGTAGAACTAGACTTGAGCCCAGGATATCTTTTCAGTGCTTTTTCCCCCTTCCCGTTTATCTAATTTAAACCCCTAACTTCAGAAACTTGAAGAATATATGTTCCAAGAATATATTAAGGAATCATTATTGAAGGGCTTAGTGTTTTATTAGATGACTTAAATACTTTTTTTTAATGTATATGAGTGTATTGCCTACGCATATTTAAGTGTTGTCCAGTGTCCACGGAGGTCGGAAGAGGGCGTGGGATCCCCTGGAACTGGAGTTACAGATGGTTGTCAGCTACCATGTGGGTGCTGGGAATTGAACCTGGATCTTCTGCAAGAGTAGCCAGTGCTCTTACTGAGACATCTCACTTGCCCCAAGTGACTTAAATTCTTTAAGAAAAAGTTTCAAGTTAAAACTCAAATCTTTTAGGCAGAATAATAATATACTTGCCTGTTAAATAGGATAAAAACTTGCCCTGTGAGGCATCTTTTAGGATGATAGTATGACAGTTTTTGAGAGGAAATTTAATGAAGCTAGTTGACTTGAAAAACAAGTAAAAGAAGATAGTTAAGTTATACAGTATCTTGGAGGGCTCCTTCCCTTAGCCTCAGATCTGGCATTTTGTTTTTCTACTAAAGTATAAGCAATTTATCTGGAAATTGGAATTCAGGTAACTTCAAGCATCAGAAGAATGACATCTTAAACAGCTTTGGGGGTTTTGTTGTTTGGTGGTTGTTATCAGATAAGGAAAGAATGGCCAGGAAGAAATGGCAGGATGCTTTAGAGAGTTGACTGTGTCCAGAACAATCGAGTGCCCCCAGTAACTGGTGGTGACAGATCCAGAAGCTATGTATTATATGCAGAGAAGTCTAGAAAATGGCACAAAAACAGCAGACATGGGAACACATTTATGATGCCCTAGAAAGGCAGGATATAAAAGGGAAACTACACACTAATTTGAACAGTGAAAGCTGTGATACAGTAAAGGATCCATCAGAAACATGGAGAGGTGGAAATATTTCCATAGAAATGACCAGGTTTGGGTAAACTTTTATTTCTTTCCATGAATAATAGTTAATCTAAGAGTCTATACTAGCACTGAAGGGAACTGAGTTTAATAAAAGTGAAGCTGGAAATTCTGTGCTGTTTTGTCAGTAATAATAGTTTGCCTATCCTCAGAATCTGCATTTCTTAATGACTCATTGATGGAAAAAAAATAGGAATCACTTTAACAAATAGAGATTCTTTTCACCCCCAAATGAACAAATTATTGATACATTTTTTAGGAAATTGCCATGGGTAGTATAGGAATTTGGCTCCAAACAGTAAATTGTTTTTTAAAATTGTACTTTCATCCAATAAATATAGGATCTGAAAATACAACCTAATATATTTAATGTCTTTTTCTAGACTACTGGGCTTGGAGGATCAGCAGTAGCAGGTCATGCATCAGACCAGATCGAAAACATGATTCCTGTTAAAGATCGAATCATTAAGGTTACCTTTAATGCAGATGTGCATGCAAGTCTCCAGTGGAACTTCAGGCCTCAGCAGACGGAGATATATGTAAGTGATTAAAGTAGTCATTATATTACTTTTGTCAACGTGGACAAGTTCATGTAAGCTGGAGCCTGACAAAACCCCAACATAGACTTGGGGAAGTAGGTAAAAAACCCCAACCCTATCTGAGGAACTCCTGAAAACCAGTGACTGCTGGGAAAGGGGAGATTCAGGCTCATTTAAGGGTGACACTCTTAGTAGATTGGCCAGGCTCCAGTGGATGACCTTGCCCCCAAAGGAGATTTGGGGACACAAACCTGACTCTATAGGCCTTTATAGATAGTAGAGTACATAAATTTGGTGGATGGGTTAGAAAGCGGAGGGTTCAGATATAGGAAGGACCCTCCATATGATCAAAATTCATAAAAAATAAATTTATATGATCCAACACACTGCAGTATATATGTATATATGTATGGACTAAAGTCAGCATTAAAAAGAAACACCTGTATGCCTATGTTTATAGTAGTACACCATTCACAATTCTTGAGAAATGAAATGAACCTACATGCCTAGCAACAAAGAATAGATCAAGAAAATATCTTATGTAACCACAGTGGAGTTCTACTGTAATGAAACATGAACTACTCTAAGTAATTGTGTGAAACTGGGGAACATCATGTTAAGTGAAATAAGCCAGACACACAAAGACAAGTATCACATGTTCTCTCTCAGATGTGGAACTACAATAGGATATTTTAATCCGAAAGTAACAGAGGATTACTAGAGAATGGGAAGGGCATAAGGAGATGTGGGGGGTGCCTGAGGAAGAATGATTGAATATGGACATTGCATACTCTATATGTGTGGTAATATCACAGTGAATGCATTAATATGCAAAATTATTATTTCAGTAAATGTCTAAGAATTGACACAAAGCAAAAGATTTTGTCAGTGTAAAAGTAGGTTCATCTCTTGAAGTATTACACTTATCAAAACTTATATGGTAATGGGTCCCATAAATAATTATACTTGTATTCATGAAATATGATTCAAGAAGTGGAATTATTCCTGGAATATGGCACTGTTTTGGAATGGCTACTTTTTGTTAGACCCTACACTTGTCATAGGTTATAAAATTTTTTAAGACAGAGTCTCACTATGTAGCTCAAGCTGGCCTCATGATCCTCTTTCCTCAACCAAGCGTTGGCTTGATGTTTTTTGTGATTTCTCAATGTATTAATATCTTTTACTCTGTTGTCATTTTTACTGTTGTAAATTTATCCATATTTAAGGTAAGTTTACTGACACATCCAAGTAAATTTGAAGCTCAGATAGGTTTGTGGGTAATGCAGTACTTTAGGTTAAGTTATGGTCTGATGCTGAGGAAAAATACTTTGACTCTTCTTTAGTAGGAGAAGAATGGTGTCAGATTTAATGTGTATTTATTGAAACAGGTGGTACCAGGAGAGACTGCACTGGCATTTTATAAAGCTAAGAATCCTACTGACAAACCAGTAATTGGAATTTCTACATATAATGTTGTACCATTTGAAGCTGGACAGTATTTCAATAAAATACAGGTAAACTGAAAGTCGACTGATAAAAGTATTTGAAACTGCATCATATAAATGAAGTACTTTTAATTTCTAAAAATTCATTTCTGGCTGGGTATGGTGGTTCATGCCTGTAATCCCAATACTCACAGTGTGAGATGGGAGGGTTACCATGGGGAAGATGCCAGCGTGGGGTATGTAATGAGGCCTAGATCAACCTGGGCTACAGTATGAGGTGCTGTTCCAAAAATACCCAAATAAATAAATACATAAATGCTCATTTCTTCTAAATGTAAAGCCATTTTTATCTTCAGTGTTTCTCCCTGAGGTAGAGATTGAGAGGGACATTGAACACATACTTGCTTTTAAGATTAGAAGTAAAAGTTCCATTGGCGATGAAAAGGTGTTGCTGTTCTGTCATGGAGCGTAAAGGCAACTGTAAGTCACAGTGTAGAAATATCACTGACCGAGTGTCTTTCTGTACCTCCCAGTGCTTCTGTTTTGAAGAACAAAGGCTCAATCCACAAGAAGAAGTAGATATGCCTGTGTTTTTCTACATTGATCCTGAATTTGCAGAAGATCCAAGAATGGTGAACGTTGATCTCATCACCCTTTCTTACACTTTTTTTGAAGCCAAGGAAGGGCACAAGTTGCCAGTTCCAGGCTATAATTGAAGTGGCTTTGAAGACCTGCTTCAGATTTGTGATTTTTGAAAAATCATGTATTCTGCTTTCTCAGAAGAGAAATATTCTACAGTAATGTGAATGGAACCTTGTATTTTAAATGGTGGTTATACTTTTCTTTTTCAACAGCTTAATTTACCCCACTTAATACTGAGAGAACAGGTTTAGCTTTTAATTGCAAGAAGCCCACGTGAAGAACATGTGACTGCGAGGTGTTACAGTACTAGGAAGTGCTTTAGGGGCCAGACAGATGGCTGAGTAGGTAAAAGGGCTTGCCACATAGGCCTGACAACTTGAGTTCAGATCTCCAGAACCCACCTTAAAAAAGGTGGATGCAGTAGCGCTCATCTGCAGCCCCACAGCTCCTGTGACAAAATGGGAGGCTGAGTCAGAACTGCCTTGTCTAGAACATGCCGCGGCATGGAGCAGAAATAAGAGAAATCCTGCTTCAGAATATGGTGAAAGGCGAGAACAGGTGCCAGAAAGCTGTCTTGCCTCGCATGCATGCTGTGGCACGGGTGCCCGCATGTCCACACACATCACACACCACTTTAATGATTAGCTTCTCTAGTTCCCTTCTAAGTTATTAGCCCTTCATGCCTTCTAACAGTGAATATGAAATCTAAAACAAGAAATTTTGCCCAAATTTATTTGTTTAAGGTCATAAGCCAGAACTTATTTCCAAGCTAGTTGGCTGCTGTTTTCCTTCAGTATGAATTGACACTAATTTTTTTTTTACATTTATTTTGTGTGTGTGTCGGGGCGGGGGGTTGAGGGCATGCATGCTACAGTATGTGTAGAGGTCAGTGGATAACCTGGGAGAGTCACTTCTCTCCTTCCATCATGTGGGTCCCAGGACTCTACTCAGGATGTCAGACTTGTTGGCAAGCACCTTTACCTAGTGAGCCAAACAATGGCATGCTTAAAGTGAGACTGAGCTTTAACAGCTTGCTTGAGTTTGCATTCTATTTCAAGGTAGACTTGTCTTTTAAGGTTGAGGACTATTTTATTCAGAGTACTGAATAATCACTTGGAAATTATGGTATCATGAAATAAAATGGAATTTACCTGCTAGGCTTTGCTGCATTTACTTCATAGTTCAAAGATGTAAGGATGGAATTGTGAAGTTTTACTGTATTCTTTAAGGAAAAAATTCTGACAAACAATTTTAATAATAATTTTAATTTAAGTGAACCCTGCACAACTTATTCTAAATGTTATCCAATAGTCTTTGTTTCAAATAGAAATGTAAATTACAGCAAAAGGAAAGAGCATGTAATGGAAAGAATCATCTAAAGGCCACCTGATGCATCTAGCAGTGGCATGCTCAGGCACTTGAAATACAAACTACAGTCATCATGCTCAAAACAATTCTAGACCAAAGTATTATTTATAAACAAGTGCAAATTGACTTTTACATTCAGACTCAGTTAAGTGAAGGCACTCATACTCTTCTTTAATAATACGTGGTCTCTCAAGTTCCCTGCTTCCATCTGTTCACAGTTGTTTTGTAGCAGAGCAGTCTTCATGCACCATTATCATAGCTCTGTGATTTCTCTTTGTAGAAAGGGCTGTGTAACACCAGATACTCCCGTTTAATGAGTTGGCCTAGTTCTAAGCAGTTTAACTTCTGCTGAAGTTTTAAATACTTGTTTTAACCAGGTTCTGCTGGGTATCTGAACCCTTGTCAGGAACCACAAATACTAGTCCAGAAATGTTATTTTTCTATTGAAACTTCATTTTAGCAGAGGAGAAATGGTCCGCTGTGGCTTTCCCATGTTGGCAGGTCTTATCTTTCAGGCCTCAGAGCTAAACAAGGACAACTACAGAGTTGACACTTCCAGCTCCTAGTGGGAGGACCACTCATCTAAAAGAGAAGAGATTGCCCAATCCTTCACTTCTCGTCACCTCTTTTTCTCCATTGAAAGACTAGAAAGCCACACAGTCAAGTAGAGGAAAGGCAGGAATGTCCTTCCATGGTGGTGGGTGTGAGGGGATTAAATGAAGTGAACAGGTCAGTGGAGACCCAGCATTACTAAACACTAAGGAGTGTAAGTAAATAGGACAACTGTGCAGCAAGTAGAAAACGCCCAGACTTACTTGGAAAACTGACAATGAATGGGTTCTGTTGGTACCTACCAGCTAACAGGTACTAAGTACACATTAAAGCACATTAAAATGACAAGGATTTTTTTTGTTAACATTAATACTTCTTTTCCCAAAACCCAACGTTTGAATTCTTCTGCCTCATTTCTAGCTGATAGGATCACAGAGATTTTATCTCATTAATAACACAGTTGAGTAATTCAGAAGAACTCATTACTTCACTAACTTGTCAGACTTAGATGGCCCTTAAAAAATATAAACACTGAATACAAAATGTGATAACTAAATACATGGACATCATTACCTTAAGAGTCACTGTGAATTCCTTTGTGGTGGTGAGCATCAATTTCTTCATAAATAGCTCTGAAACAAAGCCACCAAGGCAAAAGAATTACATACCAATTTCAAAGTGCTGTGTCACCAGCACCAGAACTAAAGATCTGGCTATTTTGGGAGGTCAGGCATCATTAGTGAATAAAAACAAAGACCTGGAGTCCATGTCTATTAAAAATGTGTGCCTTTCAAGATCAGTTTATTTTTACTTCTGATTTAAAGAAAAAGTATGGTTCAAATTTAGGTACTTTGATTTTTTTTTTTAATTTAAAATCAACTTCTAGTTTCAAAACATTTAAAAAATGTTAATATTCTACTTTATTTAATATTGTATTAGAATCCAAACTTATGAGAAACCTTTAGCTTGTAATGGTTATATTTGTACCTTTAATAAATTAAAAATTTTAAATTTTCTTTAGTTTTTTTATGTTTTACATGTCTATAGCTAGAAAATATCTGTACCCAAAATGGTATTCATACACAGAATATAGCAAAACAGTTAAGGAAAAATCTTACAATTCACAGTACTATGACAATAACTAAAAAGACCACTTTCTTACTTTCTTTTTTAAAAATATTTTACTTATTAATTTCATGTGTATGGGTGTATTGCCTGCATTTATGTAAGTGCACCTGTGTTGTGCAATGCCCAGAGGTCAGAAGAGGGTGTCGAATGCCCTGGAACTGGAGTTGTGGACAGTGTTAGCTACTATGCGGAACCACCACTGAGCCATCTCTCCAGCCCCACCTTCTTACTCTACAAAGCAATTTCAATCTTCTTTATTCTCTTTAAGTCATTTATCTCTAAGAAACCTCACTAATTAAGTTATATGCTTTACTATAGAAACTTACCTTATCACTAATTTCCAGTTTATTTTCATGTGCATTGTCTTTTATTTCCGTGATCCTATCTATCTGTGGTCCTATCTATCCATCTTCTCAAACACTTCATTCAGCAAACCCCCTCTCAATCTTTTCTGCACTAGCCCTAGCACTCAGCATTCACGTATTCCAGTAGCTCCCACTTCTATAACAGAACTGCTTTTCATCCCATGTCTCCTTATAACTTGCCTCAATCCTCTAGTTCCCAGATGTCTGTCATGTCCTCACATTTAAGTTCTAGTAAGTTACTTGTATATACTCACTTCATCTGTTATTTACCTTGTAACACTGAAATTGGGTCCTGTCCTCAATTCACTAAAATGGCTTTTAATAAAAATCACCAATTTCCATATTACTTAATCCATTATCTAGATTTCAGTTTTCAACCTGGTTGCCAGCTCAGTAGTGTTCATCACAGCTGTACACAGATAAAGTTTCCACATCTAATGGTACTAGGTACTAGGCTGCCTGTTACTTTCTTGCTTTTTTGGTTTTGGTTATTTCTAATTCATTGAATGTGCGAAGCTTTTTCCTCTGGGTTTCTGTTCAAAGTGTTTCATAGACTTGTCACAAATTCACAGTGCTACCTCCTCAAGGTTTCTCTAACCTCTGTTTAAATTAGTTCTTTTATATTCTCAAGTCATTATTTCATACTTTTGACACAAATTACAAGTATATATTTGCCTGCCAGTTTATTTAATTTCTGTTGCCACATTATGTTTAATGTAAGAACAGATAGCATGTCTTGTTCAAAATTAGGCACCAGTCACTCCCACCAGCATATAATAAATATTGAATAAATGAACCGTGTGTATATTTGGAGATATGTATATCCTCCTGGAGCAAAGAGAAAACATTCTTAGCTTGGGATTTATGGTTAACCAGTGATGTGAAAGCTCCAGAAATTTTTTTCAAGATTCTGTGCTTTTCCTTAGAAAGTCCCTGGATTTCATGAGACTTTTAAAAGAACTGATCTGTTGTGACCCCCAGAAAGTTAATCAGTGGTAGAGTCCAAAGCTCTGCATCTCCAGCTTCCCTAATGACCATCTCACCTTCAGTACTTGAAGTACCATGTCTACTTGAAGCTATCAGTTTAATCTGAATATGATCAGCAACTCTTCAAATACATGGCTGGATGCAGAAAGAACATTAAATTTGAAAATTCATACCTAATTTAAATACCATTTTCTTTACTAATATTATTCAATGATATGGCTATTTTATCAAGTGACTTGGGAAGTTTCATCGTCCTAAATTAGGAAAATGCATAACAGTTGGGTGTGGTGGCACATTCCTGTAATCCTAACACTCTTGTGGTCAGGGCAGGAACAGCGTTCAAGGCCAGCCCCAGCTACTTAGGCAGTTCTGGCCTACAGTAAGATCCTGTCTCAAAAAGATAAACAGTTTCCTAAGTCATTAACATTTACTCACATGATGTCAAAACTGTTGCCTACGTTAAGGGTTTACATAAGGGGGTCAATATATCAAATGCCTACATGTTCTAGGCAATTGGCAAATCATGTCCAGGGCCTGGTAAACTACAGACCGCACCATGTACAGGAGTCCACCTCCTTATTCCAAACCTTAGCAAGCATGTAAAAGACAGAAGTACAGGCTCCTAATGTGAACTATTAGTAATTCTTCAAATGTACATTTTAAGTTCTGTGCCGGTCAAACAAAGCAACTGTGGACCAGGCAGAGCCTATAAAAGCTGCCAATTTCTGAATGATTTCCATAAACTTGTTTTGAGAATTTTCAGTAGTTTTGGGGAGGGAGGTAATCTGTCACTCAAAATAATACTAAAACCATGAGCTTACCATCACATATACAACATGGCAAACAGGAAATCAAAATAATGGTACTTTAAGGATTTTAAGGTAAAAGCTTTTTTTTCCCCTTTTTGGAGGGCTTGCTATGTAGCCTAGGCTGGCCTCAGTCTTACCATTCTCCTACCTCTGCTTCTTGGCTAAAAAGCAATTTTAATGTTAATAATTGCAAGTCAGCCAGGTGTGGTGGCACATGCCTTTTAGTCCCCAGGACTCAGGAGGCAGAAACAGGCGGCCATCTGAGTTCAAGGCCAGCCTGGTCTACATAGTTCCAAGCCACCTGAGGCTATAGGGAGACCCTGTCTCAAAAAAAATTAATTAAAAAAAAATAATTGCAAGTCAATTTAAAGTACATTTTTGTCATACATGGTGGGCACAGGAGGTTCTTTTGCATGTCTTGATTCAGTTCTCAAGGAACAATTAAAATAATGTGGCATTATCTTGATGTCAGCAGTGAATAAGGCCCTTCTCAGGCTTGAGAGACACATTCTGTCAAGGCAGCGACAAAGAATGGTGGTTCCATTACTTCTTGATGTGGGACCCCACCATTTTGACTTTTCAGCCACAGGCTGATAGCAGTAAAACCCATTAAGAGCAACAGCCACCATAAAACCCATAAATCATTTTTATCAGGACCATCAATTTCTGCCAAGACCTGAACAAAGTTAAATATATAACCAAACTGGGTTAGCTCTGCTATCAGAACCAAACAAAACTTATTTTATGAACAACTTACTCTGTAGTGAAAGCAGGAGCCAAGGGATCAAACTCCATTACCTCATAGTAATTGGGTGGCTGCTGGGGATCACTGTTAGTTATCACTGTAGGTGATAAAAGACTCCAGTAAGGACACACTGTGCTTCTGAAGAGTATACTCTATTTAGTGTAACAATTTTTAATATTTAATTTAGATTTTACATATGAGGCCAACAAATGCAACCAAAAGAAACTGGAGTTCAAATGCTACTCCTAAGTTCTACAATTTAGGAGAGCAAATTAGCTCCCATAACCTCCTTTATTTTCAAGTAATCTCTGGAAGAAGATTCAGGCATTCTCACAAATCTCCCTTTTAATGCAAACTATAAGGTCTTGTGTACCTGGATGATTGCTGGGTAAGGGTGGTAGCCTCTGGTTTGATGCTGCTGTGGTAGTCTGTAAGCTGACTGGCTGCAGTAACACTGAACTTGAGTGTTCCAGTAACTGAAGAAAGCATAACACATATTCAGACACATTCTACATTAGGTATTTTTGTTACTTAGATTGCTAGGCTTACAAATGGCACTGTTCCAAGAACCAAAGACACTCAGCTGCATAAGGACCAGTCATTTTTACTACTTTCATTTTTAAGTCATAACTACTTGTAAAATTGACTACTTTTCTGTATGGTTTTATGGGCATCCATTTCCCACATAAAATGTAAAATGCATAAAAAAATACTGTTAGAAGCAGAATTTTCTGGCTCAGTCCAGCTGTTTCACTCTGAAATTTCAGCCTTGAATAGGAAAGAAACTTGAAATTTACAAATAGGCACCGAGTGATACTGTCAAATCAAGACAAATAAAGATGAATATTCTTTAGCCAGATGTGGATGGACCTTTAATCCCAGAAATTGAGAGGCTGAGGCAGGACTGGAATGAGTTTGAGGCTAGCCTTGTCTACACAGTGAGACCTTGTCTAATAAAAGCAAACAAAAACTTCCTCTTGTAATTTCCTTATTTTACAAATATGTCCTGGATACCTACTACCTGACACTATTGATAAGACAAAGACAGTAAGTGAGGTTATCTAATCCCAAGTGGGCAGCCCTAAATGCATGTACACATGAGCACCACTAAATGGACTCTACAGTGTGTGTGTGTGTGTGTATGGGGTGGATATATATATACACACACACATATATGTATGTATATGTAACAATAATAAAGAGGACAGGAAATTGAGAGGGAGGCATGGGAAAAGTTGGAAGGCAACCGGGAAAGGTGGAAATAATGAAATACAATACTCATGTATGAAATTCTAAAAAAAAAAAAAAAAAATCAAAAAACAAAAAACAGACTATCTGTCCTTCTGTATCACACGAGAAATGGAAGTCAATATCAGCATGTGCCCTGGTGAAAAAACAGGGTAACTGGGAGAAGAGAGGCTGATGTAGATGGGGGTTCTGCTTTGGTAATCTGGTCACAGGGACTGCCTCACCACTGGGCAACATCAGGCAGAGTATCGACTGAAGGGGGTCCTGTGATTATCTAGATACAAGTTCCTAGGCTCTGAAGTTGGGAGGCCATCATTGTTGAAGCAGAGTGAGCCAGGGTAGACAAGCAAGAGGTGAAGATGGAGAGATACCAGCATTTCAGGCTTTATGACAAAGATGGACGGGAAGGCAATCAGATAAGTGGCCTGACTACTTTGAAGACCACTCAGAGGACTGGAGAGATGGCTTCGGAGTTAAGAGCACAGCCTGTTCCTGCAGAGGACTGGGGTTTGATTCACAGAACCCATATCATGGCTAACAAGGTCCTTAACTCTAATTCCAGGGCATCCGATGCCCTCTTCTGGCCTCTGTGGGCACTGCTTGACATGGGTACACTTACATACAGGTATACAAAATACTAAAAAGACAGCTCAGGTGGGGTGTGGTGGTTCAGACCTTTGATCCCAGCACTTGGGAGGCAGAAACAGGTGGATCTCTGAAATCAAGGCTAGCCTGGTCTACAGAGTACATTCCAGACTAACTGGGCCTATAGGGAGACCCTGTCTCAAAAAAAAAAAAAAAACAACAAAAAAAACCGCTTAGGTTTCTGGGTTTTTGTTTGGTTGGTTTTGAATTGGTTGGTGTTTTGGGTTTTGCTGTGTGTGTGCGTGTGTGTGTGTGTTTGAGACAGTCTCACTGTGTAGGTAGGTATTGTGTGTGTGTGTGTGTTTGAGACAGTCTCACTATAAAATTTAGTTTAAGGTTTGTGTGTGTGTGTGTGTGTGTGTGTGTGTGTGTGTGTGTTTTGAGACAAAGTCTCACTATGTAGGTAGGTATCCAGGACATACTTGTAAAATGAGTAAGGAATTACAAGAATACAAGAAGAAATTTTTTTTTTTTTTTAAAGAACAGGGTCTCACTGTATAGGCAAGGCTAGTCTTGAGCTCACCCTCTATCCTGGAACTTGCTGGGTAGACAAGGCTGCCCTTGAACTCACAGAGATCGGCCTACCTCGGCCTCCTGAATGCTAGGACTGAAGGTGTGCCCTACCATGCCTGCCTCGGGTTTCAGTTTTTAAGACTAAACTGAGAGATGGGGTGAGGCTGAGGAGCTTAGAAGGCAAAAGCTGAAACAGGGTAAACATGAAAAGGCCAGTACAGTGTCCATCACATAATGGCTCAGGGATATAAAAGTGAATGGGTAAGAGGTGGAAAATGAATATATTTTGAAAGCAAAAGGTAAAAAGGTGGTGCCTGAGCAGCTGACGGTGGGGTGGCTGCCGGGTGAGGCGGAAGTCTACCGGAGAGCTGGTTGACAGCAGGGACAGGGAAAAAGGTGATGCAGCTGTAAAGCACATATGAATTCTGAGCTCAAGGAGAGGGGCTAGGCTGGAGATACAAACTTGCTGACTCTCAAAATTTGAATGGTTATTTTAAGCTACTAAGCCAAAGCACCAAGATGTTTTAATCACACCATTTAGGAGGTGAAAGGGCGAGGATTAGGAGTTCACAGCTAATCTTAGTTACAGGAGACCTGGTCTCAGAGGAGGGTGGGGGGAGAGGGAGGGAGAGAAAACCAAAGTAACGAAAGTAGATAGGGTAGAAAAGTCTGAAGGGGTCCTGGGGCTCCCAACTCTGAAATTCAGTCTGAAGAGCGAAGACCAAGAAAAGAGACGGAGAAGAACTAACTGATGGGAGTGTGTGAAGGTCAGTGTGCAAGGGCGATTGTGCAAGGGGGACGTGATTAACGTGACACATGCTGCTGATGCATTACCTAAGACCAGGGCTGGGAATCACAGTACTGATTTACTTATATGGAAGACGATGATCTTCATAAGACTGATTTAGAGATTAGTAGGGATGAATACCTGAAGATTCACAGACAGTGGAAAGAGAGAGACGAGAGATTCCAAATATAAACTATAGTAAAAGAACTAAGGTTTTTGTTTTTTTAATGGTGCTGGGGATCAAACTTGGGATCTTGTATGAACTAGGGAAGTGCTGTACCACTGAGCTACATTCCAAGCCCAGAAATTATGAAATTATGACCTTTAACCATCTTTCTAACAATGACATTCAATGTGTCTATAGCTTCAAAATACTAAACACAAGATAAAGACCCTAACGAGGGCTATGTCAACCAAATATTAAAGGATGCAGAATAGAACATTGCTATTTGCTCATGATCACCTGCTCACTAGGTGAACTGCCAGCAAAGGATTTTGTTACTCACATTATCGTATGTGTGACCTGAGGCGAGGTTTTGGCTGGTCCTTTGGGCAAACCTAGGATAGTGTGATAACACAGCATGATTACCCTACAGTGAGAACACAAATGCAAAAACTAAGATGATTTTCCTGGTCTGAAAACAATTCCTGTAACACACCTTCAAACTCCACAAAATGATACTTCACACTGAAAATTGCCATCTGGTGTCAGTGCCTTCTAGGTCACAATACCCACTATCAAAGAGAGGAAATAAAGCACCGCCCATTCGCAGTAATTGTCTTGAGGCCTGGGAGTGTGCACAGTACAGCAACGCAGAGAGAGCCTTCAGGCTTTCCATCCGAGCTGCCACCCCATCACTGCTTGAAAGAAGAGAAGCAGTGCAGAGTGGAGGTTAAGAAGGAAGACAGGAGAGTTCCCATTTTGGGTTAAGTGGAGTGGAACACGATTTTATACCATTTCTCTCACTGAATGTCACCGTAACAGCTGGAGAAAAAAAATGCCTGGTAAAGCTACCAGGAATCTGAAAACAGCAGTAGGATGAATGGCAAAGAAGACCAAAATTCAAGTATCACTGAACCACGGACAAATTTGCTGTAATTTGTAGTCTCTGGTTTGAATGCAGCTTGAACTGGAAATACAGGCGTCAGTGATGGCACAGCTCCAGGAGAGGCACCATTTTCATGCAAGCAGCAAGATAGAGAAGCCCTAACACGCAAAGACTAGATACCCCCAGCTGCCTCTGCCCCACCTTCAGATCCCGAACCTCTAGCAACCCCTGGTGGCTGGAGTGACAGCAGAGGTGACAGAGACATTCAGGAGATTAAACTCTGTGGGAAATTTTTCTCCACTAGAGAAACGGTGATCTTAAAAGGACTGGGGAGAACTCGTTTCTTTCTGTTCTCTCATTTGTTTCTAGACATGGCACAGTAGAGGAATGCAGGATGTAAGTAGGTAACAAGGTAACTAGAGCTTCACCATGTCTAGAGAGCAGAGAGGGGGAGTTCCAGGATACCAAAAGTACTAGAGAAATCACAAAGATAGGGGAATTCAGGGAAACAATCTCATAAAGTTGCTTCTGAAACTCTAGGACTAACATGTTACATCCATTGAGCTGATCTCAAAAAGGATGTCAAAATATTGAGAACTGAACTCTTGTCCTGCTATCTAGACTTCTGATTGACCACTAGGTGGTAGGAAGGCAGATCTGAATAGCACAGCAAAGGCTTTGAAAACGTGGCTGACTTTGGAATCACACATTACAGAGCCAGATTGAAATTACATCATGAATCTAATCAAGTTTTTTGCTTACTAAAATTAAAATATCAACATTATGAATGAGATTTAACTCAAACTAAGCATCTACTAATAAAAATGCCCAAGATGTAATGCAAAATAACTAGGCATGTAAAGATACAGAAAAATTTTAACGTGTAGCAAGAAGACACCAACGGAGATGAATGCCGAGAGGACATGGGTGTTGGAATTACCTCAAAGAGATTTGATAGCAACTCTTGTACAATCTGGCATTTGGGAATACTCTAAAAATGAAAGTCTCGGCTAACAGAAAATACAGAGAACCATGTGGAAATTTTAAAATTGAAAAATATAGCACATCATCAGAACCTGGCAAGATAAGCCCACCAGTGCAACAATGGCACAAATGTTAGGGGAGCGACCAACCTCTCTTTTAATTGGATTGAAGATTCAGTTCCTAGGATGGAGCCCATACCTGACTGATACCAGGTTCAGGAACCTGAGGCTCAACAGGTCACAGGATATAGGGAAGAACCTAATAGTTTTCTACTAAATAGTTATTGTATTAAACTGATTCCTAATGACTTATTGTTATACCCATAGATTAATGCATCATTCAACTCTCACCAGAAAAGTTTCCTTATGCAAAAGACAGTGATTAAAACAGAAATTTACAACTGGCCAAAGTGCAGAGAACAAGAGGTTGCAGAGTGCTTATCCCTGAACAAGACACCTATGTCAAACTTCTGCCCACCCTAGTCTCAGGGATCGTTGCAGAAGAGGGGTCAGAAAGACCAGAGGTGGTGGATGATCACAAGGAAATGGTTTTCCAGACAGCTGGTCAGTTACTCATATAAACTCACAGCAATGGTGACAGCATGTACAAGTCCCATGCAAGCTCAAACCAGAAAATTCCCAGCACAGACATGAGGAAGTGGGTAGGAAATTCCAACCCCACCTAAGGAAATTGTGGCAACAGGTGGCTGCTGGGAGGGGCAGAGTGTCTTTCAAACATGGGGACTCTTGGAAGGTTAACTAGGCTCCAGCAGATGAGCTCACATTGAAGTACATTTGGGGACACAAATTGGGCTCTATAGGCCATATATATATATATATATATATTTATATATGTATATTTATATTAATATACTTAAATTGGTTGGGGGAGCAATGAGAGAAGATGGGGATAGTGGAGGGGATCTAAATACTATCAAATTATATTGTATAAAATCGCAAAAATTCAATAAAAAAGACAAAGTAATGAAGGGAAACAAGCTCAGTTTTTTTCCTAAGAATAAATTTTAAATGGTGAGCTCAAGAGTGCCACTGTAACAAGTAGGAAGTATTAGAAAAATCCTTATGCTCTAAGGAATTACAAATAAATTATGGTTTAATCTTGAAAAAAATCACAGATTAGGAACAAACTTACAGAATCAGCTTACTTGCAAAATGGAGATGACAGAAGACTTAGTAAACTTGAACATAGGTCTTGGGCACTATACAGTCTGCATAAGACTGAAAAATAGTAAATTAAGGGAATTAATGAATCTAAAACTCTTAGAGATGATGCAGATTAACAACTGTGTCAAGTCCAAGGAGAATGTAAGAAGTCCTAAAATTCTGTAGAATAAATAAAGGCTGACAACCTAAGTAGTTTGGCGAAAGACAGATTCAAGAAGCTCTATGTACTGAATTAAACACTATCCATCCTCTCCCAGAAAGATAAGTCAGAGTCATAATGCCTAGACCCTGTGTTATCTTATTAGAACAGGGGTCTCTGTGCATGTAGTTAAGGATCTTCAGATGCAGATATCAGCCTGATTATCTGCTGGGGCTTCAAATTCAATGAAAAGTGACTTTAAGGAATGTTTAGATGCCTGCCAGGAGAGAATCAGAAGATGGAGGCAGAAACTGTGGTAGCCAGCAAGCCAGTGAAGCCAAGGACCACCACGTCATCAGGATGGAAGAGACAGATTCTCCCTGGAGAATGCCAGAGAGACTGAATTTCAGACTCCTTGCCTCCAGAACTGAAAGGGAACAAATACCTGTGGTTTTAAACCACCTAGTTTGTGGTTGATGGCAGTCATAGGAAACTAATGTACTTAGCCAAACCCACCACAAATACACTGAAAGAAATCATGACCAGATACCAGAAACTGCCCAAAATCAAAAGAGAAAAAAGAAACAAAGCAAAAACTTAGGGCAGCAGAGAACATATTATTTATACTAAAACTACTATTCGACGCAATTTTGAAAAGCCACTGTAGTTCTAATTCCCAGGTACTCATTAAAACTAAAGATTTGTACCACTGACTTAGACTTTAAGGGCTAGTGATTTGACATTTCACTTGTCACTGAAGTGATTTTTATGCATACTGAAGTATGAGTTCTACTGTATTACACATTAAAATAAGCACCACTAGCTAACATTTGGTTTCTTTAATGAGTTTTATGGAGACATTTGCTGCTATGTAATTCTTTCTGTATTAGTCATTGTCTATCCAACAAGATCAGCAGGATGACAGGAAAACAGTTACTTAACAGTTTAACTATAAATCTACCTATGGCATCTCAGCATGTGCTTGCCTGTATGTAGTCAAGACCAAAGGTAGCCCTCCTAGGGTATGGAACCATTTTGATGACCCAGGAGACAACGATCAACACACCGTCATTTCCCTACATATGTCTCCTCTTAATTTAATTTCCAGTTTCTCTATTGTCTTCTCCCTTTTAAATACAGTAATTGGGCATACAAATATTCAATAAAACAGTAGGTGCTTAAAAAATAAAGTATTTGTTATAGAAACACTGTCAAGACATGTTGCTAAAAGACAGAAAAAAGCGAAGGTCAGGACAGTGAAATAGTATGCTGCAACTTATTTCATAAGGGAAAATAAATTGATATTCCAGGTTACCCAAAGATACTTTGAAAAGACAAAGACCTAATCAAGTGATTAAGTGAAGACACAGAGTGTACTGGGAGGGAACAGAGAAGGAAGTGGCATGAGATCAAGGATTATGTATCTTTTTGTATTGCCTTGCTATCTGCCTCATGGAAATATGGTGCCTATTACCTAAAATACACATAAAAGGAAAAAATGACATTGACTTTGTCCAACTTCTGTTTCTTTATAAAAAATTTTTAGTTTATTTACCCTCTCCTGTCTGTCCCTAAAATTAAATCAACATTCTTTACGGTTTCTTTTGCTATCGTGCTGTATTTCTTTATGTAAAAAGGCACAAATATTAACAAATGTTCTCTTTCCCACTTTCTTACACAAATACAACAGTTTACTCTCATTACCTTGCGTCCTTTCTCCCCACATGACAGTAAATACGCTGGTGACGGTCCCTCATACCTTACTTTTCCCCCTGTGCTATACATTAATGTAGTATATCGCTGTTTATTTAACTATTCTCCAACTAGTGGATACTTGACTTATTTCCATTTATTATCTATTATTATCCAACACTGTGAAGAATAGTCTTATAAATACCTAATTGTATATGAATGCAGTATAAATTCATAGACTTAAGATCACAAATTCAAAGGTAAATGTAATGGGGATTTTACTAGATATTATCATTTATCTCTCATAAGGTTGCATAATTTTGTGTCAGTATCTGTTTTTCCACAGCTCACAAATTCTCATCAAGCATTTGGACTTTGGCCAAACAAAATATTTAAGCCAAACATGGTGGCTCATGACTATACTCTCAGGTAGCTGAGGTAGGAGGATCGCTATACATTTAAGGTCAGCCTGGGCTACACAGTGAGTTCTATGCATATCAACTTGGTTTTTCTTGCTTTTCTCTATACTAAAGCTGAGTATCAATTCTATTATGTTTATGAATCGCTAAGATTTCTTTTGAAGTGATCTTGCTAATTACTTTAAGGATTTTGGTAATTTCTATTCCTAAATCTCAGTCTCCACATGTTGCACAATCAACATGCCAAACAAGATGTTCCTGTTGGTGCAACAGTGGCATGTCTAGTGTTATGTACAACCAACAACGTTTTGATTGGATATAATGCCCACTCCCAGAGGTGGAACACACATCTGGTACTGTAGACCAGGCCACTCTCCATCTCATATACAAAATGAACAATGATTTTGAAACTAACCAAAAACTTTTGCAAAAATTATATGAAAAAAACAAAAGTAAAGAGCACTTGCTATCTGCAGGCATTGGTGTGTCTATTGTGCTCAACAATTAAAAATTTTATTATTTTTATTATATGTGTATGAGTATATTGCTTCTATGTAGGTAAGTTCACCCTGTCATTCAATGCCTGTGGAGGTCAGAATAGGGCGTCAGATCCCCAGGAACTGGAGTTTTGGATGGTTGTTAGCTGACATGTGGGTGCTGGGAACCAAACCCAGCTCCTCTGCAAGAACAACCAGTACTCTTAACCACTAAGCCATCTCTCTAGCCCCTACTCTCAACAGTTTTGAACTTCATTTCTTTCTCCTCTTTTGTCACTAAATTTACCCCACTCCTATATCACTGAGAGAGAGAGAGAGAGAGAGAGAGAGAGAGAGAGAGAGAGAAACAGAGCCATACCAAAGGCTTGTTTCTAATGTAGCCAGTGCTAAATTAGGAATTTTACTTATAAATTTTCATGAATTTTTCAAGAAATTGGTAGGAAATATTCTTAAAAGCAAATGACAGTTCACAGTGACTTAGAATTTCATGCTAGGCCATACAGCTAGTAGGAAGCAAGGCTGAGATTCCAACACAGGTCTGTCTATAAAGTCTCTGCCTTCTACTGTACTGCTGTTTTCTTATACATAAGGAACCACAACGTCATGGCAAGAGCTCTGCAGTGTTAGTGATGTACTTACGGGGGTATTTCTGTATTTGTATTTGCTGATGCTAGCAAGTCCACCAATGGATGAGGACTGGGAGTCAAGCTGCTTGTTGTAACATGATTTGAAGAGCTGAAACCTAAAACAAAAATGGATTTGTTTGATTAAATTTTTTTCCAAGTAGTTATGTTTAGTTTTCCACAGTTAAAAAAGATTAATTTATATTTCTGTCACCACAAAATCATAGAGTTTCCTCTGCAAGGATTTACAAAACATTTATAGAGGAGAGAAAAAGGCAGAAACATTCCCTGCTATATAGAGAGTTTGTCATAAGTGGGAAAATATTATGTATTGGATTTTCCAAATTCTCAAGCTGATGCAAAATGGGAAGAATTTACTTATCTTCTGCCTAGCACAAAACTAAACAGTTACAATTTATACAGACCTCAGTCTTTGCCACTAAACTCCTAAATTCTCTTATTAAGATACGCAAAGGGGATAATTACCTTCCCTCCTCAAAAATCCATAATAAAAAACCAGGAAAACTTTCCAATGCAAGTGGTTCCACAAATCTCTCTAGCTTACATAAACAAGCAGCCACTATTTCAGAAATAAAGAAAGCCATAAGAAAACCACAAATTCAATGATACTGAATATTTTTGCTCTGGAAACACCAGAATGTAAGAGAAAAACAAATTGTTGCTTGGCTGAACTCTATTCTTTTCATCTTTCTTATTTTGTAGCTTGCCAAAACTTGTTGGAAGTAAGGATGGAAGATAGCAAGAGAGGCAGATAAACAGGCAGCCTACAATGGACTTCATAAATCCCCTCTCATCTGCCCTCACAACACTGTTTAAGGAAGCCATTCTTTCATTTTATAAAATAAGAAGAATCTCAAAGGTCACTTAGTTAAGAGGTAGCAGAACTGCAATTTCAACTTGCAGGGCAGGCCTCATTTCCTCCCCTTTTCCTACGTCTCACTGCCATGTGGATCCTAAGTCCTGAATTCTACTGTCTGCCCCACTCCCTTACCTGATACTGTGTATAGCAGAGACACCCATCAATAACAATCTGTGGTGGAAGAGATTTAAGTGTTTGCTCACTAGCAACACAACCTCTACAAAGCAACCAGGTAAATTCCATGGGATTCTAAGTCAATGGGAAGTTTCCAAGACCTCCCTAAACACCTTCCATTCCTTTGCTGGATTTGATCCAACCATTTTCCAGGAAGGAATTACATCTCCTGACATAGTTCTGCTACTCAAACTGACTTCCATCCTCAGGAGGCATTCAACATGAAACCAAGGAGAACTGTTCCACATGGAGCTCTTCTGTTGGTGTGAGAAGGCCTAACTGCTTATTTACTTAAGTCTGAAAGCTGAGCATTCGCATTGCCGAGTTCTCTCTGATTGGACACAGGCACCAGCAGGCTGGGACTTAGGTCTAGGAGATCAGAAGAAGGAGCAGAAGGCTCAGTGGCAGTCTAAAAACAAAACAAAACAAAAATACAACTTGAAAAAAATGAATGTCACAATTTATCATGACTTTCTCCATAATCTTTCTGTTGGAGAAAAGCAGATCATATTTGGGTATATTTTGAGGAAAATTTCACCCAAGAGGCAGCCATAGTGTGATGCCTCTCACCAAGTATGTGGGTTTCTGTGTAATTAGAAACTCTTCTTATGACTTGAGATGATAACTACTGCACGCAAACCACTTCAAATTGTTAATGTGTGTTTCCTCTTTAATGAGATGTTTTAGGACGGCTTTGCTTCTTACTGCACAATTAGTAAAATAGTCAATTATTTTTGTGACATTTCTAATCACTTACATTCGTGGATTCCGTCTGGTTTCTATTTTGCTCCAAAAACCTTTGTTGGTTTCGAGTAAACCTGTTTGAATTAGCAAAATGCAACAAAATTTATCAAATGGGTATAAAAATGCTATAAAATTTATTATTATTAAATATACAACTTTTTTTTTTTTTTTTTTTTGGTTTTTTTGAGGCAGGGTCTGCCTGTAGCCCCAGCTGTCCTGGAACTCACTATGTAGACCAGGCTGGCCTTGAACTTACAGAGATCTGCCTGCCTCTGCCTCCCGAGCGCTGGGATTAAAGGCGTGCGCCACCACGCACGGCATACACAAATGTTTAATAACAACTACTGAGCCTTATCCTTACTTAGT
Source organism: Nannospalax galili (assembly GCF_000622305.1). NCBI lineage: Eukaryota > Metazoa > Chordata > Mammalia > Rodentia > Spalacidae > Nannospalax > Nannospalax galili. Next base: position 9,550,272 of record NW_008342393.1, on the reverse strand, counting down.
ATCAGGAAAATACTTTGAATAACTTTCTTCCAGGGATGAGGGGATCTGAATGTGATCAAAATACATTGTACATAATTCTCAAAGAACCAATAAAAATATTTTTTTAAAAAAGTTAACCCCTCCAAAGATAGCAAAAAATAAAAATCTAGATCTTCAGAATGTTATGCAACTTCTATGCAAATCCATGCAAATCATCTAGTTTGAATCCAGGCCTGCTCACCTCTTTCTCTTATGTCAGAATGGCCTCATTCTTCATCTGTTCACTAAGAATGTACAGTGTTCACTAGCCACTGTACAATGAAGCATCCCTAGTAATTCTCAACAAGAACAGTTGTCTACTGAGTCACCTCAACTAGGAGGAACATCTCTGACGTTTGGTGAGTAGTGGCCACACGAGAGAGAACTGTCCTAGCCACAATGCCACTCCTACTGAGAGAAAATGATCTAGAAAGAGCATTCTCTTGTAGGCACTAAGGAATGCTGAGTGCCCGGTGGCAAGGCTAGAATCTGGAAAGGGTTAAGGGGCATACCATCTGCTTACCTCTCATATCCAAGGATGGCATTGTTCAGCTCCTCATTCACTTGAATTAGTTCAACAGTTACATCTTCATTCTCTACTACCACCAGAAGGTCCATGATCCTCTCCTGCATCTCCCGACCTGTCTTGTAAAGTTTCTGTCAGAGAAAGAAGAGGTTTCTTCTTCCATGTTATAAGGTTTATATCAAGGTCTGTGGAGAGCTCATCTTGACATTAGAGGACAGTGTCAGGAGATGATATTTCTCATAAGAACAATGTGGTACACTGCAGTAATGATGAACTAGAAAGCAGACTTGCTGTTTGGGCATCCTAGATTCACTTCTTATTAGCTGAGCCATGTTGAGGGAAAAAACTAACTTGTTTCCTAAATTTTGGTTTTCTCGTTAAGAAATGAAAAATAACAACTTGCCACATCTACCTCAAGGGTTGACGTAAAAATTAAATGAGATGTGTGAAATCAGAGGCTGTGGAACAATAAAGCATAAACATGAAATGTTATTGTCATTATTAGTGATGGCAGAAGTAGTTAAAAACCATTTACAACACAGGGACATAATTTTGTTTCCTGTTATACTGTACTTAAACATTTAAGTTTATAGCTCCATCACATTTGATACAAAAACTAAAACACAATTTTAAAACTCATCATGGATAATGACCTTATTTTAACTACTTAAAATCATTGCCTTGAGCCAAGACATTACCCTGTAGCTAACTTCATCTCATAAGCATCAGAGGCATCAATAACTGATTCAGAATCTCCAAGGCTGAGTCTAGGAATCTACATTGTTCTTAACAAGCACCTCAAAGTGTTTCTTATGTATCATAACCTTTGAAATCTGCAGCCTTGCAATGGACTTCCTTCAAGCAAATCTTCAATAAATCTTAGGTGCACACACTAACATGAATCTATTCTCCATCCGCCTTGGCTACATTTAACTGTACAGTAGCACACTATCAGCAGACAAAAAACACGGGAACATTTCTCTTTTCGCAGTGAAAGCAGGAGAGTTGCTTACATATTACACAATCTGAATTCCTAAGAAAGTCTTGCTGAAAATTTATGCTTCATGAAACCATTTAGAATCTCAAACACTCTATTACAAGACTCTTGACAGGAAATCTCTAAATAAATAAATCAAACTATTACTAACTGGCATTTAGACTCAGATGTAAAAGCCACCACCTCCACAAAAACATTAAATATTTATAAAAATATTTAGAAGACAAAATGAAATAAAAAGGAAAAATGAAAGATTGGAGAGAAGGGTGACAGATAACAGATGAGGTTTTATACCCACAGTGTGGAGCCAGATAAACTGTCTTATTTGCTAATGATATGGTCACTGTCAGCAATGGTACAGTATAGGGGTCAGAGTTTTCCTTAAAGCTCCAGATATTAAATATGTTCAGCTTTGCGGGTCACTATTCTGTGGCAACTATCCAACTTTGCATTTTACCATGAAAAGAACCCAGGGAAATAAGTAAACAAGTGGGTGGGGCTAAATTCTAATAAAGCAAAGGCAGGTGGTAGGCTAGAGGCAGAGATAAGACTTTTGACTTAGTAGACCAAAGACTGCTCCAAAAGTCATAGGAAATGGTGTATTGAAGCCCCACTAGTATACAGAGAGGTGTTAATAAATGCACTATAATTGCCTGAGGCAGTCATTAGAGGCTATATAACATAGTTCTATAACACTTGCTCTATTGCCCAGGACCCAATATCACATAAAGAACCAAAAGCATCTAATCTACCCCCCATCCGGCCATGAATGAGAACTTTTCTTTGGTTTTCATTTTAGATGGAACAGAAATTATTATTCTTATTGCTCACAGGAAGCCTTGCTAAAACAAGGTCAAGATCAAGGAATACAATGGGTGTTAGATGCCCAAGAAAAAAATGTAGAAATTAATTTTAAAATGAATTTGCAGCCAACATTCATAACCTGGTCATATGAACACCCTCCCTTTGCCCTTTGGAGTGACAGATGGAAAGGAAACATGAAAGGAGCACACATCTCTCAGCAGGCCTGCAAAGCAGAATCTGAAAAAAAATCTTCAAAAGCCATCCCACTCTGATCTTTGCAATTGATGTCTGTCTCAGAGGAGGGCCACACCACCTGCAAACAGCACAGATCAAGCACCTCCGACAAAAAGCATGAGCCAGAGTTCTCCGAGAGGGCCCTTGTGGAGCTATGAATGTGGAGAGTCAAAACAGTGGCCAGTGCACGTGTCCATCACAGAACCCTGAGAACTGCCTCTATTATAAAGGCAAGGCAGGCAGGCTTCTAGGAGTAAATTTAACAATTCAAAAGTCTCTGGAGCCAAACAAAAAGAAGCTCACTAAATGCTTCCTTCTCCCACATCCAGTTAGCTCTTAGGCCTCCACAAAGAATATAGAAATCAAGGAAGGAGATCCCTTTGCACTTTCAGCACCAACTACAGCGACCCTACATTCACCAACACAGATGAATATACGAAAGAAAGAAAGACGGGGAGGGCTAAACAACTCCTTTGAAAAGTAAAAACAGTAAATAATGTGTGTTGGGTTCCTGGCAGACTCCTAACATGGCAGGTCTGACCTTAGCCTGGGTAAAGTCCCTCTGCTTATCAGGAAACCAACCAATCCTGAGCTAAACTGCCTGGCCTACATCATAGAAAGTTACCCAAGCACCTAGCTGCCTATAAAAGATGTCTGAGCTCCCCTCCTGGTTGCTGTTTTCTCTGCTCCCTGAGGCAGCCCAGTGGTCTGTCTGCTCTCAAATAAACTGCCATCTCCCCATGGAGTTGTCTTGGTCAGTGGCCTTCACTGCACCCTTCCATACAATGTATTTGCATGAAAGTATCTCTGGAAATGATATCTGTCAGCAATATCCCTATTATCAGCCCACAACACATTTCGTCTCTCAAAGAACTCCCTGCCCAGCCCTCAAGAGACATAGTGAATGTCTCAGTCTGCTCAAAGGAGAAACTCCCTCACTGTAAAACTGAAAAAAAATGTCAACATAATCCTCAGAAAATCATTAACTTATTAAAAAAAATTTTTTGAGACAGTCTCCCGGTAGCCCCAAATGTAGACCAGGCTGACCTCACTCTTACAGAGATCCACCTGCCTCTGCCTCCTGAGTGCTGGGATTATAGGTGTGCATCACTATGCCCAATAACTTATTAAAATTTAGCTTTTTCCCACTACCTAGCCTCAGCATCTTTCTTGAATACCTTTCTCTCCAGTAAGTTCTTCTGTTCAAACTTCTTTTGTCCCAGTCATCAGTTCTTCAACAGAACACTGATGTATCAACTCAATAGAGATGTAGGAAACTCATCTGATACATAGTGTGTACTGTAATAAGTGTAATTGCATGAAGAATTGTTGTTAGCCTGCTAGTCAATCACTAGCTGCCTTGAAGGTCATGAAGGATGGACAGCTCCCCCAGTCAGCTCAGAACCCCAGGTCCTGTGCTCCTTTTAACACTAATTTTAAGGAAGGGGAGTGTATCACAATTACTCCTCCTTAAGAAATACTTGTAGTTAATCATCAGTAACCCCTTTCACAAAGGATTTAGTAGTTGATAAGACCCTTTGATAAAAATAGCAGGAACTTCCTCTAGCAGGTAAAGCCAAAAACCACCTGAATAAGGAGAAAATCCAGTTTTACAATCTTAGAGAACAATCTGAAACAGAATATGAAACATGATACACCTGAATACATGTCAAGCCCGAGGAATAGATATCACCTTAATGAGATACTGAGATGTATACTCATATACCCCAGAACACTCTCTCTCCTTGCAGTTACCTACAGATCCTCATAGCTAAAAGCTGCCCCACCCACCTGTCAGATCCCAAGCCTGCTTCCCCTGATTACTCTGGCCATTCTCACTCTCTCCGAAAACCCCTCCCCACCTCACCTCCTATGCAGCTACTCAGAATTCCATGGCTGAACCTGCCTGCTGTAAACCTCTAACTCAGAAAGCATGACTTTCTTCTTCTTTGTCTCCCTCCTTCCAGCAGCTGCCAACATCTCTAGCTTGCTTGTCCTGTTTTATCTTTATCTTTTTTCCTCTCAAACTTCTGAGTTTGTTTTCAAATTCTTTTATCTCTAAGACTAAGAATCTACAAAAGGAACCCTGTGTTCCTCAGTAACGCTGTGATGAATTTAAAAGCACAAGCCTTAGTTACTATCTTCAATTCCTTCCAAATTAGCTCAAGAACTGGTTCATACCCACAGGAAAAGACACCAGATTAGTCATCTACAGCCAGTCCTGGGTTCTAAATGAGAAACCAGTTAGTACCATCAACAGACACAGGTTTAGGAAAGCGAGCACTACAGCCCCTTCATTTGCTATCCTAGGCACACACTCCCCTTTCTGAACATGCAGCCTCCTCTGCAAAGGAAAGGCGATGGCTCTCTATGACACTGAGAGTCTTCTCTACTCTCAGGCTCTTACTAGTTCCTGAGGGGTAAAGACAAGGAGAATGGTTCAGGGAGAATCACTTTTCCCTCTTTTCCCTTGCCTGGTTTTTCCCTCAACTGCTTTACAAATTATCTTCACATGATTAAATTTTAGATCTCCATGATTTTATATTTCTCTAGTAAGCTAAAGTGAGGCTTTCGCTAGTTGTATTTTCAGTCTGAGCTCTCTTCTTCAAAAGACTACACTGTTCTCCCCCGTCCTACTGCGACAGCAAAACACAAGAAAAGAAAGCCGCTGGGTATGGTGGTGCATTCTGTGACCCCAGCTCGAGGCTGAGGCAGGAGGACTATGAGTGCAAGGCTAGCCTGGACCACGTAGCCAAGGCCGTATCTTAAAAAAAAAAAACAAAAAACAAAAGGAAGCAAAAAACAAAGACAAAAAAGGTCAAATGAGAAAAAGGAAAAGCAAAAAGGGAAGAGCCAGAGAAAGCAGATATTCAGGAGGCAACACCTAAAGCCAATATACAATGCCAAGAAAGCAAATACAGCCAAGTCTTCATTCCTGTGGCCAGAGCAGACACCGTTGACAGGCTGCAGCCTCCCAAGCCTCACATGCCATTCTGGCTAAAGAAATCCACTCTATCCAGTAGAGTTCTAAGTCCATAACACAGTGGTAAGGAAAGCAAAGGCTTCCAGCTACGTAAGAGCCTGACAGAGTTCAGAGCCGTGTGAGTCTGTAGGGCTTCAGGATCTAATGGTTTAACATGGACTGGAGAAACAGGGAGAGGGTTACAAGTAAATATATTAGGTTTCCAATAGAAGGACACAGAGAACAGGTTCCAAATAAATAAAACTAGTAGAATGTGAGTAAAAACATATACAACAAGAAGAGGTTCCAGGTACGCACGCTGGCTTTCGTTTGCTTGCTTGCTTTTATTTCGTTGTCTTTTTTTAAGACAGGGTCTCCCTGTAGCTCCAGCTAGCCTGAAATGCCTATGTAGACCAGCTGGCTTCAGTCTCATGGAGATCAGCCTGCCTCTGCCCCCCAAGTGCTGGGATTAAAGGTTAGAGTCTCTAAGCCTGGCCCCTGCATGCTGGATTTACTGCTAGCAAACAGTCACTGGTTAAGTGTATCTGCAGAAAAGGACCAACAACTTTTGAATGGAGGTTTTTCCTGTTTGCTGGTCACCTTTCTTTGCCTTCCGGATCCAATGCCCAGACTTGCTGTCCTCCTCTGTCCTGATGGCTGCACGGTAAGACTTCAATGCCCTCTGGTTTCTGACAGGGTTCATGTAACAATACATAACGGCAGAGTATGTGAGGAAGGGAGGAGAATATGTTCTGGATATTCACTCTGTCCTTCAACAGTACCGATGCTAGCAAGGCTGCCCTCTGGACTAATTTCTTTCTTCGGCTTCTTTCTTCTACATAGGCTCTTGCCAAGAGCCCCCAGAAGCCTCTGCGGTCCTGGGAAGGTGGCCAGTCAGCATTTAGCTGCTTCCAACAGTTCAGACATGGGTAAGACAATTTTTGAAAAAGCACAAACTAAAGAATCTAAAGAATTAGTTTGCTTCATCAAAGTCTGTCTTTTCTGGTCTCAACTTCTAAATCTTTAAATCATAGGCTCCTAGTCATTTCTCGCCATAGAAGATTTCATCATATTATTTTAGATTAACCATAGTAATTATTTAAAGAAACACAAATATTTGGCAAAAGAAATTAAGAACAGCAGTCCCCGCACCAGGTCTTTATGCATGACTAACAAAAAGCATAGAAAGAAAAATACTTAAGCATTAGATAGTCTCGATAAATAAGCTGATCAGTGTGGGAACCCATCCAACTTGAACTGTGAGCAGTATTGTAATGTTGACTTATCACCTCTGTCTCTTTACTATTCAAAGCAATACACAGCTCTGAGCTATGCCTTCAGAACATCAACCAACAAGTTAATATCACACTTGAAAACAAGGAGTCAAACATCTGCACCCAAACACTGAGACAAAGACACTTATTTCATCTTAATGGAATAAATATAGAACAGGGTGCACATATTTAAATGGGATGGGTCAGTACACATTTTTATTTAAGGACTGTTTGCCACAGATAGATGGAAACATGAGGGGAAAGTCCTAAGTCATTTCATGTCAGGGCTCTGGACAGACCTGTGAAGACAATGTAAAACTAGAAATAATGCCACAGCCTTGCTTAAAAAAATGCTATCTGCTACATGCCCTGTTACTCTGATACTGGTTTTAAATTTAACATACTTATTAGCATCACAAGTTACAAGTATGTATCTATAAAAGGGATTACCTGGATAAACTCTAACTTTTCCTTTTACTCTCCTCTGTTAGTAGATGGCATTAGTACTTTTGTTTACTAAGACTCACATGGGCTCTTCATTTTACACATATACAAAAAGCTCAATGACAGTAAAGAATCTCAAGAATGCTCAGCAAAATGATACAATGCTCCTGAGTAAAATATTCTAAATAGAATATGCTTACAGCCAATAATCAGAGCTAATGATTTCAGCCAGACATGACATCACACACCTGAAATAAGGGCTAAATATTTCCTGGAATTAAAATACGCATAAGGTACACAGACTCAGAAAAACAAACGACACATGTTCTCCCTCATATGTGGCTCCTAGCACCAAATCCTTTTAAATTCCAGGTCTTTTTAATAAGATGATGCTATGCAGCAGTCCCTATTCATGAAATAACTACCATCATCATGACTTCGGCTGAGCCTGACTACTAAACATAATTACAATTGGGCTTGTTGACAGTTGTGCTCATTCATTAAAGGAGTGCCACGAAGGGTCACTGGACCCTCACCTGACTATCCAGCCACTCTTCCCAGCCAACTAGACTAGCCTTGGAAGACAAAAGAAAAATGAGGAAGAACCCAATAGAGGGATGCTTTTGGAAGCCCTTGTCAAGAAACTCCAATGGACTCTCATATGAACATTTGAAAATTGCCCTGTTCTGACTTTTTTTCTAGTTCCCTGTCTAGAACTTGTAATGCTAAGTACTTTTGCCTTTACTTCTCCTTCACATCTCCTATTCATGATTCAAGGACTTTCTTTACCCCTTGGAGACAAGAGTTATGCATTCCATGGGAGTCTTTTAGATAGACCCACCAAAGGGGTACTCCAATTGCCTCACCCTGCGTCCCTGTTCAGCATGGAAGAAGCCAGAGCTGTTTGTGTCCCTATTCCCTATTGGCAATTGGGGTAACCCCTTCAGAGGATGGCGTGATAAGAATAGGAGGTAGGAATTGACTAGGCCGTTAGGGTAAAAAGACCCCAAAGAAATGTAACCAGTTTCTGGGCTAAAGTCAAAATGTCCTTGGGCCTGTCAGACACACACTCTGTTCTAAAGGCAAAAAATGTCAAAATGTCAAAAGTATTTGGGAGCTTGTATCTAATCGTTAAAATATTTCAGGGTTACCTCTTCAGAGGGAGGAATGTTGGAGGGGAGGGAGTGGGCATGGATTTGATCAAAACATCTTATATGCATGTATGAAATTTTCAATAATGTTTTTTGTAAAAGTTAAAAAAAATAAATAAAAAAAATCAATTAAAATTTTTTTTTACTTGAGAGAATTATGTGCCATGGCACATGTGTGGAGAGCAGAGGACAACTTGCAGGAGTTGGTATTCTCCTTCTATCATATGGTGGTCCCAGGGTATAAATTCAGGTTGTTAGTTTGGCATCAAGCATCTTTACCTGCTAGTCCAAAATGCTATACTGTTTTGCATGTAACCTGCACATATCCTCCTGTATGCTCAACATCACCTCCAGGTTTGGGGCTGGAGAGATGGCTTAGTGGTTAACAGCACTGACTGCTCTTGCAGAGGACCCAGGTTCAGGTCCCAGCACCCACATGACTGCTAACAACTGTTGATAACTCCAGTCCTGGAGGAATCTAATGCCCTTCTCTGACCTCCACTAGCATTGCATGACACGGGTGCAATTACACACATGCAGGCAATACACTCACACATATAAAAAAATGAAAAAATAAATAAAAATAAAGTATATTTATTTCTAGGAAAAAAAAATACACATGAGGACTGGAGAGATGACTCCGCAGTTAAGAGCACTGGCTGCTCTTGCAGAGGACCCGGGTTCAATTCCTGGCACCCACATGGTAGCTAACAACCATCCGTTAACTCCAGCTCCAGGGGATCCGATACCCTCTTCTGACCTCCGTGGGCACTGCACAACACAGGTGCACAGAGGTAAGTCCACATGCAGGCAATATACTCATACACATAAAATAAAAATAATCAATAGTTTTTACAATGCAGACCAGGCTGATAAGGAAAAGGGGCCTAGGAACTACCAAGTAGGACCACAAGGGAATTATACATTTATGTAAATACACACACACATATCTCAAAACATGATACTGTGAAATTTAGAAAATATTAAGGTAAAGAGAAACCACAGAATATAAGCAGGAAAAAAAAAGGGAATCAATCATAAAACAAAGGAGCAAGAATCAGAAGGTCATGACACTTCTCAGGAGCGTCAAGAACCCAAGAGAGAGATGGAACATCATCTTTAAAGGACATAAGGAAAAGAGTTCTACACCTAGAATCCTCCCAGCCAAATTAACTAGCACTTGACATGACAACAAAGACTGTTTCTGGACATGCAAACACTCAACGTACACTAGTAGGAGGCGGGTGCATCTGGGCTATGAAACCCTGCAGGAAAGGAGGAGTGGGACTTTGAGAAAAGCGAAACCACAAGGAGGGTCTTCACGTTCCTGGGAACACCTAGGAACTGGCTTTCAAACGGGCTCTAAAAATAACAATGAAGTGGGGTAATAATTTCTGCTTTGTTTTGAGATGGAGTTTTGCTACGTTGTTCTGGCTGCTCCTGAGCTCCCTCTCAGGTGCTGGTACTACTGGCACACACCACTGTTCTTCAGCATGATTAATACATTTAAAATTGATAATCAGAATAAGCAGAAGAGGGAACATAACACACTGGTAGGTCCAGGCAAAGGAGAAAGTGTGCGATGACCACATAGCTGCTCAGAGAGTGCCTCACGTGCTCATGTTCCTCCACAGCCCAAGTACTCTACCTGCGTTTTCGTTAAAATCCTCCTTGTCCTCCCCACTCACAATCACGCCACATAGTAACAGATTTTCATCAGAGCACTTATAACACTTTACTACAGTGCTTATAAACCAATCTTGCTCGTTAGACAGAGCTGTTAAGGCCTAGGACAGCTCCTTCATTTCTCTATCCCTTATTCTGTCACAGTTACTCAGTGTTTGCTGAACAGATAGACAAAGAGACAACTTTACAAACTTCAAATGAGAGACTGGATTATATAATGATTGAGGCTATAAATTATGGTAAATTATTTTTCTTAAGATGGTTGGGATTGATTATGTCTATGCAGTTACTCTTCCACTTCTGAAAATTCATGATTCGATCTTTTTGTTAAGTTCAGAAATCAAATGAAGTCAGGATGTAAGGGGATGAACCATTAGATCATATGAATATGGCCTTCCATCTGCAAAGTTCAAACTTCTTCAGAAAATAGCTTTGCAGGACTTTGCCTGATTGTTTATGAGATTAAACTACACACCTGCAGGAGCTCTATGTCTTCATGGTTCTCAGACCCAGGAATGTTCTCCATCAAGATGGCAGCCATCACTTTCATATTCATTTTCACCATATCCAATTCACTGTGCAGTTTTCCGATCTGTGGAGAGCAATGCAGTCTCCAGCCATTAAATGTGAGACACAGACAGTGGCTACCCTGGCTCCTGCTCACAGAACATATGCTAAAAGATAAAATGTCTTTGCAAAATGTAATGTTTTCAAACATATTTAGGTTTATGTAAATATGCGTATAATTATTTTACAAGTTATAACCAGTTTTCTTCTAAATAAATATACTATTTCTTACAAGAAATCCAAAACTATGTCTTAAGAAAGCAAAAAATGAAGAACTACGAAGATCTGAAGCAATATGGATAAGGGAAGAGGTGATACCTATCAACAGAAGTTGCTAGAAACTGGACAAAATGGCAGACATTAAATATTATCTCGAGTTTCTGGTAATCAATCAGAAAAGAAAAAATGTAAAGAAGAGGGGGGCGTCTTAGAGACTCATGGTTCTATAGAAAGAAAAAGAGAAACATTTCCCCATAATTTAAGTTCTAAGAGGAATTAACCACATGACTTTTTATGTAAGAAACACTAATATTAATACAAGGTCTTCAACAATAGTTCTTGTAGAAGAATACAAATAAGCATCGTATAATTAATACTTATCTAAATCTCTGGTAAACAGAGACTAAGAAGAAAATAGAATTCAGTTGGTACAATTAATATAATAAGACAACTGTTTGCTGAGCTTTCTGAAATGCTAAATGAACAGTTCTACCAATAGCAACAGGAATCAGGTGGTGGACACAAGAGCTAGTCTGCAGCTAAGACAGACTATGAAAGAATGAGGTACAGGGTTTCTCCTCTTGTCTCTCTGTCTCTCTCTCTGTCTCTCTCTCTCTCTGTTTCTCTCTCTCCCTCCCTCCCTCCCTCCCTGTCTCCCTCCCTCCCTCTGTCAGAGGACAATTTTCAGGAGTTCTTTCTCTCCCTCTGGGGATGGAAATCAGATCATCAGATGTGGCAACAGGCACTTTTACTTGCTAAGCCATTTCACAGTCCCTCAAGCACCATTCTTAAATGTGTCAGTTTTGAAATCAGACAGAATCCAATGGACCAATTCTGTTTAGAAATGACTCATGTTAAGAGACCGGGCACCCCAACGTGGTGGTCTTCCCCACTGTAAAAGTAAGGCGTGGTGGCCTATGCCTGCAACCAAACATTTGGGAGGCAGAGGCAAGAGAATCACTACAAGTTCTAGGCCAGTCTGGGATATATGGTGAGTTCCAGGCCAAATGGAGCTAGATAATGACACCCTATTTTGAAAACACGAAATAAAGATGTTAATTGAGGGTTACAATGCATCTACACTTTATAATGTTATTAAGAAAAAAAATGTAAATACAATACTTAGAACCTAGAAAAAGACTGGGACTGGAGAGTTGGCTCAGTGTTTAAGAGCACTGACTGCTCTTACAGAGGACCTGGGTTCAATTCCCAGCACCCACATGGGGGCTAACAACAGACCTAAGTCCAGTTACAGGGGATCTGATGCCCTCTTCTGACGTCTGTGGGCACTGCACAACACGGGTGCACTTACACTCATGCAGGCAATACACTCATACACATAAAATAAAAATAATAAATAAAATATTTTAAACAAAGAACATAGAAAAACACATGAATAAACAGAGATGTTACCTGTTCTGGTACTAATGAAATAGTTGGATTCTTGGGAACAATTATAGAAGAAAGAGCTGGTGCAGTTGGAATAGATGTTGGTGATTTCGGTGAGATTTGAGCAGTCTATCAAGATGAAATATGGAAATATTATGATGTGAATTTTCATAGCCACCTCAAACCTAGTTCCTATTCAGCTGACTCAGGTACTGTCAACCAAAGTCTTGGGTAGTGGGTGTTAGGTCAAAGTCAATCATTAGGAGTACCACCTGCACAGCATTTGGAGATGCGCCCTACCAAATGGTATATCTGTAAAGGGCAGATATTCATAAATTAAGTTTGTTAGTTAAATGACTACTCAGTAAAGTACTCTTGGATTTCACCAAGACACTGCATGATAAACTGTCAAGTGAGATCATTATTGCCCACATTGTGTTGTTAAAACGACACATATCTTCCACCAGTGGGTAGCTCCCTGGGTCAAGCCTGATCTGTAACTGTGGGTGGTTAGCCCTAAGGGTGAGGCTCTAAGTCAGTGCTTCTCAACATCAATGTGCATAGAAACACCTAGAAAGAATGTCAAAAGGAAGATTCCAACTTAGTTTAGCACAGAACAAATCTAACAAACTCCTAGATTCTCCCTCAAATGGTACTTTGAGTGACAAAGTCCTAAGCTTTGGTTATCTTCTGAGATACAGATATATTCTCAAATTCATCTTTCTGCTAAGCTGGTTGAGCTAGGGTTATCCTTTTTGATGAGAAAAGACCCAAGCAATATATATTACTTTACATGGGTGAAAAAAGAAAGAATGAAAGAAAAAGCCTCCTACCTCCCGTCTTGTCTCAGCCTCGGCACCCAAGGGTGGAAACTGAACGCCTTTCCTCAGCAGGTCGAGGTACACTTCTTTCACCTCACTCACATCCACACCTCCTGGGAAGCCCTGTGACCAAGTCTGAGTTCAAGAGATATAAAGTTCCAGAGTTAAAACAACAGGAAAAACAAACTAAATCTTAAGCTTATGATAAAGAATGAGAACCTGACAATTACGCACTTTTCTCAGAAAGAAAGAGCGACTTTTGGATGCCATGGAGAAAATGCTCATTTTTGAAGACTAGAATAATATCAAACGCTGTAAGTTATCATTCTCATGCTTCAACATCTTGATGAAATGCGGGGACACATAGCAGTCACTTACAGCTGCACTAAATCCAAAATTAACAGAGTCTAAAATAGTATCAGTATGTTTTTTTTTTTTTTCCAAATAACTCTGAATTAGATGTTATCTACTCTAGAACCCAGTTTGCATGTCTACAGATTGAACATGTGTGTTTTTATCTTTTCAACCTAACCTGGATACAACAGAAACCGGATGGGAAGTGCCTATCCATTCTTCAGAAAAAGGATACTGGCTAATCCCAAGAAACCTCACTCTACAGAAACTTAAAGGAAAAACATGTGGCTGAGTATGTATGATAGAGTTCCCTTGGTAGAGGGCTTGTCTCACATGCATGAACCCCTAGGTTTGAGCCTCAGTACCACATACAGTGGGCATTTGGGAGCTGAAGGCAGTGGGGTCAAGGTCATCCTTGGTTACACAGAGACTTAGAGGACAACCTAGGGTAGAGAGACCAAGTCTCAAAAGCAAAAACAAAAAGCCAGAAGAAAACTGCATTATGCTTCATGCCAAGGTATAAAGGATCGTTACAACAGTCAGAAGCTGAACCATTAGATCCTTATACTCAGACCACCCATAGTTCTCCCCTGAGCTCTATCCACAGACATACCTTAATGAAATCCAAGATTCTGTTCTGAATGTCTAATGGCAAAGTGTATCTTGGATTCAGCAGCTTAACTAGACCATCCTTAATGAATTCCTTCTTCACAATCAGAGATTGGAAACTTGGACCACAGTTCTGCATGCACATGTCAATCAGCTAAATTAAAGTGAAAAAGCAAATGTTACAGTCCTCTGGCAAAATCACCTCCTAATTAAGACACACATATACACAAATGCTACTAAACCAGCATTCTAATGAAAAACACTATTTGCTTTCTGTAAAACTAACATATATGGCAATGTCAGGTTCAAGGACTACGAGGAAGCAGAAGCTCAATGGGGCTGCCCAGAGGCTACACCTCATGGGGAGTGGATACAAATACAGCACTGCAAGTAGTAAATGCCACATGCTAAATGTGAAGCACAAGAAAACATATGGGCTTCAGACCGTGCCCCAGCTTATCTACTGTCAGCCTTGTACATTCCTATTGTCTTGGCTGTGATAATTATGACACACCCTTTCACTCTCAAATGTCTTGGTTTCAATGATAAACTGAAGTCAGCCTAGCAATAGACCTGATAGGCAATTATTATTTAGGATCTGGTTGTATTATGAGACTTTAACACAAACGCTGATCCCAAGCTGGGCTTTGAAAAGTGACTAGCAAAACTAGAAATGAGTATGGAACTGTACTCTAGACAGAGAAATGCTGCTAGGGTTTGCATTTGGAATGACCCCCAAAGGTGCCTGTGTTAAAGCCTGGTGTTTAGAGGTGGTAGAACCTGTAAGAATGGTACGTAGTGGGCAGTTCTGGGTCGTGGCAGGTGTATCCTCAAAGGAGACTAGGAGTCTATGGCTTCTTTCTCTTTTTTCAAAAAAAATATTTTATTATTATTTTTTTATGTGTATGAGTGCATTGCCTGCATGTGTGTAAGTGCACCCATGTCATGCAATGCCCGAGGAGGTCAGAAGAAGGGATCAGATCCCCTGGAACTGGAGTTACAGATGGTTGTTAACCACCATGTGGGTGCTGTGAATCAAACCTGGGTCCTCCGCAAGAACAGTCAGTGCTCAACTGCTGAGCCATCGCACCAGACCCAGCTTCTTTCTCTTATTAACTTTCCAGCCATGAGGTAAGTGATTGTGCTCTGCCATACATTTCCGCATGATATGCTGCCTGGCCGTGGGCCAAGTGATCATGAATTAAAACCTCTGAAACCATGAGCCCAAATAAACTTTCCTTATACCTTATCAATGGGGTAAAAATATAAAGGTGGCCAACTACATGAATTATGAGGGAGAAGATTTGTGCTCTGATTTGTCTCTAGCGGTGGCTGCTTGATGTAGGTAAATTGATAGCATGGGGAAGGTAGTGTGGATCAAGTCTGTGAGGACATCCAGACTGCACAGAAATCTGTATGGCAGGGTTAAACAGGCTAGACATTACTCTGAAGGCACTAAGAAATCCTGAGGGAATTTTGTTAGTCACTTTCACACCTTTACTCCGAGCTCAAGGAAAAGGTTCACGTGTGCAAAGTTACATTCTGGAAAGGTACCAGCAGTACTTCTACGTAGGAAAATTGGAGGGTGGAAAAACCTGGAGTGTTAGGAAGATCCAGGAGACACCCAGCAGTATAGAGCTGACACTGAAAAGGTTGAGGCTAGGTAGTGTGAGTGCAAGGCAAAGACAGTCACAAGAGCATCTGAACGAGCACTTGCTGTAGCAAGAAGACTGAAAGGTAAGAGACTTTGACTCTGTGGGACTGAGGGGCCTGTCATGGAATCTGAAAACAGATGAGGTGACATGACCAGGGACTGCAGGAGCAAACACTGGTGGGTGGAAATTTAGATATTCTACGTCTGAAAGAAAACCTAGACATCCACATAGATGTTTAGCAGGGAACTGTACATATACAGCAGCAGATCAGGAGAGTGAAGGGCCACAAGGGAATCAAGGCCACCAAGGATTAACAAAGAAGAGGGACAGCTGGGACGCTGGACTAGAGAAAAACAAAAGTAATAGAAACAAAAGACAACATAATGATGGTAAAGTCCGAAGAGGAGCTTCCAGGAGGAAGGGACGTTAACAGTTAATGTGGACAGAAAAACCAGACAGGCTTGCTCATTAGTGGGGCCATTAGTCACTTTGGACTAAGCGCTTTGAATACAGCAACATAGGCAGAAATTGGGTTAAGAAAGAATGAACTGCCACGGAAGAACTGCACCAGAAAGTAGATTCCTAAAAACCATCTAAAGATGAAACGAAATCTCCATGTCACTTTTAGTTTGTGAGGCCAGAGAGCAGAATTTGACCGGGAAAGCTACCACGATCTCTGCAGAAAAGCAGCCCTGACACCTGACTTTCCAATGCATATGATATTTTAAGTGTCGCTTTCACGTAACATAAAAGGCAATAGCAGTTACAAAAGTTCTACTTTTAAAGCAGTGAGACTGTGGAAGCAATCAGAAAATACTGAAGCTATGCACGTGAAGGGATGAGACACAGGGAAGACCTTGAGTGCAGAAGGACACAGAAACAAAACCCAAACCACAGCAAGACGGATGTAGATGGATGTAAGTTGGCTAGGCAAAGTCGGATAACAAATGACATGGAGTGTGACGGGATATTAAAATCGGTTTTTAACGGGTGAGATGCTGAGGACAAGTGTCTCTAGTTCAGTGTAAGCTTGAAGAAATATCTCATCGGAATGCCTGTGCAGTCTGGGGTAAGATATCTAGCTTCATGTCCCTTTCACTTACAATAAGATCACTGGTGATTTTCTTGCTAAATATTCTACAAACTAATTTTTATCTTTGGCACTCTAATACATTATGATAATGGGTCACGCTCCCCAGAGGTACATGTACAAAAATCAAAGAGTCAACATGAAAATCTAAGAATGCTAACATCTGGAGATCAGCAATCATGGCCTTTGTGTTTTCCCACTGGAATCAAGAATGTCAGGGCTAATTACTTCTCTATCACCCCCTCCATCATGCCTCACCCCGCAGCTCACTCAGATTCTATAACCTACTGTGGTAAATGAGCAAACATATAAGTGGCTTAACATATTTTGCTATCTAGCTCCAGTGAAAATGTGCTCAGATAACCTATCTTTGGAAACAGGACAAGCAGGAATCCATAATCTGAAGTGGGAGATAGAACACAAGAGCCAAGCCACCAAGAAAAATGGAGATGAGTAACTCAGAGCTTTACCAATCTATTTTGTACTTGCTTGAGCAAATCATTTATCTGAAGCTGTGGTAAATTTGCCTGCAAAATGGGTGTTGCGCTTCCTTCTAGGAGTTGCTGTCAGGACTTGATGGAATGTAATATGTACCAAGAGCCAGATACATCTGTTTATGGAGAATGTTCTAGCAGGATACAGTGTGCCCATTAGCTGGTGTGAAAATTTCAGAGACAGCTGGAAGAAAAAGAGCTATTCAGCAGTTTTGCTTTTCACTGTAATGGAACCAGGCACAATGACAGGTCTAGGCTTCAGGTCCATCAGAGCTATACCAGTTGTGACCACAGAGGCAGGGCTACTCTCTCACACTAGACTTTCCTACAGAAAGCTGAGTCTCCTCATTGTTTCTGGTGTAACAAGATACTAGAGGGTAGCTACCTTTGCATGTCTTCTGAAATCACTGTAACTCTGTTTAAGGTTGGTGTTCCACAAGAACTATTAAATTTATTGACTCTTAGGAACCTGTTCAACCACTTTCCATTTGACAATGACAGTAGGATCTTGCTAAGATTGGTCACAAATGACTCATTCAAGAAAAGGCTCTCTGGCTTAGTATTTCTGGTAGAAATACTGTAAAATCAAAACAAAACAAAACAAAAAATCCCAAAACATAACAGAATTACTGACTTTCTAGGCTTTGGGTATAGCTCAGTGGTAGGGCCCTTGCCTAGCATACACAAGGGCCTGGGTTCCATTCCCAGCACTGCAAAAACAAAAAATGTTCTGGCTTCTCAATAAAACTGCTCTACTGACTGACAGAAGGAAATCATAGTGTAGTCAGATTCTATGAGACTTAACCAAGGGTAACAAGTCTATAGAGACCCCAGGATGACAGACAGTATAAAGGACACTCATAATTGACTTAGACAGCCTCTCATCCCTTCATAGCAGTAAGATGGAAACATCACATATGGGGTTACTTTTTAAATAGTTTATTGGTAAACTTATAATTGCCTTTGACAGACATTGGGCAGTTCCCTTTGTGACTAATTTCTCCCTTAATTCAGTTTGGTCTAAATGCCTACTGAAGTCAATACAAGGGTTTTGAGCACAACTTTGAAAGACAAGTGAGCTGAGGTGAGGCACATGGGCCAGGATGTGTACAACACAGGGAAATCTGCATGCCGCTAGCAAGAGTCAAAGTCCGTTTCACACAAAGACACAGACGCACACACACAGACACACAGACACGTACACATACCCTTGAGATATCTTGGCTCTTCTTCATTTGGTGTTATCTAAATTTCTTTCTACCCTAGCTCTATAATACCTTAAATTAGTCTTTGAGTCTTCTGGAGACTCACTAGAAGAAACGGGATGAAGTTGGGCTCGGGGGGAGGGTGACAATCAATTCAGTCTACATCAGATACACTGGTACATCTGACCCTATACCATGCATGGAGGAAGCAGCTGAAGACACAAAGAGACATACAAGGGACTTGATACATTCTGAGAAGCAAAGTTTTATAGGCAACGCCATGGAATTTGGAGTCCTAGGACTGGGTTCAAATTCCACATGTTACTAATAGCAATTTAGTCCTGGCACAATTGTTTAACCACTCCTAGTCTACTTCATCATCTGTGCAATGGTCTAATAAGACAACCATCTTCACTGGTCCCAGGCATTTCTATAATGGCCCCGCTGTTCTGATAGTCCTTTCTCAATAGTTTCCATCAGTCATTCTGTGCTCTTCCTGAGCTGCCTGCATGTGGTAAAGACAGAGGTGAGTCAAAAAACGAGAAAGGAGGAAAATGCTTGCAAAACTATAGTCAGACCCCAACTAAAGGGTTTCTTTCATAGTTGTATCATGGATGCTCTTTAATTCATTTCTTTTCATTTGACTAGTCCCCAAGTACACAGGATGTGATACACCATCTTCTATGTGAATCCAGAAAGTGGGAACTATGCTCACATCTGCTCCATAGCCCTCTGGGTGAACACTGCCGCTGTTCCTAAAAGCAGCGATGCTGGCCATAACCACCAAACAGAAGAAATGAGAAAGCCTCACAGATCACTCCCAAGGTAAAAGGGGCAACTCACCCCTGTGACTGAAGAGGTCATATGGTCAAAAACGGGGAAATGGGAACAAAACAGAAAGAGCTCGCATCTGTATCACAGAAGAAACAGTGCAGAGAACTGCTTAAATTGACAGAGAATATTCTCCAAATTATACCAAGCAGCGGAAGTTGGTTGAAATTCAGTGAGCTGCCAGTGCCTCAAGATTCCACACAAGTGTTCGGGGAAGGTAGAAAGCTGACAAGGTGTCTTCCAAGGCTTCCATTTCCCCATCTTCAAATGTGGCCAATACAAACACTAGCAAGTTCCCAGGTCCTGACCAGGGAAAAGTGACTCTTTAGGAATACTTTCTTTCTACAAAACAGGGTGGTACTGTAGTCAACTAAACTCCCACCTGCAATTCTCGACAGATGAAGAGTCATGAGTCTTGCAGTATGTTCTCATTATTGCCTGATAGGCACCTCTTAGAATGTTTGCATTTTTAAAAATCCACATTATGAATGTTAACTACAGGCTAGGAAAGCCCAGTCTTAATCATAATATTAAAGTACTTACTGATAAAGAAAGTTGGATTTCTTTGTGATTGTAGTTTTTGGAAATCCTTTTCTTCAAAGCTTTCACTGCATCTTTTGGCCTATAGCAAGAAATACACTGAAATTACCTACAAGCAAGCAGTCTTATTGAAAAGCAGCATGCAGTATGGAAACAGGAAAGGCTCAAGAGCAGAAGACCAAGGCTTGATTCCACTGGCTCACCTCAGGTTGGTCCTTAACTTATCTAGGTTTCCTCATGAAATATGTACACCATACCACCTGGTGAGATTCAAATGAAATATTTGTGTAGGAGAATTATCTACAAAACACTGACCATGAAATGCACTCAAGGCACATAGCAGTTTACAGGAAATTTAACTCCTAAAACAATGGAATTGATCCCTTTAAGTCGGTTTAGCATTTCCCGAGCACCTTACAGGCAAGGGGATGTGAGAATTACAACAGACTAGGTCAGTTTCTGGTATGCTACAACTTTATGTTAGGAAGATCTATGAGTACAGGTTCAAAATTTAATTTATTAGATTTCTTTTTTACATTATCAATGAAGAAATTGATATTAGTAATGAAAAGGTTCACAGAGAATCTAAGGACAGTATACAGATTATATATAGAAAAATAATCCCTATAAACTCAGGACTGAGGAGATGTTCAGTGGGGAAGGTATTTGCTGTGCAAGAGTGAGGAACTGAGTTGAGATCCCCCAAACCAGATAAATGCACGGTTGGTGGAACAGCCCACCTGTAATTCCTGTGCTCACTTGAAAGGCAGAGAAGGATTCCCAGAGCAAGCTGACTGGCTAACTAGCCTTACTGGCCAGCTCTGGGTTCAGCTGAGAAACCTTGCCTCAATGAATAAGGTTGAGCGCAACCCAGGCAGACTCATGACATCAGCCTTGGGCTTCCACAAGTAGGAGCACACACATGCGCTCAAACACATGTGAACATGCATACATATATGTGTATACACACCAGACACATTAAGAAAACAACTATATGCAAGACATGGTGCACTTACACACGTGTAGGCAATACATTTAAAATAAAAATAATAAATAATATTTTTTTAAAAAGAAAACAACTACAAACTCATGTCAATTATAGGTACTTTCCATTAATATATAACTATAAGCTGTGTCGGCATGTTTTCTTCAATGCAAGCTAAACTAAACCCCTTTTATTACCAATTATCTCTTTAAAATGTTTAGGAAAAACCAGGTGTGGTAGTGCACACCTTTACTCCTAGCACTCGGGAGACAGAGGCAGGCAAAACTGTGAGTTCGAGGCCAGGCTGGTCTACATAGTGAGACCCTATCTCAAAAAATGAAAAGTTCATGAAAATGAACAAAATTTCATCTTTTATAACATATACTTGACTAAATTTAAAGTAGTACCCTTGTTAGTGACTTTTTAAATGATTTTTTTATAACTTCAAATGACTCTAAAGTTTAGACTGTGTATCAATAAACAGCACACCATGTACACAAACAGCATGAACTCGGGTGAGTCAGCATTATGATAGGGCTGTCCTGTGACAAGAAGGAAAAAGACTGCTCGAGGGAGTTTCCTGGATGATCAAGAAGGCTGGTCACCACCCATGTGTACATTACCAGAAGACAACTAGCTTCCAGCTTTTCGATAATGTTTTCAGTTACGGAAAGCACTAGCAATTAGAGGAGGAAAAACCCCTAAAGAGAGAAACAATTTATCTCTCTCTTCTAAATCTTTTAAAAACAAGGAATTTGAGCCAGCCAAAGGTGAAATTTGAAACCATTAAAGAACAGGCAGAAAATGAGGAAAGGAATTCTGGAATCAGACACTGCTTGCTAGAGCAAGAAGATGCTCCAATAGGTCAACCCGTCATCCTCATATGATAACAGGTGCCTAAGGGATGGTGAAGCACTCAACAGGAACACCCAAGAGCTGGCAAGAGAAAAAAAGCTATGTTCTGATGTTTCTTATCAGGCACAAATGCATGGATGCCACTGTGAACTTACCCATCCTGTGTAGTGTTAATTATGTCGCAGATATGCATGAACTGGCCCCAGTCTTCAGTCTGAACTCCAGCAAATGTAGCCTTTTCTGAAAGATAAAGCTGTTTGTGTTGAGTCTGAGCCACAACAGAATAAAAATTATCTGGTCTCCTGAAATAATCTGCCTAGGGTGTGCTACCAAGTACCATTCAGTTTATATTACCAAAGGGCAAAGTAATTTTTTTCCTCTGAACAAGTCTCAGTAATTCAGGTATCAATCAGAAATCAAGTTCAGAGTTCTGCTGTTGTAACAGTAATGAGTGAACTATTAAGAAAGCTAGCAAGCACACCATCTGGCCACAGGGCCAAAACAGGCTGAATTTCCATCCTCTTTTCTCTTTCAGAGAACAGAACTTCAGAACTGTGACTAATTGGGCAGTCACAGACAAGTCACATTACTCAGTCTTTTATCTTATGTAATTTCATTTAACCCACAGTTTCAGGTGATGAAAGAGAAATTCAGAGAGGATAAGGAAATTACTCAAGGTCATACCTTAAGTAGGAGGTAGGATTTGTGTTCAAATCAAGGTTGATGTTTGATCCTACTGTTTGCTTTTTAAAATCATTTATGTGTGTTGGGGGGTGGGGGGAGATATAATTACTAGCAAGTTCCCTTCTGGCACCAAAGTTACACCAAGCAGATTTACACACTCCTTTACCTGGAACCTCAACATTATCAGTTGGATAAATTTCTTCTCTAGATATCCTCTTTAAGAGCACAGAGCTTTATCAGGGAAAGGCTAAGAGAGTCTCAGTGTGAATGAGTTTACTACCTTACTAGCTTCAATGACAAAGTTAAGCCTGGGTGAACACTGTCTTGGGCTACTTGAATCTGCACTGGATAGACAAAGCTGAGCTTGTGTGTGTGGTCAGGCACATCGTGTTGTTCCATCTTCTAGATGTTTCTTCCTCATTCCCTGCTCTCCTTCCCAACCTGCTCACTTCTGGAGAACTCCTATTCACCCTTCAAAGGCCATGCCTGAGTTCAAGTCTCCCTTTTCACACATTTTGTGTGCCATACATTTTTTTTTCTTGTATTGTAAAGTTGTCATATGGTAGTTAGCACAAAATATGCTCATCCTGCTTATAAGAAAGTGAGTCCCTTGAGGTTTGAGACCACATATTCCCTAAGGCATACAGGTGGTAGTTAGTGAATGATTACCTAACTAAAGAATCTGACATATTGCTGGAGCTTCTTTTGCCTGTGAAGATTTAGTGTGGATTCATTTTTTCTCAGGGCTCATTTTAAATCTCACTAATCAGCAGGGAGAGAGGCATCTAAGAAAGCGTTTCCTCCTCAAGGGTAACCACTTTTCCCATATTATAAACTTTGGAAATTCAGGTTCAGGTTCAAAGGTGTTTCCTACCACACAGCAGATACGTCACTGAGATGTGACCTAAACTCGCCGAATCTGACCCTTCTTACTACAGGTTCTTACCTCACTCCACTAAGTAACCAACAGTCTGCCTGGTATTAATACGCCCTGGTACCACACCCTGTCCCCAAGGGAAGAATCGGGCAAAGGGAGCTGAGGTGGCAAAAAGCCAGGTAGTCTGTGACACAAACACGGAGTTGAAGTGGAGGGGGAGGATGTTGGCGTGGTCCTTCGTGTTCTACAAAGGTCCTCTTGACCCCAGATGACTCCTGTTCCCCCCCCCGCCTCCCTCCCCCCTACCTGTCCTTTACTCTAACATCAATAATTTTCAATATCCTCGTTTATGGAAAAGGCAACTCAGATTGCCTGAGCTGGGCGTCAAAGAAAAGTGGTTTGGAGAAACATGCCTCGGCGGTAAGGTCAAGTCAATTAGCCTCTCTGCGCCTTCTCTTCCGGTCTGTAAAATGGGTATAGCAATATCGAATCAGGAATGGACGCACTTTATGAAGAACCTTCCCTGGTCCAGAAGTTTCCGGTCCTTGCCTCCTTGGAGGCCCCAACGCCCCACGCTGAGTGTTGCGGGTCACCTGTTTGGTTGCACTTCCCAGCTGCCATCCAAAGGGACAGTTGCATTTTGAAGGGGAGGTTCTGGTATGAATGGGCCAAGAAAAGCGGACAGGGGCCGCAGGTGGCGTGGGAAAGCTGCGGGGGAGAGGACCATTTCCTCCACCTCGGTCCAACAGGGTCCCTCTCAGGCCGAGAATGGAGGCGGCGAGCCAGGCTCCCACGGTCCCCAACGCCAGCCGCGATATCTCCCCGCGCCTGCTTACCTACGAGGTGGCCCACGGAGGTGGCGTAGGGATCGCGGTGACTCTTCCCAAACGCCATGGTAGCCCAAGAGAGCTGGCCCAGGAAATCCGCCTCCGCCGCCCTCCGACTCCCGACTCCACCCGCCCGGGCCGGTGGCTCCTCCTCTCCGCTCCAGCGCGCTGCGGCCGCTGCGGGGCGCCTGGCAGCGCGGGGCCTGGACCCAACCCCGCGCACCTGCTGCGCGCAGGGCTGAGGAGGGCGGCGCTTCCCGCTCCAGGTGAAGCCAGGTGGGCATCCAGCCCAGAAGGAAGGGGTGGCTCGCAGCCCCGGCCCGGGAATCCGGAGCCCGGCTCGGATCCCGCTGCCTTTGGGCGGAGGGCGGCTCCTCTGTGCGCCCCTTCCTGGGCCCTTTGTAGATTAGGCAATGTGGGCTGCAGCGCGTGCGTATCTAGAGATTACTGCCTGTTCATGGAAGGCAGAGACCTCTTGGGTCAGTACACACACCTTCACAATTATGAATTACTGAGCTGCTGGAGATATTGTGCCCATTCCCACCCTCACTCCAGAAATTCGGGTTTGGAGACATGCGCCCAGCTCTTTAAATCTGCGGGGGTGGGAGGAGGGTGGGTCGTCTAGGACTGCAGCAGGCTTCCTTGGGAGCCTTTTGTTTCTCTCCTGCTTCCTTGAGGGACCTGTGGGCGCCGCCGCACAAGTTCTTGGCTTCCAACTCCATCTCCTAGGAGCTGTTTTCCAGCTGGTGAAAGGAGAGAGGGGCTTCCCTGGGACTGTGGCGCCAAGTATGTTTGGAATGCAAATCCACATCAAGAAGACCAAACTCTTTTCTAGTCTTCCTTTGAACCAGGACTTTTCTTTTCTCTTTGTGTTCAGTTAACCCCAGATAAGACTTTCCTAGGCAGCAGGTTGTCTCCCAGAGATGTCAGTTTTTCTGAAAATGGGTACTCTGTGCCTGTAGATTTTGCTGCCCAAGGCTAACTGGAACTCAGCTCTCCAAGTCTGTTTCTTGGCCCTGGAAGTGGGGAGAGCAAGAAGACCTGGTCTGACTCATGTTTCCTGTATATTTTAGCACAGAGGTCAAAGCCAATTACACTCTGCTCCAGGGGGGCTAACGTTTTATTCACTGATCTCTAATGCAGTTGGTTTGCTCTTTTTCTAGCTGTGAGTTAACATCTGACGCTCTAAAATCTAAAAGGAAGCATTTTTGCTGTGGTGGTAGTTCTCATAATGAGGTTGGTCCCATCTATAACTAAGAGTCTCTTCCCATCTATCCTGGAGGACTAGCTGTCATTTGGCCATTTCTTTAGTCAATTTGTCACTACAGTGTCTACTGACACTGTTGAAAACCTCTTTGTTGTCATCATCAACCTCGTCTCTTTCTCCGGTTATGGCCTCTAGCAAATTATTTTGCCTGCAGTGCAGTGTGTGGTGGAGCAACGTTAAGGAGAAAGTCAAGTTTAGCATAGGTTGGTCTTGGTGCTAATGTCCTTCAGTGGGGAATGAGAACTGGGAAGCAACGAAGCATTCTCATAAATTGTCTATTTCCGGCTTCTGCTGGGAGGCTGGTTCGTTTTTTTATTTTCTTCTGTCTGATTTTCTTACGTGGCAGGGTTGAGAGAGAACTAGAGAAATAGCAAAGAGTGTGTTGTGGACAGTGGTGGCTGAACGGAAGCAAGGTTGAGGACAAGCCCCGTGTTACCTCAACCATGACCGGGCAGACTGTGCTCCAGGGTGATAGCAGTGGCTGCAGTCATTTCTTTCTATGTCTGTAACTTTATCCATGTTCCCCCTCTTCCTCAGGGGTGAATATCAATCAATCCAGTTAATGTTCCTGTGGTCTAGGAGAAGGATGGTAGAAGTCACAGCCAAGTTAAATTCACAAAAGAAGCAGAATTCTAGACAAGAACAAGAATTAAGTATGTAGATACCAGGAGCACAGTCTTGCTCTAGTTCCAACTCTAAGAACTCTTTCTAAGCATTTTTATTTTATTGTTTTTATTTTATTTGTATGAGTATATTACCTGCATGTATGTAAGTGCACCCATGTTGTGCAATGTCCAGGGAGCTCAGACAAGGACGTTGGTCGCCTGGAACTGGAGTTACTGATGGTTGTTAGCCACCATGTGGGTGCTGGGAACCAAACCCAGGTCCTCTGTAACCAGCGCTCTTAATCAGGGAGCCATCTCTCCAGCCCCTTCCTAAGTATTTTTCATAATATGTGTATGTGTGATATGTGTGCACATGTGTGGGTGTTCAGGCACACAAATGCTATATGTGTGTACACAGGTCAGAGGACAACCTCTAAGGTTAGCTAAAACCTTCCACTTTGTTTGACACAGGGTCATTTTTGTTAGTAGCTGCATAAGTTAGAGGAGCAGGTCCACAAGTTTCCAGGCATTCCCCTGCCTCTGCCTCCCATCTCAGCATGGGAGCAGTGGGATTACAGATACACACTACTGCACCCAGGTCTGTGTATGTTCTTGAGATTATAACTCAGGTCCTCACACTCCCATGGCAAGTTTTTTACCCCCAGAGACCTCTTTCCAGCCCCACTAAGCATTTATGTATGTGTAAGTCATGATGCCTCATGAAAATAAGCAAGATACCACTTTTTAAAATATGCTTAATGCCTGGGACTGGAAATCTATGTTAATTTAATCATTAGTCTTGGGAGGTAGCTAGCATTGCTTCACTTTTAAAAGTAATCTGAGATTTGGGAAAATAGATTTAATAAATGGCTTGGCTAGCGTTTGAATCATGGTCATTCAATTCTAAAGCTTGTATTACTGCCAGTATTTGAAGTTTTTGACTGAATGTGACATTTTACTTGTTAAAGGATTCTGTTGAATTCAAAGAGAACTTGAAGAAGATAAGAATGGGCAGTCTGTACTCTGCTGGCACAGGGTCTGCTTTTTGTCTGTCCTTGCTCTAGAATGTAATGTGTTCTCTGCTAATTCTGTAAATTAGATGCATTCTAAATACATTATGTGAGTTGTCGTATCTAATCCCAAAGTAAGTATGAAACCAGATTGTATAGATTAGTTAATTTATGTAGATACTATTCCACATAGTCACATTGCTAGTGGAAAACCATCAGACTCCAGAATTTGTGACTTTAAGGATAACAGGATGCTACTCTTTCATGGCCCTGGAAAACAGGCGGTACAATTTTCTAGCTCAACTTTGAAAAAGCTGGATTCTAGGGGAAGCTGTTCACAGAATGCAGTGACTGGGGTGGTTAGTACTTATGCATGTAAGAGGAAAGCAACTTGCCATCACAATTTATACAGCTGAGTGAATTCCATCAGTGATTCTATTTTTCACCACTAAAAAATTTAGATTGTCAGAACAGGACATGACTCTGAAAATCACACAATCTCTGTTCCCATCATTTTAGAGAGGAAAAAGTAACGAGCAGAAAATAAGTGACTGGTCCAAGGTCATCCAGGCCCAGATCCAGATAATACAACACAGTTTGAGGCTAAAACTCTTGCAGGTACAGGGCACCTACTTTGTGTTCCTTGTTTTAGTATTTATGTGCACCCCCACCTCCCCGTAGTAGTATTTTCTCTAGCCTTCTCTGCGTGGCACCATTTGGATAGCTTCAGTTCTGAACGTTATCATTCCTCCCTGCTCTGCTGCTGTGGAAACTGACCTCTGTAGGTCAGTTTGACCTCAGCCGATCTAACAACCAGGCTCAGGCTTTTTGATCTCTGTGTGCTCCTGCTTTCCTTCAGGGTTCATTTCCATATTACATCCTGTTAAATCTAAGCTTCCATCGTCTTCCCCTGACAACAGTCTATGCTAGCTAATTGTTCAGAAACATCTTCTGTGCCTCCTCCAGGGTTATAGGGACCGTGTTTGTTGAGTTTTGTATCCTATCACTTATCAGACTTAAAGAGATGCTTATTGAATGCATGAATGAATACCCCTCCAAAATCTCAAGCTGCCCTGCTCTTCCTAAGATTCACTCCTTAATTCCCTCCCAGATGGCTTGGAAGCTGAACTCAGCTGAGTAGAGCTGTACTTAGGTCCTTCCTCTACTACCTCTACTACTGGACTCCCTTGTTTTGACCTTATCGGTTGTTCTCAATCTCAATGTGAGGAGTCAACTGGGTGGTAATGATGAGTAATGATGTGTGGGTCTATCCTCAGAGATTCCATTTCAACTCATCTTGGCTGTATCAAGGGCATCAAGATAGTTAAGGATCCTCAGCTGAATTAAGAGTGCCACAATTTCCTAAATAGGAAATCTTGCCGTTATCTCTGACTTTCATTTTAATCAACTCTGGATTTTTTTGTGTTTTTTGCCAGCTCACACTCTACCTGCTTGATTTTTCCTGTAGGCAGCACTGTTCATAGTTCTTCAATGGATGAAATTAAAGTTTGGTTTTCCTGAACCCAACCAAGTCCTTGTGAATCTAATGACATATTATTTTTCATTAAAATTAACTTTGGTGGGGGGCACAATAAATCTTGCCCACTATTTTTGAAAACCATGTACACATAGGTTTATATTTACTTAGTTTCCAGTTTTCAAATATGGAATAATTTTATAACTCCTGATTGTAGAAATTAAGTTCAAAGTGTTAGATAAAAGCCAGGCAGGCAATAGCCACAGGAAACATAGGAGGACTCCAGAAAAGCAAAGTTTATTTCTTAGGATTGCTGGTGGCTTGTTGGCTCACTTTGTTCTCCTGGGTCGGTGGCCAATGGCCCACGAGATGAGGGAGAGACCCACAGTGGCTGGCAGCTCAGTTGGGGAGAGAAAGGCAACCAGCAGCCTGCTGACTGCTGAGGACATTCTTATAGGGGGGTGGGGAATGTGAAAATTGCCAAAAATAATCTTTACAGTTTCAAGGGAAGTAGCTTGAACTGAGACAGCTCTTACATCAGTGGGTCTGGGTGCAGGGACCTGTTCATCTAAAATTATCTGGGGAACAGCTTTGTGCTGAGACAGCTCTAAATGTAACTGTCTGGCCAGTTCCTGTTTTGCAAGGGTGCCCTCATGGTCTGTTTTGTGAGGCTATTTACACTGGGAGAGGGTTGTCTGCAGACCTGGACTCTAACATTCCAGTCTTTTGTGTTATAGGATGGGGCGGTGTTTTCTCATTATAGCTACTTCCTACTGGTCAAGGTCGATGTTGGGAAAGGAAGGCTGGAGTCAGGGTCCCATCAGGGAGCGGGAGTCTGCAGCTCGTGCATCTGGACAAAGTCCTCTGTGGTCGACAGGCATTTATGTACATGTGGGGGAAAGGAAAATAACAGTTGGTTAAAGCTGGTATGAGTTAGTTGTTGTATCTGGCCCTGAAAATATCTGAAGAGGCAGGGAGCACAAGGAGCAATGGTTAGCACCAGAGTAATAGAGAGCAGGGGCCCAAGTAAGGGCATAATCCTGAAAAGATATCCCATTGGGGTGACTGCTGGTACTGGGAAGTTTTAAGTAAGAAATCCTTGGCCACCTGTTGGAGGCATTTTATGTTGTGTTCAACCTTATTTGGTTGGTTGACATAATAACAGCATTCCTTGCCCAAGAAAATGCAGGTACCTCCCTTTTTTGCAGTTAATAGATCCAGGGCTTGCCTGTTCTGGAGGACAACTTCGGCTAGGGAGGACGGTTGCTGTTGTGAGATCTGGATTGACTGGGCTATTGCTTCCACTGCTGTAGTAAGTTCCTGCTTGAGGTCCTGGATCTCCTGAGAGAGGTGTTGGGCTGAGAACAAGGTATGTCCCAGACTCCCTGCTGTGAATCCTGTGACAAATACCAGGCTGTGAATACCAGGCTGATTCCCACCAGCACTGCTAGAGTAGCTGACTTTTTTGCTCTCCTTTTTTTCTGTTTCTGTGGAGAGAGAATCATGTACCTCTCCTGAGGCATATAGGGTTAATCTGTGTATGAGAATGACTGGAGTATAGGTATCCTCGACTGGTGGGGAGATACAGGTATATATCTTGGAGTGGCAAAGGAAAAGTAGCACTGGGGCTAGACCAGTATTGCCCTGATTGTAACATTGTGGATGGAGGAGTGGGGGCAGTTAGAGACTTAAGCCTAATGTCTGGGAAGTTCAATCCTTTGAACTCTTAAAGAAATACTGATCACTTTAATCTTTGGTAATACTTTCCTTTTGGATGTTTAAGACTGTACAGTTGGCCCAAATAACCAATTTATTTTTACTCTTAAAGTCGTTTGAGGATCTGTTTCCCAGGGGTCACATGGGCATGGGAGGAGCCCCTGGCTCCTTTCTTTTACCAGTTCCATCTATGTGAAGATAAGTCAAAGGTCCTGCTTGACTGTAGCTGGCTTCACTTGGAAGCATGGAGGGACTGTTTCCTCTGTGTTGACCCTCCTCTTAGTAGACTGGACACTGGTTCAAGTCCATCTGGTGGGGTCTCCATGGCCTCCCTGAACAAGAGGACAGGTGACCCATCACAGTTACAGGACATTTTGGGAGATGTTCCATAGTGCCCTAGACCTTAGTTGACCTAGGAGGGCAAGGAACAAAAACTGTCCCTTTAAGTCCCTCTGATCAGATTAGTATAGGTCCCAAAGTCTGGCTATTAAACACCCAAAGTTAGTTAAACCTATCTGGTACTTTTAATTATCATATGTTATGCAGATAAAGCTTGGGAAAAACCCATTTTTAGATAAACTTGTGTTAGACATCCTTAAACTAGTTGTCTAAACTATGACCTTAGCCTGGGGATACTAAGCAGGGTTTACCCCATCTAAGGTTTTAGTGTCAAACCAATGTTTGATTACATTAAAGTTTTCCTGGGGAACTAATGAATTCACTGAGTTTACTTACAGAGATGACTGAGGGGTTTCTGGGGTATATGAGTGACCTGAGAGTATTTGTACTGGATGTTGACTTTTTTTTTTTTTTATAACCTCCTGGGTCAAACCCTCTCTTTGCAGCCTTTGCCTTCCCAAGATTATATACTGTAGTCCTTTTCAAATGTAGGAGATCATTTGTAATTAGGGCAGAATTATGTACACGTGCCTGAGAAGAATGGCTGAATACTCAGGTGAGGGTCCAATGATTCTGCTTACCTCTCCTTTAATGAAGGAACATAATTGTCAACAGGCCTGATTGTGATGACTTTTAGTAAGGAGACATAGCTGAAGTCATGAAGATGGAAGTTATTTGACTTAGGAGTGATGTGCAGCATCATCTTATAAAAGAACATGGAATCCAAATTACACATATAAGATAATGTAATTAAGTTAATATTATCCATTTACACGTTGTTCTTTATAAGTTTCCGGATAAACCTTATAGAAAATATAAAATCATTAATAATTTTTGTTATGTTATGTAGTTTAGAGAATGATTTATTAAAAACTTGCTTTGAGTTTTGAAGAAATGTAAACACTGGTTAGAGAAAAGCAGTTGGTACATTAAAACATTATCAATTTGAAATTTACAACCTCTAATATAATCATTTAAGGAAAACTGTGTTATAACCCTCTTCAGAAACTTTTAAACTTTTTAAATCTCTTAAAATATTGAGATATAGGGTTTCTGTGTTTTGGCCAGACAGTATCATTGTCTAGTTTGCATTGTGGCCAGGCAATGGTTCA
>NW_008342393.1:9508060-9518574 GCF_000622305.1 Nannospalax galili | reverse complement strand
CTTTGATGTAATTATATTTGAAAATCCTAGTTGCTTTAGGGACTTGAGAAGACAAGTCAAGGGAGTGAGAGCCTCAGGCTTAGACTGAGGGGTTCCCATAGTGACAGATTAAATAGCAATAAGAAAGTGAATGAAAAACTGAGTAAATAGGTAGAAGGAGATGATGAGGATTCTCTCACCTGAGAGGTGGAATTGGATACGCCAGTGAGGATGCCCGGTAGAAAGGTGACAGAAACAAGGAGTAGGAGAGCAGGAGGAAGAGGGAGAAGGAGATACATGAACTGTTGGTTGTGTCAAACAGGTACATGTGGAACCAATGTACAGAAAGGCATCCCCTTCTGCTAGAGGCCTGAGGAGTGGTCCCAGTCTATTGGAGGTAGCATCCTACAAACACCAGGGAGGTGTGTTCACCAGAGAGGGGACAGAGCAGGTTCCTGTCCTGGACAGGCAGCGTGTGTTTCTTCCCCAGAAACAGTATCCTGTGACCAGTAGAAGAAATGGGTTTTTCAGCACACCGGTGTGTCTTTCAGACTCAGTTTTGAAAAACTCAACCAACAGTGAATATGACTCGACCAGATGGTAGAGGGAGACAGAGTACAGGAAAAGAAGGATGGGGGAGAGAGCAGGAGCCTAGTGAGAGGTTGTAAGGGTGAGGAAAAGGAAGGAGAATGATTGATGGAGAGGGGGAAGGAGAAGGAAAGGCATAGAGGGCCCCGGAGTCTGCCTGCCTTCCCAGCTACCCTGTCTTAGGACCAGCCTTTTCAGGTCAAGCCCATGCCTTTGTAGGGTTGGCTTTCTCCGGGGTTCCAGAAAGCAGGGATAGAACAGAGAGACTCTGGACCATAGAGACAGAGCTCAAAAGGGTTACACAGGGCACCAATATGACCTCAAGACAAGAGGCCTGCATCCCCTGCATAGGTAACGGGCTGCTAGGGTCTCTGGGACCCCCGGTCACAACAGGCAGCCGGAAAACCCTTTAGCAGGCTGGGAGGGGCCTGTGCTCCTTTAAGAGAGCAAGCTCTTGGACCAAGAGACTCTAAGGCACAGAATTTGAGAGCGACAGAGAGGTAGGTCCACCTTTCAGTTGGGTGGACAAATGCAGTAACCATGTTGGACACTCAATGGCCACGGAGACCAGTGCCACCCAGTGGCCTCGAGCCAGGTCTGGATGACCTCCAAATCCAGTTGAAGGGAAATTAAAAGAGGAGGGAGAGGAGCAGGAGAGAAGTGTAAGCAGAACAAAGTACACACCAGGGAGGCAGAGAATCACAGAGGCCATAAGGGGGAGGTGGAGGGGGAAGAGAGAGAGAGAGAGAGAGAGAGAGAGAGAGAGAGAGAGAGGAGATCCAGAGCTCTGTGGACTCTGTCAGTGGGTGAGGAATGCAGATAGACTCATAATCTCGGGCCTGATGTGGTGAGTGGTGGGAGCTGGCATAGGCAAGCTGGTTGCAGGAGTGCATGGTTCAGTAAGAGGGAACCGGGTCATAAGTAGCCCAGTCATTCCTCTTCCTGGGTTTCAGCACCATATGTTAGCTAAAAGCTAGGCAGGGAATAGCCACAGAAAACATAGGAGGACTCCAGTAAACCAAAGTTTATTTCTAAGGATTGCTGGTGGCTGGCAGCTCAGTTGGGGAGAGAAAGGCAACCAGCAGCCTGCTGATTGCTGAGGAAGTTCTTATAGGGGGGTTGGGGAATGTGAAAGGTGCCAAGAATAATCTTTATAGTTTCAAGGGAAGTAGCTTGAACTGACACAGCGCTTACATCAGTGGGTCTGGGTGCAGGGACCTGTTCATCTTCTAAAATTATCTGGGGAACAGCTTTGTGCTGAGACAGCCCTAAATGTAACTGTCTGGCCAGTTCCTGTTTTGCAAGGGAGCCCTCATGGCCTGTTTTGTGAGGCTTTTTACACTGGGAGAGGGTCATCTGCAGACCTGGACTCTAGCATCAAGAACAGCCTTTCTGCTCTTACTTCTTTGGAGGGTAACTATTGGCTTCACAAGAGGGACTCCGCTCCGTCCTTACCTCTACATCCATGACTCTTTTGTTCCATTTCTGTAGGACTTAGGCTGAACTCAGGGACTCGGGTTGAGAGGGGGCAAGGCACAAAAGCAGGGAAAGAAGCTAACACCTGACTTCTTCAGGCATAGTTCACAAGATTTTAGCTTTTCCAGTAATACTCATTAATAATCTTATAAACAATCCTTCTGATTTGACTGAAGTCACTCAGAATTGGGAGGAGAATTTAGAGTTTTTCATTTCAAAGCTCGGCTCATTTTCCATCATACCACAAAGCCCAAGTGCAAGAATTCTGTCATTCTGTCTGTGGCACTGAGCCCAGTGTTCCTCAGAGAGCAGTGCCAAGCAGAAGTCTGTTGATTGATTTAACCTTTGCTGTCCCACAACCATTAAACTCAAAAGCACAAAAATGGTTTACTGGTTTCCCTTCTCCTTCTCATAATTAGGAAATTCTATTGAGGGACTAAAGGGAAGGCTCAGTGGTTAAGAGCCTTTGCTGTTCTTGCAGAGGACCCTGGATCAGTTTCCAGCACCCACACGGCACCTCACAACAGTATATAACTCCAGTTCCAGGGGATCCAATGCCCAGTTCCCTCTTCTGACCTCTGTGGGCATTGCATGCACATGGTACATATATCCAGGCGAAATACTCACACGCATAAAAATAAATCAAAAGAAAGAAAATTTTTAAGAAATTGCACTGGATTCAGACTTATTGGTTAAATTTGTCATCTCAGTGGATGCCTGTGAAACTCAAAACCAAAGTTTTATCTGGAAATAAAGGAATCAATATTTTCATAAGCTAAGCCAACAAGCTTTCTGTAGATTTTACAATATTACCAGTTTACACTTAACTCATGTGGGATTTGTCATTTAATTTGTGTGTGTGTTCCTTTGGAATTCTACTGCAGGTTGCAAAGTCAGATTAAGTGGTTTGAAATTGCAGCTCTCGGGTGATAAAAACAAATCCAGTTTCATAGGCTTTTTTTAAAAAATATGAGATAATGTAATTATAGTACTTAGAAAGGTTCTGGTCATGTAATAAAGTTTAGCAAATATTAACTTGTTATCATTATCATTTTCTGCCTCCTGGATACCAGCTGGCCTGCAGTGGATCCCAGGGAATGCCTGAGAAGAACCTGGTAGACTGAGCTGGGAAGTTTTGGAGGGGGTTAGGGCAAGCTGAGTGGTCTGCTGCTTAGAGTTCAAACTTGGTTCAAATCCCAGCACTCCCACCTGCTGATTCATCTTTCACAAAACACAGCATTCTTTCTGAACTGTAATCATGGAAGCAATTCCATTTATCCCAAAAGAATCTTTCTCAACATTAGATGAGATAACATTGTGTCCTAGTTTGTTCTTCATTGCTGCGACAAAACACTCTGACCATTACCAACTTGGGGAGGAAAGGGCTTACTTAGCTTACATATCCCAGGTCACAGTTCATCCGGGAGCCCAAGGTAGGAACTCAGGGCAGGAACCTGGAGGCAGGAGCTGGAGCACAGTGCTTGGAGGAATGCTGCTTACTGGCTTGCTCCCCTGGCCCCTGCTCAGCCTGCTTTCTTATGCTACATAGGCCCACCTGCCCAGGGGTGGCACCACCCACAGTGCGCTGGGCCCTCCCACATCACTCATCAAGAAGATGCCCCTCAGACATGGCCACAGGCCAGTCCAATAGAGAAAATTCCCCAATTGAGGCTCCCTCAACCCAGGTGAGTCAAGTTGACACTAAACCTATCCAGCACACATTGGATCCAAATTTTAATATAAATGTCTGGCATATTAGTTTTTAGTAGTTATTAAATCCTGAAGCTTAAAACAGACTCACATTCCATGCTTCTGCTTCCCTTTGCCTAGGTCGTGCTCTTTGTGACACTGGTTGTAATCTGAAATGGTCCTGAATAATTTGTTTATTTCTTACCTATTTGGAAGACTTAGTAATGTCCCTTCACTGGTAAAAACATACATTGCCTTTAGGTACAGTTCTCTTGGCTGTTTCTCTCAGATTCTAAAATCATATCTACCCAAAAAGTTAATTGGATCTCCCACTCCCTAATCATCCTACACAATCACATTAGCTGTGATATAGCAAACACCTCTTTGGGACTTTTTTTTTGTTACAATCTTTCTTTATAACCCACATGGTATAGAACACACAATCCTCCTGTCTCAGCATCTTGAATGCTAGAAGTACAAACACGCACCATCATACCCAGCTACCTAATGCCCTTTAAAGGTAAAACTCCATCTTGCCAATTGTCTTCTTGTCTTGCTTTCCTGTCCCTTCTGTTACCATGTGTCATTGTTGGTCTCTGCCAGCTCGTTTAATACATGTCTTCTCTTCCCTCTGATGATGTGAAATTAGTGTTCTAGGCTTTTAGTTTAACCCCACAGTGCTGATTTAAAGCTTCCATACCCCATGCCCTTTCTTTATCCTCTAACTCTGTCTCATTGTCTTTGTAGCATTTAATGCTATTGGAAATGATCTCACCTCTTTATTTGACTTTGTTGTGTATTGCTGTCTCCCCAATATCCAGCTCTGTGTGGGCAAAGAAAGGTCTGCTTTGTTTCCCACTTCACTTCTCAGTGAGTGTAAGGATGTAATTCACTGAATCTAAACCATTTTCTGTTATAAGTTGCACCATTATTTTAGAGACTACTAAAACAAAAAAAACTTCCAATAAAATTGAGTGATTGCTTTAAAAACTATGTATGTCTTTTGCTTTACATGTACTTTAAATAACATCTTCAGATTTATTAGACATGGATTTTTATGCATGGCTGACCCCTGCAAATGTGTGAAGATGGATATGCAAGCAAAATAAATAAATGATGTTTCTTCTTCCTGTACAGAAGCCGTCTTTCTGGATTCACTCCTTGACTCAGAGTCATAAATGTGTTCATGACTTTTCCAAGCCATGCCATGTTCTGAGCCACCATGAACACTGGAGTTTGTTTCCTTTTTCAGCCCCAGCTTCTGATTGTCTTTGTCTGAAGCTGTTGACATCCATCCCAAGCTTTGATGGTGGTGCTTTCTTGATCTTACCAGAAAGTGTTCATGAAAAGTTTGTCAGACCATAAACTATCTGCATGTCCTTAAAGAGATGGCAGTCTGAAACATCAAGAGATTTTACTAGTCTCATGAGCCACTAGGAATGAGAAACCTTTTGCCCAGGATACCCAAGCTGTCAAGCTTTGAGCACAGCTCTGCTGTCACCTGGCTAGCAGGGTTTATACACAGTATAGGGTGCAAGATACATATTAAAATGTGGAAGGAGGATGTATCTTAGAATGGATGACTTTGTCTTGTAGGTATGCTGTAGATATTTGCTTAGTGAATACACGAATGGAATTGGTGTTACTACTATGTAGATTAATCAAAGTTTAAAATGAAAGCGTATCAAAGAAATCCTGTGTAGGATATCACTCACGGGCCTTTAAATTCTGGAACCATTAATAAACTGACAGTGATTTTTATGGTTCAATCTAGAGAAAAGTTTAAAATTGTGGCTGTAAGCTTTCACTTACATTTTCTTTCTCGTAGTTGCTCTTTACGGTTTCCGGTGTCCTACTTCCTTCCTTCCTTTTCTTTTTCCCTTCTTCCCCCTCCCCCTCCCTCCTCCCTCCCTCCCTTCCCCTCCCTCCCTCCTTCCTTCCTCCCTTTTTTCTTTTCTTATTCTGTGACTGGATGCTGTTGTGCAGCCCAAGTTGACCTCTAACTCACCATCTTCCTGCCTGAGTCTCTCAAGGGCTGTGGCTCTCAGTTACAATTTTCCTTATTCATTGCATCTAAAAACTTCACAGCAGCCTATTTTATATTATCTACTTTTAAAAAGATGTAAGTACTGCTCAAATTTTCAGTAAGGTGCTCTTTTATATGGAAATTTTAGAACGCATTTCATTTTAGACTGGCGATTTTTTTTTAACCATGAGAGGGCAGCCTTGTTTAACTTTTAGCTATTTGGGCTTCAGACTTTTGGTAGGAATCACTGGAGGGGGAGGAAAGGCTCCAGGACTCCAGCCAACTGTGTTTTCCAGGGTTTTACCACTCAAGGCCGGCGGCTGCTTGCTGCTTTCCTTCAGGGAAGGTGGAGAGTGTGTGTGGGGGGGGGTCTCACACTGGCACGAAAACTGGTTTTACTCATATTGCAGGCAGAGGGAGGCCCGAGGAAGGCCCCAGGGATGTCAGTTGTTTGGCAGGCAGGTTAGCTGGAGATGGACATAATTTAAAGGTTATATCTGGGATTTGAATCTCTGGATGAGAAATATGTATCTAGAGTTGTGAAAACTTCGAAATATAATAAAAAGACTACCCGGAGTGGCAGAACCAGTAAGGCGAGGCTGGAGGTGAGTCTGCAGGGTTTTTCTCAATCAGCACAGATGGCAGGGGACAGTGCCTTCTGCGTCACATCCTCACTAGATTCTGTCTTCACTTATTCTATCTCAGTGAATTTTATTATATGGAGGCACAATGTGAACTTCTAAGCTAGCAAGAGAAATTGTCTGGTACACAGATAATTTCAATTCAGTCTAAGTGATAAATATTTAGATGTACTATCATGGCAGAACAAAGTGAAACTAACTTAGGAGGGAGGATTAAGTCCTGGAGCCAGGTGTGGGCAGCATAAAGTAGAATCAGTTGGGTCTGTTAGTGTAGGCACACACATACAGAGAGAGAGAGAGAGAGCGAGAGAGAGAGAGAGAGAGAGAGAGAGAGAGAGAGAGAGAGAGAGAGAGCCAAGAGGAGAAACACTGTGCCTTATTCTTTCATAGGAATAACTTTAAATTCTTTCCCATGTCTTTAGGAGTGATAGAAGGAGTAACACATTCTTAATTTCCTTTATAGTTAACAGTCCTTCTATGTCAGTTTTGCAAACTCAGTATAAGGATATAAAGCAACACTCATTCATTCTACAAACACATACTAATGCTGCCAGATGTACCTGCCACTATGTTAGAAATTAGCAACACACATGAATAAGATAGAATACCATCTCTGCTTACAAAGTGTCTCTAGTCAAGCAAGGAGGAACTTAGCATCTAGAAAATAAAGTTACTTTCTTTGTGCAGATGTATGGAAATTTTGCTTTCCATCAAGTGTTGCCTAGAGACCATGAAACCATTTGAGTCACAAAAAGATCAAGATGAGCTTCAAAATGACCAGAATGGAACTGTGGGAGTCAGAGCATTTTATATTGATCTCAGTCTCAAATTATATACATGTAAGGCTAACAGCAGCATCGACTGCATACCAGAGCTAAGTAGGAATGCTGTTCAGATTACACACTTCTTTGATAGTTCTCTGTCAGAGTTCCCCAGTGTGCTTAGAGATATACTAATGCAGAAGATGGTAAGGGATAACATGGGATCAATATCACTTTGAAATGATTAATAATTTTCATTTTGTCCAAAACAAAATCATGTCTAGAATTGAATGTTTGTATGCCTAGTAAGCTTATGGATCCCAGGGCTTAAGACAACTCTGCAGCTTCTCTGAAGTCTTTAGCCTTTGAATACCCACCATACTCCCAAGCTTCACCTAAGAAAACCCACTTACAATCCCTCTTTGGTGCAGGTCTTTGTTGTGAATAAAAAGCATACTGTGAAAGACCGGATAGTAAATGCTTTAGGCCTTGCTGACAATTGGTCATTTCCAGCTGCTGTCACAGCATAAAAGTAGTCTTCACATAGATAATATGCAAATAAGTAAGAAAAAATAGGTGTCAGCCCAGACCGGCTACAGACTGACTTTCTGTATCCTTATTCTAAATTATTAACCCTCCTCTGTAAATTGACTGGACTAGAAGAAAGCACACAAAGAGTAGGAAGTGTATTAGCCAATCTCAAGGTGAGCCGTAACAGTTTTGAAGGGACCTGGTAAGAGATCTTTGTACCAATTCACGTTGCTTGTCAGGTAGATAGACAGGGCAATTGTTTTTAGGATCAGCTGCATCAGGAGTCATGAGCAATCTGAAGCTATAAGTATAGTAAAGCCCAAAGTTTTAAAAAAATGGCATCCAGAATGAAGGTGGAGAAGCTGGAAGATAGTATGTGGAGTGGGGCTTCTGGGACTGCCTTTGGAGGGGCTTGTTTAGTTCATAATGCTGAACTTCTGACACCACAAAAGATCTTGAGAATAAGCTGGGCGTGTGGTATGCCTTTAATCCCAGCACTTAGGAGGCAGAGGAAGGTACATCTCTGAGTTCAAGCCAGCCTGGTCTACATAGTGGGTTCCAGGCCAGTTGGGTACAGGGAGACTCTGTCTCAAAAAAAAAAAACCTTGACTGTTACTTTCTATTGCTCTGATAAAACACCATGACCCAAAAGCAACTTGGGGGCAAGGAAAGGGTTTATTCTATCTTACAATTCCAAAGCACAGTTCATCACTGAAGAATGTGAGGTAGAAACCTGGAGGCAGGAACTGAAGCATGAAACATGAACAGACCATGGAGGAACGATGCTGCTTACTGGCTTGTATAGCTGTCTTTCTGATACAACCAGACACACCTGCTCAGGGATGGTACCACCCACAATAGGCTGGGTCCTCCCACATAAATACTAATCAAAACAAAAACAAAAACAGAACACAACAGCAACAACAAAACAAAACACCTCACAGACATGCCCACAGACCAATTTGATACAGAAACGTCCCTAGTTGAGGTTCATTCTTCCCAGTGTGACAAGTTGACGACTAAAGCTAGTCTGCACAGACTGATTGCATATCCTAAAAGAGAGCCTACTGGTTTTTGTTTGGTTGGTTTGGTTTGATTTGGGTTTTTTGAGACAGGGTCTCATTATGCAGCCCTGGCTGGTATGCAGACCAGGCTGGGCTCCAATTTAGAGATCAGACTGCCTCTACCTCCCAAGTGCTGTGATTAGAGGCATATGGCACCATGCCTGGCTAAATCCTACTGTTTGGAAACTACATTTCAGCTTCAGTCTAGTCATTCCTGAGTTCCTGTAGGGTTTGTACTATTCTCGTTGCCGTTGGTAGCCCCAGAACCTCATGGTTGATTTCTTATTGCTACAACTAACTTCAACGAATATCTATTTCTGAGAACCAAGGGAACACTCTCCCCGTCTGTAGGTTGGAAACCAGAATTGTTTATCAAATATTCATTACCCAGTACTGCTATGTTGGGAGATTTCTCTGTTAATCATTTCTTTTTATACGTTTTGTGTAGTCTTCAGTGGATTGAATAAGCCTAAGTAATTTTACCCTCGAAAATGCCCAGGCATTGCCCCTGGGGACATTTGACAAGAGTAAGTACAGATGTGCACCCCCTGAGGTCCCTCAGTGCTGCTCCCTGAGGTGTGAGAGCTCCGTATGGTAAAAGCTGTTCCTTGACAAGTCGAGTTTATTCCAGTTGTTGCTTCTATTGCGAATCTTGGTGAAAATCTTTTCATATTTCTCAGCTGAGTGCTGTGAAGGATTTTGGATTTCCTGGGAACAAATTTCAAAGAAGCTTACATTATTAATCAATATGCTTTTATGCCCATTTATCCCTGGCCAGAGACAAGTCCTTCACGTTGCTCTTAACAGTCCCTGGAACTTAATTCAGCCCTTGTCATCTCTGACAAGGTTTTATGGTCCCCTTTTCTGACTGCCAATCTTAAAATAACTTAGATTTTGGAAGAAATTTTTGTCCTTTTCATTCACTATATGGGAAGGAAAGAAAGTGCAATTTTGTAGCTATTCAGGGTAGAAACACATTTTATCACAGAAGGAATGAATTCTTAGATTTGTTAACATATCTCCTTTCACAGTTATGCTGAATGGATATTTTATTTCTTCGACTCATTCTTATTATTAAAAAATAAATAACCATTTTTGCTAACTGTCAAACATAGCATAAAACATAGCACCTTGCTTTCGGAAACTGTTTTTTACAGATCTAAGAGTACATTGAAGTTATTATTATAAATCTCTTGAGAGCAGACAAAAATAAACCTTATTACTATCATCATTCTGCTGTGGACCAAATTTCATGAATAACATACCTAGCATTTACAGACTAAGAGTATTGCTGATTTGCCCAAGAACTCACAATAAGTACACATAAATTTGGATCCAGTTTGGTCCCAGTGTGTGGAGCCCTTGATTCCTGCTGCTGTGGCCATATGTCCATAAGGTCCAGAGAACTTAAAAGCCTTCTCCATACACAGAACAGAAAATCTAAAGAGGAAAACACAGGTATGAACAGTAAGATATTTGATGCCATTATATTATTTCTGTATGTGTGTGTGTGTGTTGCATGTGTGTGTGTATGTCTGAGTGAGTAGGTTTGTGTGTCTGTGTGAGTGTATGTGTTTGTGTGTGAGTGTGTGTGCCTCTTTATGTGTGTCTCTGTGAGTGTGTATATGTATGATTGTGTGTCTATATGTTATATGAGTACGTTATAGTCGGTGTGCA
The DNA here is from genome assembly GCF_000622305.1 of Nannospalax galili. Classification (NCBI taxonomy): domain Eukaryota; kingdom Metazoa; phylum Chordata; class Mammalia; order Rodentia; family Spalacidae; genus Nannospalax; species Nannospalax galili. Next base: position 9,508,142 of record NW_008342393.1, on the reverse strand, counting down.
CTGTATGTTATAGTCTGTGTGCATGGGGGTGTGTCTTTGTTCATGTTTGTGTGTTTTTGTTCATGTGTGTGTGTGTGTGTGT